>NC_060138.1:1180586088-1180955463 GCF_021461385.2 Schistocerca piceifrons | reverse complement strand
CAAAATCTTCGTTAATCGAACTACTGCAATACAGCGAGCCCCAATACTGCAGCTAAATAAAGGATTCTAACTACTGAAGGCGCTAACTACCGATAAGCATAGTCAGCAAATGAAAGATTTTGATAGACAACAAACAATGTACTTATCTTAATAATGTTCAAAAGTCATACTATATATGTATATATATATATCAGTTCATAATATCCAGTATTACAAATTTACTCTTTCTGGCAGACACACGTCTAGATTGTCCGATCTTAAAATTCTGCCATGTCTCTCCCCACATCCACCACTGCTGGCGGCTCACCTCCAACTGCGCAACGCTACACGATGTTCGCATCCAACTACCCAACACTACAACAGGAAATATTCCAACAATGCAAACCAGCCACAGACTGCACACAGCACAGTCAGTGATTTTCATACAGAGCGCTACGTGGCGTTACCTACACAAAAACCTAAACAGCCTACTTACACACTGATGAGCCAAACATTATGACCATTGCCTGTCACAATACTAAATGCCGACAGGTGATGGTGATGCGTGATGCGGTAAGGAACGAATACGGGGTCAACACTAACAACAGCGACAAACTACAGGGATGGAAGTCCTATGAACATGCGTCCGGAAATGCATCGCTGCCACAGTAGATAGAGCTGGCTAATGACAAATCCTCTGACCACGCCCGAAGTGTTGCTTGTGTTTCCCGGGCTGTGTGATTGGCGCAGATTACAGTAGGCGTCAGAAGGGTTCGGTATTCACGTCGGGAACAAGCCGGGATGGTGTATGTGTACGGCCAGGCAGATGGAAACAGTCGAGAGTAAGCAAGGCTGTATCAAAACAAGTACGCCCACAGACACCAACATCAAACCACATCCCAAGCACTTTTAGCCATTTGTGTGGTCATGGATCCTTTCAGGCAGACGAACGTGCTGGTAGGATACTTGTTTTGGTATAGCCGCGCTGCCTCTCGAGCGTTGCCATCTGCTTGTCCGTACACAGATACCATCTCGGCTTGAATGAAATTTTCACTCTGCAGCGGAGTGTGCGCTGATTTTGGAACTTCATGGAAGGTAGGAGACGAGGTACTGGCAGAAGTACAGGGTGTCCGAAAAGTCTTTCCCTGATTACATAAATTGATAACTCAGGCTAGAAGTAAGATACAAATATGAAACTGGTGTCTAATTGTTTATAAACTATCAAAGTTTTTTCACACATCAGTAAACTTCCAAATGAGCACCCTTGGTAGCTCGTAGCACTTCTAGGCGATATTCAATTTCCGTCCACACATTAGCCAACACCACTCGACGGATCGATTCAACGACTGTGGTTATCCGTTGCCGCAGGGTTTCAAGATCTGGTACACGTGTTCGGTAGACCTCGTCCTTGACATAATCCCATAAAAAGAAGTCTAATGGGGTTATGTCAGGAGAGCGTGGAGGCCAAACCGCTGGCCCATCATGACAAATCCATCGCGCAGAAAAGGTCATATCGAGATAGGCACGGACGTCCAAATCCCAATGAGGCGGTGCACCGTCTTGCTGAAACAAGACATCGGGGTGATACTGAAGCAGCTGACGAACAGCACACAGATGCAACATGTCCACATACACTGTAGATGTGATGGTAGCCTCAGCGAAGAAGAATGGCCCTATAATTCGATCGTGCAATAGCGCGCACCAGACATTCACCTTTGGACTGCCTCTGGTGCACTCCATGACCTCGCCAGGGGGCTGTGAACCCCAAATGCACACATTATCGCGATTCACTACTCCACTGACAAAAAAGGTCGCTTCGTCGGAAAAGGCAATTCGTCTAAGATAAACATCATCGTCCTCTATACGTGATAGCATTTCGACTGCAAAGTCATATCAACGTTTACTGTCATTGGGCAACAAGGCCTGAACGATTTGCGCTTTGTATGCACGAAACAGTAAACGTTTGTGTAAAATGTCATGTAGACAGCCTTTTGGCATCTGTAATTCACGGCCGGCCGAAGTGGCCGTGCTGTTAAAGGCGCTGCAGTCTGGAACTGCGAGACCCCTAGGGTCGCAGGTTCGAATCCTGCCTCGGGCATGGATGTTTGTGATGTCCTTAGGTTAGTTAGGTTTAACTAGTTCTAAGTTCTAGGGGACTAATGACCTCAGCAGTTGAGTCCCATAGTGCTCAGAGCCATTTGAACCATTTTTGTAATTCACGTGAGACCCTGCGCACCGATTTCTTCGGACCTCACAGAAAAGATTGCCTTACAGATTCCACCCCGGCTGCTGAGGTTCTTGGTCGACCAGACCTCGGAAGGTCAGCAACCGATCCTGTGTTCTTGAACTTCTCGTACCAGGCTTTAATGCTCTTGACATCAGGTGGATTCCTTCCAAATGTTGTCTGGAAGTGTCTCTGCACTGTGGTTGGTGATCGTGTCTCATGGTACCACAGGACACACTGTGCCTTCTCCTGATTGGTTAACATGGCTTCTTGGGCACTGCTCCTCATCCACTACTTACGTACTGCGAACCTAAAACAGAAGAAAAATTTTAATAGTTGTAAACAATTCGACACAAGTTTCATATTTGTATCTTACTTCTAGCCTGAGTTATCAAATTATGTAATCAGGGAAAGTCTTTTCGGACACCCTGTATGATTGTGAGGACGGGTTGTGAGTTGTGCGTGGTTAGCTCAGTTGGTAGAGCACTTGCCCGCGGAAGCCAAAGGTCCCGAATTCGAGTCTCGGTCCGGCACACAGTTTTTAATCTGCCAGGAAGTTTCACCATCTCGGACTGCTCCCGAAGTGAAAACCATTCTGCAGCTTACAGTACGCTGCTTCAATTACACAACCTGCACCACACAAGAAACACATGGTACGTAGTTGCAGGAGCATTCATATGCCGTCTGCCGTGGCAACAATGCATTTCCGGACACATGTTCGTAGGATATTTTTTCCTCTATTTGTAGTGAGGAATCCGTCCCTGCAGTTTTTCGGATTTGTTGATGTTCACATTACGTAAAAAGAGAACAGGCGAATGGGGAATACGATACTGACAGTAAATGGGATTTCCACTGTCGTGAGCGACTTTCATGAAAGAATAGTATTATGATTCGGCGGCTGGAAACGAGAGCCGCACAACAGTAGAGGGAAAAATGACCTTCCCTATCTGTTATTGCAGCTCTCAGTTGCTCTAAAAGGAGTACATTATTCAGCAACAAAAATCTTTGATCATTTGCCCAACAACATAAAGTGTCTGGCAGGTAGCAGATCAACTTTCAAATCTAGCTTAAAATCATTTCTTTTGGACATCTCATTCTACTCCATGGACGAGTTTCTGTCTCAGAAATGGTAAAAAAACAAAAAAAAGATTGTACTTCTAAATTTAGTTGCATGTGTAGAACTAAAAACTTCATTAATATTAATCTTGGTGCTATTCATGTGTGTATATATATATCTTGTAATCTGACCTGTTCCATATCATATCGATAAAATAATCGGGAACATGACATAACTAAAACTAAAACTAAACGGCGAATTGGTCAGCTATTTTTGTGCCATTATCGTGAGCATTCGTGGAGAGTGGGTGAAGGACGATGAAAACACGTTCAGGCGACGTGTTGGAGGCCAACACCTCATTACAGAACGTGGTGGTCCGAAGCTTGCCCGCTCTGTAAAGTAATGACGACAGGGTTTAGGTACGACACTAGCTAAATTTCTGATAACATAAATTGAGTTAATGTTACCCCTTTTAGAGGAGTTTAGGTAACCGTGAACATGTATCCAGTGGAGTCAGCTCTCGGACTATGAAATTCTTTTCTTGATCTAGCCTCATATTAAAAGGAGTCTATTGGAGCAATAACGGGATTCGAACCGATGTTCCTTAGAAAATCGTAAATGGGAGGATGAACGAAAACTATCGGCAGCCCAAAACGAACAAATAATTTCAGAACTTATTTTAATCATTTTTGCTCTTCAGGATATGAAAGCTAAATACTTAATTCTCTCTGCTTCCAGAATGCAAAACTAAAACAGAATCAACCTCAGTTATTTACTACCACCTTGCATTTGTCTATTGATAAGCATAAATAATGCAATAAACTATCAGATTAACGTGCACTAACTGACAAAACAGATTACCTTCATGTTATTTAATGAGCAATAATTGACTAAAAACTAGCAGAGATTCCAGTAAAGGGAAAGTCGCCTGATTTGGGAAGGCACTAAATGAAAACCGTTTATTTTAGCACAAACACTAAATATACTTTATTCAACATGTTAGTATGATGATGCATGTTCAATTTATGCTCTTCTTATACGTTTACATTAAATAAGTTGCGAAACAAATTATGCTGCGAAATCGTCTGTCTTTAAAATGGGTTCGTAATTTGAGGAGATCTTATGACGACTGAGTATAAACGAAGTTATCAGATATTTGGCACCTGTACACTTTTAACGACACGTATCAGAAATGTATCTCCTGCCTGTAGAGCTAGCACATGCTGTATGTGCCCACGTCACGCACTGTGACCACCGAATCCAGTTCTCTACATTGTGACGGTCTGAGAAGTACCCTGCACAGTAGATGCACTCCGCGTCTTCATTGTCGTCGCTGTCTTCGCTTTCATCAGACAGTTCAAATTCATGTGCTTTGGACGCTGATGAATATTCAGTGATGTATCGTCTCTGGTCAATCGACTTTTCACGTCCAGATGCCTGGGTTGATGCTCCGCGGTAACCACGTCTCGCATTCCCAACTCGCTTCGGCGTTACCACTCTTTGTTTTGAGTCCACTAATTGATGCTTATAAGGAGATCCACTGATCAGCTGATCAGAACTAGTGCCGGATCTTCTGGGAACTATTTAGATTTCAATATCTGGAAGAGGACTGATGTAATTGCCGTGACAAATTTGGATCTTGGAATTTGAGGAATAGGAATTTCTTCAGATTCCAGTGATTCAGGAACGGCAACTTTTTTACCTCCCAACAAAAATCCTTTTTGTGGATGATTGTCATTTGCAGATGGAGTATTCTCAGCAGGATGAGCCAGTTCTTCTACAACACCAAATTCATGGGGTCGTAAGTTCTGACGATTGCATTGAAATACACCTGCCTTCTGGAAATCGTTTGTTGCTATTTCTGCTCTCACTGCCTGTACTTAAGCTTTTCAATGAATATTGCTTACTTGGTACACAGTTACAATGAGCAATATGGCACAATCTTCTGGGCATAAAACGTCTTCAGTGGCCCCTTCAGAGAAACTAACAATGGTTGCATTTTATGGGTGCTATGAGACTGCAGAGACACAATGGAGATGTGGTTATCCATGGCCAAATTAATCACGTCAATATTTCTGACATAGGTGATGTGTCCAGCCACAACGAGAAACGTAGGATCAGATTTCATTGGATTCACATGGAGCAACATGTAGTGAAATCATTGATAGCTATGACATGTTCCACGAGGACAACTGAACGTGTTAAAAGATCAGAGTCGAGGTACAGTGGTTAGATGAGTATGATACTGGTAAAAACCATTCAAAAGCCAAGATCGCATAAAATATCGTTTACTCAAGACAACCGGTTTCAACAGTCTTAGCTGTCATCTTCAGGCTTAAACAATTTTTGTAGTAAAACGCTGAACCTCATGCACGAAATGTCAAGTGGATAAAACTCAGACACAATATAAACGTTAGACATCGCTAAAATATTTAAAAACGCACAGCGATGACAAACGTTTATAATGTGCTGAGTTTTATCCGCTTGACTTCTTATGCATGAGAGTCAGCGTAAAATGAACATGTTTTACTACAAAAAAAGAATGGTTGAGACCTGAGGACGACGACTAAGATTGTTGCAGTCGGTTGTCTTGAATAAAAAATATTTTGTGCGGTCTTGGCTTTTGAATGCCTTTTAACAATTAAAGCAGATCACCTTTCAATACTCTCATAAGGAGAAATTTCAACCAGAGCATGATACTGACCCCTATTGATGCCTTGACCACAAAATTCGCCTGATTTGAACCCGATTTGCGTCTGGGACGGGCACAAGTCCAACTCCAGGAGTCACCAGCTCGTAATTTACGAGAACTGCGTGACCTATGCGTAAACTTCTGGTGCCACATGCCTCCGGTCTCTTACCAAAGAATTGTCGAGTCCACGCCATGTAGAATCGCTGCTTAATTGCCTTAGGTCGACCAACACGCTCTTAAGTAAGTGATCATAATGTTTTGGTTCATGAGTGCAGATCCACCGAATAATATATGATACACCTCCTGAAAAAAGCACACTTGTCGATTTCGAACACTTAAAATTGCGTACAACGGGCACGAGGCGGTCATGTGGTCCTTCACCACTCACGATAAATCATGACATTGAAGGGCTGAGTCAACGTAGTTAGATAACTCGATGTAGGGACTTAACAGAAAGGGTGAAAGGAACTATCGGGTTGGAAGATGCACGTAACCAAAGCTATATTGAAGTTCCATGACTTGTTGGTTTATCGACAATGTCTGTCCAGTGTTTCTACAAACAACCTGTAATCATGTAACAAGACGTAACGAAAATGACTGGAAAAAGACGCGTTCCGATGTGGATTTGTCAATGACAGTCCATTTTGAGCACCACAAGAATTGCTGCTGTCAGTGAATGCGGGTATATCCAGCGATGGCAAAAACAGATTAACCGACAGGGACTGGAGAAGAGCATCATTCCCTGTCAATGACAGTTGGTTACAAAGACGAGAAAAATCAGTGTATTCATTTAAATCTTAACTAATATTCGAGCGATTGACAATGAAGCCTATACGCTGAACAAATTTTGTGTGTTTATCTGAAATGAAGAACAAAGTTAGCGCTTATGACACAAACAAAATGAGCTCCACTTCGCTCGCCTTTGTGGCCGAGCGGTTCTAGGCGCTTCAGTCCGGAACCGCGCTGCTGCTACGGTCGCAGGTTCGAATCCTGCCTCGGGCATGGATGTGTGTGATGTCCTTTGGTTGGTTAGGTTTAAGTAGTTCTAAGTTCTAGGGGACTGAACACCATAGATGTTAAGTCCCATAGTGCTCAGAGCCATTTTTGAGCTGATGACCTCAGTCCCATAGTGCTCAGAGCCATTTGAACCATTTTGAAGCTCCACTTTGCAGACAAATTTCTAATTTCCACTCCTTTTCGTAATACTGCTGTGGTAGTTTCACATAAATTAACTTATAGCTGCAGCACTCACAGCCATTTTAATGTTTTTTAACTGATATTTGCATTAATTCTTCCTCAGTTTCTACTTCAGTTGTGTTTATCATGCAGATACGAACAAATATAATTCATCTTTTGCAGTTGAATGTTTACTTTGTTTGTAATCACTTACGTTTCACCTGTTCATATTAAAAACCATCAAAGGTCTATAAAATAAAAATAAGACAATTGTTTAACTGTTGATTTTCAACTGAGACTATATCGTGTTTAATAAAAGCACATATATATTATCTTACTACTTACTACTATGTGGTTTTGATTTACTACTTTTTTTGTGTTTCCCATTCCTTTAGAGTGTCCACTGCTTTTGAGATAAATACAGTAGACAATTCCAATTGATAATATGCGACAAACATGCATTTAAGTACACCTAACCCTTTTCCTGCACACTACATATGACCTTGTTGTAGGTAGTTTGGGTCTAATGTGAACTGAACCAGGTGGCAGTAAGGCGCGGTATTGGCGTCGGAGAAGATAGAGGGTGTGGCAGGGACGGCACGATGTGTGTGTGTGTGTGTGTGTGTGTGTGTGTGTGTGTGTGTGTTTTAGTTTTTATTTGCTCTTCTACTGTATATCATGAGTATTAATGGTTCTTACAGACAATTTCAGTGGAATAATTCCATTGGAATGACAATTCCAGTAGAAGATTAGAAAGACTTGTTTTTACACCAGCTTACCATAACAAATATGTTCCCCCGGCACATTTGTTACGTTGATCTGGCGTATGAAAAAGTGTTTGGAACGTTCCATTGGAATTGTGGTGCAGTCAAACATTAGAGACGAGGGGAATAATTTGATAATTAACGCAATCGTTCGAAAGTATTCATCATTATAGATTATATGCAACTGCTACAGAAAACAAATAAATAATAAACTGAATTGCTGGTATTATATGCTATTCCAATATAGGAATTGGGCAAATTCCTTTCATTGTTTTACTAGCTCAAAAAACCGGCATTGCCCGGATACTTATTTATATCTGTGACCGATATATCGTATGTGTGGAATTTACTTGAGACTTACAAATATTCTTTGTATGCACCTTGGAAATAAAATGATTGTGGACTTGAATGGAGAGCTTGTTTTCTTTACTAGTATGAGAGAGAGCCACTTAGAGCTCACAGTACGAAAAGTAACTGACACTGTGGCTAAGGATCATGCTCACAACACACAGCATCTGTCTTAATGCTTTGTTTTTGCTCGTGGTATAACATAAGATCACCGGAAATTGTGTAAGTTTGAAGCAATATCGTGAATTGTTAGTAATAAGCGAGATTCGGAGTAAAATGAATCACTTGCCTTCGCCACTTCCCATCAAAATTTCCGCTTCTAGAAAGGAATATAAGTAACATTGATCGACAGAAGCAAAACAGCGTCGCTAAGCTTTTAATACACAAAGAGAAATCAGTAAAACCTTCGATTCTAGCCCATAAATTCAATATAATTTTTAATTTCGTCACTAACGTTAATTACCCAAAATACTTTTGTCACTGAGGCAGTAAAAACGTGCTTAGAGAATAAGTCAAATACAAATAAAATCAGTCGAAAGAAGTAAATGTCATTAAGTTTTAAATATACAAAGCAAGTAAATTCGAGTTCAGTATGAATTCGTAACGATAAGATTGTGATGTTTAATGCTGTCGGTAACGTAAACTTCTGAAAATACGTTTTTTAGTTTATACATCCAAAAATCCAGTGTGTTGTTCTATGGTTTACTATGAAACTAACAGCACCCTCTGATGGATCTTCGGAGTACTAAAAGAACCGTCTATTGAGACATAGTCAACACGCATACATAAAACATGGTTTTTATGAAACACAACTAGCTCTTTACTCTCATGAAATGTTGCGTGCTGTCAACAAGGGATTTGAAATTGATTCTGTATTTCTAGATTTCCAGAAATCTTTTGAAATCGTACCTCACAAGCAACTTGTAATTAAATTGCATGTTTCGTACCTCACAAGCGGCTTGTAATTAAATTGCATGTTAATGAGAATATCGTCTCACTTATGCAACTGGATTCGTGATTTCCTGTCAGACAGGTCACAGTTCTTAGTAATTAATGAAGAGTCATCAAGTAAAACAGAAGTGATTTGTGGTGTTCCCCAAGGTAGAGTTATAGGCCTTCTGCTGTTCCTTATATATGTAAACAATTTAGGAGACAATCTTAGTAGCTGTCCTAGGTCGTTTGCAGATCATGCTGTCCTTTATCGTCTACTAAAGTTATCAGAAGACCAAACAAAGTGCAAAACGATTTACAAAAGTTATCTCTATGAGGTAAAAATTGACAATCTCCCCTTAATAATGGAAAGAGTGAGGTCTCCCTTATGAGTGCTAAAAGAAATCCGTTAAACGTCGGTTACGCGACAAATCAAACAAATCTAAAGGCCGTAAATACCACTATACCTAGAAATTACAGTTACGAACATCTTCAATCCGAAAGAATACAAAAGTGGTTCAAACGGCTCTGAGCACTATGGGACCTAACTGCTGTGGTCATCAGTCCCCTAGAACTTAGAACTACTTAAAACTAACTAACTTAAGGACATCACACACATCTATGCCCGAGGCATGATTCGAACCTGCTTTGTACTATCGAGCAACAGCGGAGAGAATGTCAAAGATATGATACAGGATTCGGGGTAGACATCATTAAAACAGAGGCATTTCTTTTTGCAGTGTAATGTTCTCACGAAATTTCGATCGCTAACTTTCTCCTTCGAATGCGAAAATATATTATTGATGGCGACCTAAAAAGGGAGAAATGATAGTCATAATAAAATAAGGGAAATCAAATTTCGCACGAAAATATATAGGAGTTCGCTTTTTTCTCACGCTTTTCGAAAGCTGAATAATAGAGAATAGTAGTGATGGTGGTCCGATGAACCCTTTGCAGACACTTAAGTGTGATTTGCAGAGTAGATACCGATATAGAAAATGGCCAAATGGCTCTGAGCACTATGCGACTTAACTTCTGAGGTCATCAGTCGCAAAGAACTTAGAACTAATTAAACCGAATCAAACTAAGGACATCACACACATCCATGTCCGAGGCAGGATTCGAACCTGCGACCGTAGCGGTCGCTCGGTTCCAGGCTGTAACGCCTAGAACCGGACAGCCACTCCGGCCGGCTACAGATGTAAAAAACTGTGATGATTAAACATCCTAGCTACCGAGCTCAGCATATAGTTTTAGTTAAAACTTTAAATTGCAATATCTATTTTTTCGTTTTAGGATTTTGATGAAATAAAGCCTGTTTGTTGCCCCAAGCTACGTTCAAGTTATCTGTGTAAGCCGCACGAAAATTCGTCTGGTAGCAATGGAGAATAGTATAATGAAACTGAAAGACCGACACGATGGTTTCAAAGTTTTATTATTAGTATAGATGAAATGAAATGATCGTATGGCATTGATGGCCGGGAGGCCACAGTCGGGGAAGTACGGCTGCAAAGTGCAAATCCTATTTCAGTCGACGCCACTTTGGGCGACTTAAGTGCCGATGATGAGGGTAAAATGATGGTGAGGGCAACACAACACTCAGTATATGAGCGGAAAAAAACCCGGCAGGGAGTCGAACCCGGGGTCAGCTGCATGGGAGGAAATCACGTTACCACCTTCTTTTTGCATTTTGTTCGTTGTATTTGATCGTAGCGGCCGTCACACGACATCCGTTGAGGTTCGTTGTTGATCCCTTCACTCAGTGTTTTTTATTACAGAGGCCAGCCAGGTCTCTGACCGAACACGCTGAGCTACCGTACCGGCACCACTCAGCTAAGCAGGAGGAAATTAGTGCAGAACTGTAGATAAACAGAGCGTTTTCATACTCAATACCTGTACAGGAGAAGGACAGACACTCAGGGCGACGGTTCAATCGCGCTTCCGGCCATCCTGATTTGGGTTTTGCGTGATTTCGCTAAATCGCTTCCGGCAAATGCTGGGGTGGTTCCTTTGACAGGGCACGGCCGACTTCCTTCTCCATCCTTCCCTAAACCGATGACCTCGCTGTTTGGTCTCTTCTCCCCAAATCCACCCAACTCAACCCGGCACTCAGGAGCTATCAGAATGAACTAAAAATAAAACGAAGTTTCTTCAAACCGTGGCTTGGGCAGCTTGGTTCGGGAAGTATATTCCCTAAGTTTACACGAATTACTTTTCTGCTGCACTGTATTAGACGACCTCATTTCTGCTGAAACTACGTTCTTACACTTGCACGATTTACTTTTGGAGAGCGTCTCTCTTGTTCCTACCGGTATATTCGGCAGTAATGGAAGAGGAAACTGTTGAGTCGACTCCATTTGCATGAGAGTCCGACCGAAGCAGCCGACAGACAGGTTAAATTTCCTGCGACTTTGCGCCGAGTAACACTTGTGTGAGCGGGGAGTCGGCGCTCCTCGACAAGGATTGATGGCGCCGCCGCCGCCTTGGGGCCGCCGCGTCTATCGGGACATCTCAACAGGCGACGCGGTGGCTCTCAAACCCTCTCCTCCAGCGCCGCCCCCCGGAAAGCGCAGTCGGCGCTACGGCCTCTCCGCCTAACTTGACCGGCAATTGTTTCGCGAAAAGAGGCGCTTCTGAGGCCTCGAGTCCGTCACGGTGGACGCTAAAGCGAAAGAGACGAGCCGCCCCACCGCCTCGCACGCCCGGAAATGTTTCGTGTCGGACGAGCCGCGCAGAGGATGATTTCAAAGGAGCAGGCAGGACCGGCCGAGCGTCATTTTTCTCTTCCCCGAACTGCTGTATCTGTGTTAACCGCTGCGTTTGTATCACGCTCCGCGGATCACAATAAAGCGACTGCCCCTTGTTACCGTAACTGCGAGCGATGCGAAACAGACTCTCTTGCATGCATATTCACTCAAAATGGACTGCACCGTTTGCAGCACACACAACTAACTTAGAAAGAAGAGGTCAGAGGTGGAACGCTCCACTAAATCTTTCTCTAGTCTGTTGCACTACTTTATTTGGCACCACCTAGAGAAACATCCGGATTAATAAAAAAAAGGAAAAAAAAATCATTTCAGTTGATATACCAGGGTAATACCAAACGTAAGGTCTCCTACTTGTTATAAGTACATAGACCAGTTTAATGAATATATATACACTCCTGGAAATGGAAAAAAGAACACATTGACACCGGTGTGTCAGACCCACCATACTTGCTCCGGACACTGCGAGAGGGCTGTACAAGCAATGATCACACGCACGGCACAGCGGACACACCAGGAACCGCGGTGTTGGCCGTCGAATGGCGCTAGCTGCGCAGCATTTGTGCACCGCCGCCGTCAGTGTCAGCCAGTTTGCCGTAGCATACGGAGCTCCATCGCAGTCTTTAACACTGGTAGCATGCCGCGACAGCGTGGACGTGAACCGTATGTGCAGTTGACGGACTATGAGCGAGGGCGTATAGTGGGCATGCGGGAGGCCGGGTGGACATACCGCCGAATTGCTCAACACGTGGGGCGTGAGGTCTCCACAGTACATGGATGTTGTCGCCAGTGGTCGGCGGAAGGTGCACGTGCCCGTCGACCTGGGACCGGACCGCAGCGACGCACGGATGCACGCCAAGACCGTAGGATCCTACGCAGTGCCGTAGGGGACCGCACCGCCACTTCCCAGCAAATTAGAGACACTGTTGCTCCTGGGGTATCGGCGAGGACCATTCGCAACCGTCTCCATGAAGCTGGGCTACGGTCCCGCACACCGTTAGGCCGTCTTCCGCTCACGCCCCAACATCGTGCAGCCCGCCTCCAGTGGTGTCGCGACAGGCGTGAATGGAGGGACGAATGGAGACGTGTCGTCTTCAGCGATGAGAGTCGCTTCTGCCTTGGTGCCAATGATGGTCGTATGCGTGTTTGGCGCCGTGCAGGTGAGCGCCACAATCAGGACTGCATACGACCGAGGCACACAGGGCCAACACCCGGCAATTTGGTGTGGGGAGCGATCTCCTACACTGGCCGTACACCACTGGTGATCGTCGAGGGGACACTGAATAGTGCACGGTACATCCAAACCGTCATCGAACCCATCGTTCTACCATTCCTAGACCGGCAAGGGAACTTGCTGTTCCAACAGGACAATGCACGTCCGCATGTATCCCGTGCCACCTAACGTGCTCTAGAAGGTGTAAGTCAACTACCATGGCCAGGAAGATCTCCGGATCTGTCCCCCATTGAGCATGTTTGGGACTGGATGAAGCGTCGTCTCACGCGGTCTGCACGTCCAGCACGAACGCTGGTCCAACTGAGGCGCCAGGTGGAAATGGCATGGCAAGCCGTTCCACAGGACTACATCCAGCATCTCTACGATCGTCTCCATGGGAGAATAGCAGCCTGCATTGCTGCGAAAGGTGGATATAAACTGTACTAGTGCCGACATTGGGCATGCTCTGTTGCCTGTGTCTATGTGCCTGTGGTTCTGTCAGTTCAGTGATGTATCTGACCCCAGGAATGTGTCAATAAAGTTTCCCCTTCCTGGGACAATGAATTCACGGTGTTCTTATTTCAATTTCCAGGAGTATATATATATATATATATATATATATATATATATATATATATATATATAATGAATGAAATGAATGAAAGTGGGGAAGAAATGGCTTTAAATATTTTTGTTATTTACTCTTTCAGTACGCACTTTGTTGTAGAACCTTTTTTTTTTACGTGTGGTAAAGAAAATTCATTTAGACAGAATTAAGCACGTTTAAAATTATGTGAAATTTAGCAACCCTCTCATGCCGATAAATTCAAACTAACTGATTAATAACATTTATGACTTTGAAAATTATTTAAATTAATTTTTTTTACGTATTTCGGCCTTGGCACACATTTTCTAAATGCAGTGGGTTTTTCAATATTTACTGAATTCTTTCCCGGCGTTAGCTATGGAACACAAGACTGTCTCTGTTAGCATAAAATGGTTAAATATTGCCAAGCCGACCTGAACATTTAGTTATCATTGACAAAACACAATTCACTATACGTTTAATTTATTTGCTTTAGAAATTGAAAGAACCAACAGATTAACAACTTCAACGTTAACTATCCGCCTATGAATGCACAAATGTAAAACCAGTAATAAATTCACTCAACCTCAGGAACTCTGTAAAAGAAAAATATTTCGTAGTTCACTGCTAATTTTACCTGTTTCCGATTTACGCGTTTGGTTAATTTTATAGCGGAACAATTTTTTAAATGTGCCGCCGCTGCAAATCGTTCGGTCGCGGCACACGGCCCAGCGACACCAACGATAATCGCTAAAAGTGCTGAAAATTCTTTAAAGAAATATTATAGATGACATGGGCAAGCTAATTTACATTAGCAATACACAATTTTGATAAATTATAATGTATCTAGACCACAACAATAATTAAAATTACACACCTTTATAATTTCTCCTCTAATGGCGGCTTAAGACAGATACAGACAAAAGAAGTCTACTCATGCATATAATGCTACGTCAAAGGTTCCTCTTTCTCTCAGCTCTCGAGGAAGACGACAAAGAATGCACATTATGTAGTGTTATACTATTGCTGATTATTAATATCTCTTTGTAATCTTACAACATTATTTTCCTCTGTGGGTATATTTTACACTTTTTCATCGCAGATACCAACATATTTCGTAATTTCATTAGAGTATAGAAATATTACAATCATAAATACATCGAGAATATTATTACAGAAAATATTACAATACTAACCAACGTCCTTTATACAAAATTAAATAATATTTTTTGTTAAACAATTACAGTACATACGAATTGCTTCATAGTGGCGTACATAGTACAATTAAACGTCATTTCAGTTTATTAACAGTGTGTGTGCTGCCAGGGAACGTTACACCAGTTTATTTCTACAATGGTTTACATCAGATTACAGCCTGAACATTTAGCTGTTATTCGACACAATCACCATTTATGTCGATGCAGTTTTGTAGACGCTGTGGCAGTTTCTGTATGCCCATGTCATGTCAGTTCGCCGCCATGCTGTTCAGAAAGTTATGAGCCTCTTCTTTCACCTCGTCGTCGGTGCTGAATCACTGGGATCACAATTAACGCTGACAGGTACTGTGAGACTCTGAAAAAACTCAAACGGGCAATTCAGGACCGGAGAAGAGAAATGTCGAGCAAGGACGTACACATTCCCCATGAAAACGCTCGCCGACGCATCGCTCGGAAAACCGTTGCTATCCTGCAACAGCTTCAGTGGAACATAATTACCCACCCACCCTACAGTCCTGACTTGGCGCCCAGTGACTATCACCTGTTCCCTAGGTTAGAAGAACATTTGGCCCGAAAGCGATTCAGAGCCGACGACGAGGTGAAAGGAGAGGTTCATAATTTTCTGAACAGCATGGTGGCGAGCTGATATGACATGGGCATACAAAAATTGCCACAGCGTCTACAAAAATGCATCGACAGGAATGGTGATTATGCCGAAAAATTTTCAAGCTGTGAACTGATGTAAACCATTTTAGAAACAAACAGGTCTATGTACATATAAAAAATTAGGAGACCTTACTTTTGGGATTACCCTCGTACAAATGTTTGTTAGATTTTGCAAGAATTCTGATCATTCATAATGAATATTTTTCTCCTTGTGCATACAAAGCACACTTAAGCACTTGGCTGAGGATTTGTAGAACCATATTCAGTCTGCATCACAGTTTCACTCTCGAAAACGAGCTGCTTTTCGTTCAATTTTTTGGTGTCTTTGTCATTCCTGTCTGACCAGGAACCTATACCGCCCAGTAGTACTCACAAGGAGACGCCACAACCTTGGCATCACGGAGTTACTTTAAACTCTTTACGCTGTTAGTAGGCCATTAAAACACCATAATTTGAAAGTAGTAAGGTGCACTACTCTGGCAATTCTGAGAAAATCGCAAGAGAAATTTTACGCTTCTATTACGGAACTGATATACCTGTGCAAAGGTGCTGGCTGTGACGTTTCATCCTGGTAATGTCGTTAGTGTCGGCGCATAGCAAGTGGGTTGTGGACGAGACGGTGGTTTCTTCACTGGTCTCATTATTTAATTCATATGCTATATGAGAAGTAATATAATAAAAAAAAAAACACTTGTACTAGCACGATGTGTTTGCATGAAGTTTCAATTCATGTTTTCCAGTCTGAACGACAAATAACATCCTGCAACGTATGATGTCGAGACCATACCCAAGAAATAGTTCTACATTACTCTTGCGGTCTGGCAAACAGTGGCTTACGATGTTACTAAAAAAAAAAAAATGTTCAAATGTGTGTGAAATATTATAGGACTTAAATGCTAAGGTCATCAGTCCCTAAGCTTACACACTACTTAACCTAACTTATCCTAAGGACAAACACAGACACCCATACCCGAGGGAGGACTCGAACCTCCACCGGGACCAGCCGCACGGTCCATGACTGCAGCGCCATGACCGCTCGGCTAATACCGCGCGGCTTCGATATTACTGATTGTGAATAACGTCATTCGCATCATTATTTATTGGGGTCTGACATGTGTTTTCCAAGCCTGGCTTTGTCCTTGAAAAATTCATTACAGATAGTAAATAGTCTAATAAGACATGAAATTCCTAGAATTTCAAGACAATTCATGTGGCTTTTTCTCGTTATATTGCCTCTTAAATGTAATATAAAACAAATAATGAGACCAGAGATGAAAAAATATAGATTAAAAAGTATGTGTTGGCGGGATCCACTTACCATGCGCGGACGCTAACACATGACAGCGATGCAATCTTACCACCGGCACTTTTGTACAGATACATCATTTTCATATTAGACGCTAAAATTTCTCTAGCGATTTTCTCGGAATAGCCAGAGTAGTGCACCTTACTAATATGATATAATATTGTTTTAATGGCGTACTAAAGGTGTACAAAGTGTGAAGTACATACGTGATTCCAACGTCGTGGTCTCTCCTTGTCCGTAAGAGAGAGGTCTTGCGTACGGTAGGTAGTCTCTGTTATAGATCTATTTCATCTTGTAAGTGTTCAGATAACTTACGGGACTGCAGCCGGGTGACGTCGTCGACAGCCGCCGATATTTCGATAAGAGCGCACCCTACCATTTACAAGCCAAAACAGAAGAAAGTAAGCGCTATGAAAGCGAATTTAAAACCTTGGTTAAGCGCAGAACCCCCGTAAGGATAACACACACACACATACTGGTAGTTATATGAACAGTCTGCACGGCAGAAGAAAGTAAGGTCTCGCTCTGTTTAGATCTAAGGGAGGAAAATACACATATCATAAAAAAGTTATGCATCACCCCGGTTCCCAGAACTCCTGAAGATAGACGTTGACTGTGGATATTGTATCAGAGACACAATCCCTTTGACTGTTCAGAGATGTCACTAACCTCCCCCCCAAGATGTAAACAACCATGCATGAGCAGAACCTATTAGACGGAGGGGGGACGACAGCCGATCAGTTCCAGTCATTCCACCAGGAAGGAGGTACACGGCTAGTGTTGTCAGTAGTTCAACCATGCCTAGACGATCAATACAGCGGCTCGATCGCGTCCGCATTGTTACTTTGTGCCATAAAGGGCTCTCAACAAGGGAAGTGTCCAGGCGCCTCGGAGTGAACGAAAGCGATGTTGTTCGGACATGGAGGAAATAGGAACTGTCGATGACATGCCTCGCTCAGGTCGCCCAAGAGCTACTACTGCAGTGGATGACCGCTACCTGCGGTTTATGGCTCGGAGGAGCCCTAACAGCAACGCCAGCATGTTGAATAATGCCTTTCGCGCAGTCACGGGACGTCTTTTTAGGACCCAAACTGTGCCAATTGGGTGCACGATGCGCAACTTCACTGCCGACATCCATGGCGAGGGCCATCTTTGCAAACACGACACCATGCAGCGCGATACAGATTAGTCCAACAACATGCCGAATGGACCGCTCAGGAATGGCATCAGGTTCTCTTCATCGATGAGTGTCGCATACGCCTTCAACCAGACAGTCGCCGGAGACGTGTTTGGAGGCAGAACGGTGAGGCTGAATGCCTTAGACACACTTTCCAGCTAGTGCAACAAGGTCGAGGGTCCCTGCTGTTTTGGGGTGGGATTATGTGGGGCCGACATACGCCGCTGGTGGCCATGGCAGGCGACGTAACGGCTGTACGATACGTGACTACCATCCTCCGACCTACAGTGCAACCATATCGGCATCCGTCTTCATGGACGACAATTCGCGCCCCCATCGTGCACATATTATGAATGACTTCCTTCAGGATAACGACATCGCTCGACTAGAGAGGCCAGCATGTTCTCCAGGCATGAACCCAATCGAACAGGCCTAGGATAGCTCTAAACGGGCTTTTTATGGACGACGTGATCCACCAACCACTCTGAGGGATCTACGCCGAATCGTTGTTGAGGAATGAGACAATCTGGACCAATAGTGCCTTGATGAACTTGTGGATAGTATTCCACGGCGAATACAGGCATGAATCAATGGAAGAGGACGTGCTGCTGGGTATTAGAGGTACCGGTGTGTACAGCAATCTGGACCACCACCTCTGAAGGTCTCGTTGTATGGTGGTACAACATGCAATGTGTGGTTTTGATGAGCTATAAAAATGGCAGAAATGATGTTTATGTTGATCTCTACTCCAATTTTCTGTACAGGTTCCGAACTCTCGGAACCGAGCTGATGCTTTTTGTTTTTTCGATGTGTGTATATCATTGTTCCCGTAGGCTGGATAAACTTTGTAACAGTAGAGTAAGACCGCAGTGTGTGTTGTCGTTCTTGCTGTGACGTGATCAATCTATTGTTCCAACGCTGTGCATCATACTATTTCTCTTGCCGACACTAGCATCAAACCACGTGCTGACCTGGCTCTTGTTCGCGAAAGGATACATTACACTCTTCTACAGTTGGAATTTGTTTCCAAGGCATTGTTTCGGCTTCATTTAATGAGAGCTTCTAAAATTTCGGCTTTTTCTTGGGATTCGCTGGACGGTGCTTCATGGTCGTGGTCTGACTGTGAATTTCATTCTCCAAGTTTTACCAAGTTTCATGTGAAACTTCACGAAAATTCGTTTCTCTGTTATTTCACTTATCATTTTCTCGACAAAAAAAAAAAAAATAACAGCTCTTACACAAACGAAGGCCACGGCCACAAGGATTTGTCTACAGACACGAGAAATGTCAAGTTCGAGTAAGAAGGTTTCACACTTCACAGCTATCGGTCGTTCATCTTACTATGTGACAACATCGGTCCCTAATTTTATAGCAGCGCGTCATATACGTTCATTATTTGTTCGTGATACTTATCTAAAAATCTGATTCTGCAGAAGTGCTGCCACTACAACTACTCTGTATCACTACAAAACTACAATAAAACCCGTTAACTAATTACCCAACTGCAAATACTGCCGTTAGTATTGCAGATTGTGTCTGTTCTGAAGTGCCCCATTCATTTTGTCAAAGCTGTAACGCCTAATGCGCGATCTTGTGTTAACTATTTCGTACTAGCTTGAGCTGTAAGTACCCTTCGTACTCTCATTTGATAGCCTTTCCTTATCCAAAACAGGGCTTCCCTTCTTCCGATTTTCAGGTTTGATGGTTATATTCCTCGATTTACTGACAATGTGCTACTCCGGGTAGTGCAATAAGCGTCAGTTAATCTATGTAGCATTGCTCATTGTACACTTCTAACTTTTTCTGGCTTCATACGCTGCAGTCTATGAATCCAAACGCTCGCATCATATCCTACGACTGACGCTAATGTATACTGGTGACATGCCCCGATTGTTTTCAAGGGTATTCGAAAATGCTTGTTTGCGATGTTTGTAATTTTATTCAGCACGTTTGTTCATTTTCTGACTACCTTCTCTATATCATGTGCAAAATGACGAAATGCATCCACAAACATTCCTTGATATCTCGTTGCTACGCCTCTTCTAATTGCTCCTTGCTAAGTTCCACCTCAGCAAGGGTTATGTAGTTTTGAGAGGCGCTACTGTCAATTTGATACCTCGACACCATCCTTCAGTTTCATGGGGCACTGCATTATACAGGGTTATTAAAAATGATTGAAGCGATTTCACAGTTCTACAATAACTTTATTATTTGAGATATTTTCACAATGCTTTGCACACACATACAAAAACTCAAAACGTTCTTTTAGGCATTCACAAATGTTCGATATGTGCCCCTTTAGTGATTCGGCAGACATCAAGCCGATAATCAAGTTCCTCCCACATTCGGCGCGGCATGTCCCCATCAATGAGTTCGAAAGCATCGTTGATGCGAGCTCGCAGTTCTGGCACATTTCTTGGTAGAGGAGGTTTAAACTTCACCATTAAGAAAAAATGTTACTTCATCACTGAAAACAAGTTTCGCACTGAACGCATCCTCTTCCATGAGCTGTTGCAACCGCGCCGAAAATTCAAAGCGTTTGACTTTGTCATCGGGTGTCAGGGCTTGTAGCAATTGTAAACGGTAAGGCTTTTGCTCTAGCCTTTTCCGTAAGATTTTCCAAACCGTCGGCTGTGGTACGTTTAGCTCCCTGCTTGCTTTATTCGTCGACTTCTGCGGGCTACGCGTGAAACTTGCCCGCACGCGTTCAACCGTTTCTTCGCTCATTGCAGGCCGACCCGTTGATTTCCCCTTACAGAGGCATCCAGAAGCTTTAAACTGCACATACCATCGGCGAATGGAGTTAGCAGTTGGTGGATCTTTGTTGAACTTCGTGCTGAAGTGTCGTTGCACTGTTATGACTGACTGATGTGAGTGCATTTCAAGCACGACATACGCTTTCTCGGCTCCTGTCGCCATTTTGTCTCACTGCACTCTCGAGCGCTCTGGCAGCAGAAACCTGAAGTGCGGCTTCAGCCGAACAAAACTTTATGAGTTTTTCTACGTATTGTAGTGTTTCGTGACCATATGTCAATGAATGGAGCTACAGTGAATTTATGAAATCGCTTCAATCATTTGTAATAGCCCTGTATTTGTCTTCATTAAATCTGGAGTCACCTCTTACGATGAACAAAACATCATCTTCAAACGTTACCAGCCTTCTTACGTTTCCACTGCCATGTAACCTTTCTAGAATGGGCTCTGAGAATGCATCATAAAGCTTCAGACAACACACTCATCCATGTGGACAGGCGTTTAATATGGTCGTCGTCATTTCCTTTCCTGGGCATGCTAAAGATGTGTGCAGCCCCTCGGGCAGTTGAACTGTGCATCTGGACGCTCCAAGGCGGCCAAAGACAGACGGCCACCGTCAGTTATCGAAAGCACCGGTGATATGCCTTATTAACTGCGTCTACGGATGACTTGTCTCTTCTAAACCCGTACGTGAGATGTTTCGTCCCGTGTAGCAGCCGATGATCCTGTAATTTCTTGCAAATATTTTTTTTTAATTTCGTACCGAGAGCGTTCGGAAGACAAATTGATCTGTAGGATTTGAGGACCATTGGATCCTTGTCTTGCATTTATTAATAATCACCATGTCAGCATTCTTCCACTTTGTAGAAACCTTTACTTCCAAGAGACACTCGTTGTACGGTTAGCACAAGAAAATATCTAACTGGTCACATAGGGCATGGGTTGGCAGATAGGAAAAAAAACTCTTTCCATGGTAAAGCAGTCTTTGTTTACACGAAACCACAAATATTTAGAAGAAAAAACTTGTGTAAACTACAGTTAGTAAAATGTAACGTTGAATCCTGCCTGTATCTAATTATTATTTTCTTTTGTTTCAGGTAAGTTTCCATGGACTGTTACGGGTACTCCCTACAGCACCAGGGTTGGGGATAACTCAGGACGAACGCTGTGGTCGATCTGTGAAGACAACGCAATGAACAGATACAGCGACGGCATCAAAGTACAGGCTTGGTGATTGCAGTAAAGATAACGTAACGTATTAATTTTCCGCTTGCATCGAAACACAACCTTTACTTTCTTGTGACGTGATGCAGGTAAGTATCTCCAAATCGAGACGAGTATGTTAGAATTATTTCCCTATTCGATCTTCCTATTCAGCATTCCATAAATCTTCATTACTTTTGCACCAGCTGTATATCCTGGTAATCTGTTCACAGAGGTAGTTACTTCAATTAACAGTTACCGCTTGTCTTACTTAGTTTGACCCAGAAATGATATGTGGTCTGAAAATTTTACAACTATACACTATATCCTACATCTCTCGCAAGTTGATTCAACGTTTTACATTTGAAAGCTAACTCATGTTTTTTATATTAACTAGTCGAAGCAAGAGAACTATGAATTTCTTGTAACTGAACTGATTGTATCAGGTTTTTTTCCGACAAGCCTTAGTGGAAACGAATCAAATTATAATTTACGCTACCGCTATATTTAATTATCGGAAGTGCAACGGTAAACAGACTCAGAAATTTCACAAATTGCAATGAGTTATGAGGCGACTAAAAATTACGATCAACCTTCATGGCACAAATAATACTTCCCATTCAACTATCATTCAGGAGCTATACTATGCAGAACCAAACAGAGCTTCACAGGTTTAAATTTCAGTTGTTAATCGACCTATGTTGCCTTAATATCGTTGACACAATGACAAAATTAAAAAATAAATCATGAAAGGTAACGATTTTGCGTACCATATATGTCAATAATAGCATACAAATATATACAATATAAAAACGTTCTAGAAAAGTTTTGACACGATATTGTAATAAAAATTCGGATAGCTACTGGCTAAGTATTTTTTCAAGTATTTATGGCATGTATATAAAATCTATACTACAATGTAAAGGCAATTCGTTGTTTAATGTTGTTGCCAAAAACCTCAAAAAGTTATTGACTGTTTTACTCCAAATATCCACACGATGCTCTAATAAAAGTTCAGATGGACAAAAACTAGGTATAGCCTTTGTCCGTCTGAATACGTATTAGAGAATCCTGTAAAAATTCCAAGTAAATGGAATAAGAATTTCTCGACATGTTTTCTTGCAATCTCTTGAATTTTTTTGACCTATTTTCTTGAAATCTTAACATGGTCCTCTAATAATTATTCAAACAGACGTTGCATAAATATTGCTTTAAACAATAAAGTGCAGGTTTCGTGTTAAAACGGACTGAGAGAAGGAAAATGCTATGTATGTTGTGATGTGAAAGTGTGCGGTTAGGTGTCCCTTCTGCAGTTTTAAGTACAATAGTGGGGCATTTAAATAATTGACAAATTGTTTCTCCTAGATATATTATTTTCCCTTACATATAATTTCAAGCAAAGCTAGTACACACCACTACGTGCTGCTCTTTTCCTGTTTTTTTTTTCTTCTCAGTTGGTTTTCACAGAAAATAGGAAACCTCTATTTTTGGTTTATTGGCATTTAAAATACTAATTACGGAATACGAATAATCCGAAATTTTGTAATCTTAACCGTTTACAGATAACAAATATGTGAAATACTGTCAATTAAACTACTATTTTCACAGACCAAGCAGCAGGAGAAGTCTCTTATGCCCTATGTACCAAAGGTTCCAATCGATTTACCTATTCATATTAAGCGACTTCTACTACCAACCAAGGATTTGTTGTCAAAAGCAATCAACAAACTGAAAGATCAATGGGAAAGGGAAAAGGAGGTAAACATAAAGAGGGGAGGAATAGCGAACTCGTTTGAGGACAGTCCATTTTGCCGTCATTATTACAATGTCTGATACTTTAAACCAAAAATGAGTTTTTGCTGTTTTAAAGTAAGCTTTCCGTCAACAGTGGGTACCATTGTTATTTCTCTGCTAAAGTTATTCAGTTGAAGACTGTCAAGAGAAGTGGGGCGTTTTTCAAAAGCCTGCTGGTTATTTCTATTTTTATTTTTGTGGCTTCATACAAGGTAACAATCACTGTCAATTTTTGGATGGTGCGTAATTAAATGCTGTGCTATTTTTGGTACGTATTAAGGCGAAAATAGTTGATGACATTTCGGGTCCCAGAGCATGAAAACTCGATGTCTTGGTTTGAGGACATTGGGCGTTTCTGTGGTAAATGTTATATATTTCGATGTTTTAGATTTCTTTGCCATTGCTCGCCATATTTTTAAGACTAATGAAGAGGGAGCAGAATGCGTATTTTCTGAAGAAATAGAAGCAGACAATTGAAGCTCTATCTTCAGATGCACATGAACAGACCGATGAGAAAAATATTGAAGATTACTTGTTAGGAGATACGTATATAAGCGACATTGCAGATGCTACTGAAATTTTAAATGACAGAGACAACGGAGACATTCCTCACGTTTCTTCTAAAAGAAGTTAAATGGTGTGGTCAGGTTCCAAAATATTCATTTCCTGGCTTAGGGAACAAAGCTTCTTGTCTGTCCGATGAACTAAAAGAGAAGTTTCGTGGTCTCACTCCCATACAGGTCTTTGATGAACCCTTTTCGGAAGCAGTTCTAACCATGATTGCAGAGGAAACTGAAAAATATGGTAAGGAATGTGAAAATAAAATAAAATATTCAGCTTTACCTGATAATATTCATGTATTTGTCGAGTTCTTGATCTTTACTGGCTATCATAAATTGTTCACTGAAAGCGACTATTGGTCTGAGGAAGATGATCTCAGTGTTGAAATAGTGAAAGGTGCGATGAGTCGTAACAGGTATCTTGAACTGAAATCTAGAACACATTTTAGTGATAATAGAAAGTCGAATGAAAACAAGAGTGACAAATCTTTTAAAATAAAACTATTAGCAGCGGCTGTGGTAAAATATTTTCAAAAACGGGGAGTCTTCCAGGAAAATCTGGCAGTTGATGAAGTGATTGTGAGGTTCTATTGACATCACCTTATAAAGCAGTTTATCAGACTGAAGACCATGAGCTTTGGATATAAACTTTGAGCCTTATGTGGTACTGATGGCTACTGTTAGAGTTTCTTACTGTAATGCGGGAATGACCAGAAGGATGAAAATGAAAATTTCCCATTGGGTTCCAAAGTAGTTTTGAAACTGTTGTCAGTTATTGATGAGCCGAATAGTTGCAAAGTGTACTTTTGACAATTATTTTACTAGTCAAGAACTGCTCGTCCAACTGAACGAACTGTGATTCTGTGTAAGTGGAAATATAACAGAAAGCAGAAGAAGGAAGTGCTCCCTATCACCAGATAATGTTGTGAAGAAGTAAGAAAGGGGATATTTTGAGATCAGATTTGACAGAGAGAAGGAAGTTCTGAGCATAAAATGGAATGACAACAAGTAAATAATCTTGACACTGTGCTTTCTACCGTCAAAGTCCAACATTGGAATTTATGTCAAAAGGAAAACGTCGGTGTTCCACAACTACATGCGTTGTATATCTACAAGAATTTAATGGGAGGCGTCGATCTTTACGGCTGGCTAAATGTATATTTCGTGTGACTATGGCGTCCCGTCGGGTGGACCGTTCGCCGGGTGCCAAGTCTTTCGATTTGACGCCTCTTCGACGACTTGCGCGTCGATGGGGATGAGATGATGACTATTAGGACAACACAACACCCAGTTCCTTAGCGGAGAAAATCTCCGAACCAGCCGGGAATCGAATCCGGGCCCTTAGAATTGACCGTCAGTCGCGCTAACCACTCAGCTACCGGGGGCGGCTGGCTAACAGAGAAACAGTGCGTGGTAAAAAATGGTTCTGGTACGAGAATAGTAAATATGACTTCTGAATGCATACTTGACGCATTGAGGGAACTTTTCTTTCAGTGAATGACTTCAGAAGACAGACTGCGAGAACATAACTGAAGAAAGGTCTTCAAATAAGGTCAGTTAAGGAAAGACCAACAACACTCATCTCACTTTCCAGGAGTAATGTACCAGATACACGATATGACCAGAAGCTGCACCTGATCCAGAAGCGTGAAAAGCAAAGACGATGCCGTTATGAGGACTGCAAAGAAAAGCCCAAAACATGTTGCTCGAACTCTTTGTATAGAATGCTTTCCCAAATATCGTATCAAATACTAACGAAAATACAGTTTCGGAGAATTTTTAGGTTAAAACTTTTGCAAAAGTTACTTGCCGTAAGATAAATAACAGTTCTGAAATGTTATTTTGAGTTTATTATTACCAATTTCTTTATCCCTTGTAATTTTTCCTGGTAAGCAGTATAATGGAAAAACAACTGCCAAACACCCAGCGCCCTCGAATGAGGACGGGCAAAAATTTCAGGTTTAGGAAACAAGTGAACAAAACTTCTTTATATTTCTATAAATCGGGTTACCAGGACAGTTTTATGAAAATATATAATATATGTTAACCAAAAATAAATTTGACACCGATATATTAGTAGAGGCACATCCTGTAGCAATAATCATTAGCACTGTATAAGCAAATTTCATTGTTAAAAAACCCACTCAATTTATCATCTTTTGAGTATAGCATGCGTTTGTATAATTAGAAGCTTATTTGCTAAAATTCAAGGTTTTTTATGTAAACTTCCCATTCAAATACTGCTAAGATATGAATTATTCAAACAATTTGAAAGATGACAACAAACTGGAAAAGTGTAATAAGGTTTTCATCACAATACGACCCTTTCAGATGCTAATCTGGATGCGTTATAAGTGACGCAGTAGAAAATGTTTTGTGTTTTGTGATATCATTGGCGTGTATGTATTTTCTTAATCCATACAGGTAGCACGATGAAAACCAAAGCGTAAAGTAGAATCACATTGATTCTGCCTAATTACTCTTCATTATGACACCAACAACTTGTAATACAAGTTAATGAAAGCAGAGGTTTCCATAATGCTTTATATTCATCACGGTTCAAAATGAGATATCACACAAGTGAGGTGCCTAGATGCACAGTCAGTAATTATAGCTTTGGAGAATTTTTCAGTGGAACCAAGAAACTGCATAGGCGTTCATGGATCGACAATTCGACCAGTAACTATAAGATTATGTGGACTGGCATTAGACAAATAGTCTTACGTAACCTTTCTGCTTTGAAAAAGCTGTGGTACCAGATAATGGCGCTTTTAATTAGGATATTCTTGTTTTTGCTTCTCGAATGTGTATTTTTCTGATTTTGCACCGCAGCCAGGCTTATATCAGAGCTCTGAACACGTACATGAAGGCTCGAAAGTATATATGGATAGCAAAGACTGTAGTTATATTAAAAATAAAACATGCGGGCCACACGCATCAGCTAATCAACGCATCTTAATTCCTTCCAGGTTTAGTTTCTTCAGAGAATCGAATAGACATTAAATGATTTCAACACGTTCCTTCCTATGAACATTCTCTGTCCATACATAACACGTGCAGTTGCAAGAGCCTCCTTAAAAAATTCAGTAACTGCTGAGACCAGATAATGATGTAGCACGACTCAGAACATCTGCGGTCTACAAGATACCTTGCGAGTGCACACTATAGAACAACTCCCAAATGCGTGGATTGTTCAAAACCACACTAATTCTGGAAAATCGCTTAACAATATTTACCATATATTGCTCAATTCTTAAGTCAAACGAGAAAATTCAATTCTTATTTTGTTTTATCTTTCTGATCATAAGATGTCGGTATAGACAATATATGTCGACAGTTAATATGTGTCCACAGTGCCGTTCCGACACTAACGAGATAATACTGCCATTTTTATAAGTATAGTGATTTATCTTCCAAACCTGTAAAAGTACTGCTTTTACCAACGAGGCGCACAAATAATGCTGAACTTCCGCTATAGCGATCGTTTCATTTTCCGTTGGCCAAGGCTTTAATTGTAAACTCCAAAATAATAGATATTTGGATTGAACGTACTTATAGTTTTGAAATAAATACAGATTTTTATTAAATGAATGAACCTAATTTGTGTCAACTATTCTAGAAAGGGTGCTGAAATTGGTTTTTAAAACTAAATAAAAAAGGGCTGGCGTTTCCATCCTATTTCTGGAGAGGCATGATTCGTCATTGAGTGGCTTGGAGTTTCCTCTTCAAATTAATATCGTCGCTGAAAAATTAAAGTGCGGTGGCGCTTGCTTTGATGTTGTATCACTCGTCGAAATTGCATTAATCGAAATTCAAATCCATATTTGAAAGATAATGATGCACTTTAACAGTGAAATTACATTACTGAGGAAAACATATCAACAGTAACATGACCTGTTGACAGAGCGGATGTAAATGAAATTAGTTAAAGTGTCATGCTTCACGTAAACGCGAAAAACATAAATATGGTCTCTAGTAAAGCAGTATGAATTACCCTTTATTGCTAAGTCAATCAGTCTCGTTGTGAAACTATCATATTCATGATATCTGTCCAAACGAATTTTGTATTTACAATATTGTATTTACGATGAAGTACAAACCACAGTCTTTGTATTAGTTAATTTGCACTACATAGATGTAAATATATCTCTTTAAATGGTTATACATACATATCCGAGATTGCAGGTGTTCCTTTGTTGAAACAGAAGTTCTGTATGACACTTGAATGAAAGACAGCTTGCAGTAATATGAGTCTTAAGAGGCGCTTCACAAAATTTTCTGAATGAAGGATACAATTACTCAGAATAGAATGTTCTAGGGCTTGCCGCTGCATCAGGTGGTTGGAATATCGCGAACTTTCAGACACTCTGTTGACACTCAAGCGGTATGATATCACAGAATTTCGAGTTGTTGTCAGCCACGTTCCCGTAGAAGTTTACACTAAGTGTCCTCTGCAGTACGGAAACACTTTTAACAATTATAATAGAGGCATGGTTTGAAAAGCAAGAACTTCAGTGACACAACGTGTAAGAAAATAGAATTTGTAAAATAGATGTAGATGAAAGAAAGTGAAACTGTAGATGTAAGAGTAGTAATCGTATTCATACTAGAGCTCGTTAGTGTGTTATGCGACGGGATATTAATTGTAATGATGAATGTAAAAATGTTGCTTCCGGTGCGTTGACGACGCGTTTGTCATTTGGCCCAGCGACGAAAAAAACTTGAAAAGAGCAGTAACGGTAACACCAGGTTCACTATGGAATTATAAAAACGCAATGCATTTCCATTTCTCAGTGTACTCATCCACCCGAAACGACATGGGTGCCTCGGCCACAGTGCCCAAGGCCACCATTTGCACACCGGTCTGTACTTGCATGCCATTACCCAGTATTGAAGCGAAATGTGTTCGAAAAACTGATACATCGTGCAGGAAAGTAATCACATACGCCGAAAATCTGTCCAGTGAGTTGAGCCATCTATGCAAGGATTGCAGAAACAACAATTAGCACTCCGTCTTCAGGCCACACGTGGCTCATTGGGTCCATCCGACCGCCGCGTCATCCTCGGTTGAGGATGCGGATAGGAGGGGCGTGTGGTCAGCACACCGCTCTCCCGGTCGTTATGATGGTTTTCTTTGACCGGAGCCGCTGCTATTCGGTCGAGTAGCTCCTCAATGGGCATCACGAGGCTGAGTGCACCACGAAAAATGGCAACAGCGCATGCCAGCTGGATGGTCACCCATCCAAGTGCCGGCCACGCCCGACAGCACTTAACTTCGGTGATCTCACGGGAACCGGTGTATCCACCGTGGCAAGGCCGTTGCCCAGGAACAACAATTAGAATGACAATTTTATGAAAAAAGTGGTCTCTAATATGGATCGCAGTAAGACCACAGTCGAGGAGCAGGAAGATACACTTTCTTTTTTGCTGTACTGTCTCGTGTCATGTAAGACAATTAGCCTGCTGAAAAAATACAAAATCAAATCGATCATCAGGTCTACTGGCAGCTGCTAAGAGCAGTTATAGATGCAGCAGATCTCAGAATACATGTCGTCTACAAGTCACCGCTCCTACATTGGATAAATAATGCGCACTGTAGAATACAGGGTGATTCAAAAAGAATACCACAACTTTAGGAATTTAAAACTCTGCAACGACAAAAGGCAGAGCTAAGCACTATCTGTCGGCGAATTAAGGGAGCTATAAAGTTTCATTTAGTTGTACATTTGTTCGCTTGAGGCGCTGTTGACTAGGCGTCAGCGTCAGTTGATGCTAAGATGGCGACCGCTCAACAGAAAGCTTTTTGTGTTATTGAGTACGGCAGAAGTGAATTGACGACAGTTGTTCAGCGTGCGTTTCGAACGAAGTATGGTGTTAAACCTCCTGATAGGTGGTGTATTAAACGTTGGTATAAACAGTTTACAGAGAATGGGTGTTTGTGCAAAGGGAAAAGTTCTGGACGGCCGAGAACGAGTGATGAAAATGTAGCACGCATCCAGCAAGCATTTGTTCGCAGCCCAGGAAAATCGACTCGCAGAGTTAGCAGAGAGCACAAGAAGCACAACAATTCATATTTCAGCAGGATGGGGCGCCACCACATTGGCACTTATCTGTCCGTAACTACCTGAACGTCAACTACCCGAGGCGATGGATCGGCCGCCAGGCAGCCCGTGACAGAGCACGTCATCACTGGCCTCCAAGAAGCCCTGATCTTACCCCCTGCGATTTTTTCTTATTGTGTTTCGGCCACCTCTCCCAGCCACCATTGATGATTTGAAACGAGAAATAACAGCAGCTATCCAAACTGTTACGCCTGATATGCTACAGAGAGTGTGGAACGAGTTGGAGTATCGGGTTGATATTGCTCGTGTGTCTGGAGGGGGCCATATTGAACATCTCTGAACTTGTTTTTGAGTGAAAAAAAACCTTTTTAAATACTCTTTGTAATGATGTATAACAGAAGGTTATATTATGTTTCTTTCATTAAATACACATTTTTAAAGTTGTGGTATTCTTTTTGAATCACCCTGTAAAGTACGAAGGGGCATAAGAGGTTTTATTGCCTACGTTACCCCGAAAAATCCAGTTAGTTGAGCTTTGCTCTGGAAAACGGTCATCGGTTCAAATTGAAGAAGCTTCTGTCGTGGCTCACACTAAGGGATGAAAGAAGCCTTCGAAATAAAATTATTGACTTTAGCCTTGAAAGAGACGACACTCTGCAGAGCAGTGAAGCGTGGAATTTAGCGACCGTTAGAATGAAGCGTGACTCAACGTATGCGGGCTCTCCAACGAACTAGGGACGTCACACTGGCAGGCTCGGCCACCACACTTCGCGAACGCTCGGTTCTGTCCAGAGCCCATAGAAAATCGATATTTAATTTTGTCGTGTGCTATCGAGAACTTGCATGCGTTTAAACATGCAGTCAAAAATTATTAAACTCGTCTGAATTAGTTAGTAGCTCCCCACAGGAGACAGCTGCTGGTGCTTGTAAGACCTGCCGTGTCTTGTGCTCTGACGTGGACCTCGTACGAGGACGAGTCACTTCACAGACGACAGATAGAATATATTTGGGCGTAACAGCAATCAATCAGGAGGTATTCCACTTGATAAAGACCAAGGAATGATTGGTCAAAGCTCGTTGCATTTTAACCACTTGACGCGGCTGGGAGATGAAGAACATTTTCACTCAGTGTTACCACTGAGAGACTTTGCATTATTACATGACGTGCATGAAAAATGCCTATTACAGGACAACAGCCAGTGTTAGTTGCTACAGAATAATACTCATTAATGTGAACGAAGTCAATATGCGACGTTAACGTGCAATAACCACTCACAGACGCACGTTGAAGCACTGGCAGCGAAAGCTATATAAAGCGTGTCGGAAGGACGCGCGGAACTGTGAGTCGTTGTCGTAATGCAGAAACGGAGCGATGTACACTATATGATCTAAAGTATCCGGACATCTGGCTGAAAATTCTTAAAAATTTGTCGTGCCCTCCATCGGTAATGCTGGAATTCAATATGTTGTTGGCCCACACTTAGCCTTGATGACAGCTTCCACACTCGCAGGCAAACGTTCAGTCAGTTGCTGGAAGATTTTTTGGGGAATTGCAGCCCATGCTTCACGGAGTGCTGCACTGAGGAGAGGTATCGATGTGGTCGGTGAGGCCTGGCCCGAAGTCGGCGTTCCGAAACATTCCAAAGGTGTTCTATAGGATTTAGATCAGGACTCTGTGCAGGCCAGTCATTACAGGGATGTTATTGTCGTGTAACTACTCCACCATAAGCCGTGCATTATCAACAGGTGCTCGATCGTGTTGAAAGGTGCAGTCACCATCCTCGAATTGTTCTTCAACAGTCAGAAGCAAGAAGGTGCTTAAAACATGAATGTAGGCCTCTCCTGTGATAGTGCGACGCAAAACAACAACGGGTACAACCCCCTCCATGAAAAACACAACCACACCACAACACCACCGCCTCCGAATTTTACTGTTGGCACTACACACGCTGGCAGATGACGTTGAGCGGGCTTTCGCCATACCCACACCCTGCCATCGGATCGCCTCGTTGTGTACCGTGATTCATCACTCCACACGTTTTTCCACTCTTCCGTCGTCCATTGTTTACGTTCCTTACACCAAGCGAGGCATCATTTGACATTTACTGGCGTGATATGTGGCTTATGAGAAGCCGCTCGACCATGAAATCCAAGTTTTTTCACCTCCCGCCTAACTGTCATTGTACTTGCAGTTGATCCTGGCCGGTGGCGGTGGCCGAGCGGTTCTAGGCGCTTCAGTCTGGAACCTTGCGACTGCTACGGTCGCAGGTTCTAATCCTGCCTCGGGCATGGATGTATGTGATGTCCTTAGGTTAGTTAGGTTCAAGTAGTTCTAAGTTCTAGGGGACCGATGACCTCAGATGTTAAGTCACATAGTGCTCAGAGCCATTTGAACCATTTGAAGTGGATCCTGATGCAGTTTGGAATTCCTGTGTCATGGTCTGGATAGATGTCTGCCTCTTCAACTGTCGGCCTTCTCCGTCAGTCAACAGCCGGCTTCGGCCTGTACGCTTTTGTGCAGTACGAGTCCCTTCACATTTTCACTTCGCTATCACGTCGGAAACAGTGGAACTAGGGATAGTTAGGAGTATAGAAATCTCGCATACAGACGTATGACAAGTGATACCTATTCACCTGACCACATTCGAAGTGCGTGAGCTCCGCGGAGCGCCCCATTCTGCTCTCTCACGATGTCTAATGACTACTAAGGTCACTTATATAGAATACCTTGGAATTAGTGGTAGCACAATGCACCTAATAAGAAAAACGTGTGTTTTTGGTAGTGTCTGGATACTTTTGATCACATAGTGCAAGTGAGTCGGAAACGCTATGCTCATTAAATTTCAGGCCAAAAGTTGAAGCACTTCGGAAACGGCGATGTTTGGAAAATGTTCCCGTGCCTTCGTGCTTAAAACTCAACGTGCATGGCAAAGTGATGCTATCCGACACCGGCGCCGAGGCAACTGTGGTGGGCAACGAGTGCGGAAATGTGGGAGGCGAATGAACGTACAACTGCTTAGTATATGAAAGCCCGGATGAACCGAGGAGCTACCCGCATTGTGTCCTAAACGACCGTTCAGCGAATATTGCCGCGTATGGGCCTACTACGCAAAAGGCGTCTGGTTCATGCATCCAGGCCGACTGCTCTTCATTAGGGATCGAGACTAGGATTTGCAAAAAATGGCTCTGAGCACTATGGGACTCAACTGCTGAGGTCATTAGTCCCCTAGGACTTAGAACTAGTTAAACCTAACTAACCTAAGGACATCACAAACCTCCATGCCCGAGGCAGGATTCGAACCTGCGATCGTAGCGGTCTTGCGGTTCCAGACTGCAGCGCCTTTAACCGCATGGCCACTTCGGCCGGCTAGGATTTGCACGACGATGCCACAACTGGACGTCCACTGAGCAGTGAGAGACGGCCTTTTAGGATGACAGATGGTCGTTGGCGTGCACGGGAAGAAAGGTCTGAAAGCGAACACCCTGTAACAATCGTCGGAACTGTACAGGCCGGCGGGGTCACGGAATTTCTCTGCCTCGTGATGACTGGGTGTTGTGTGATGTCGTTAGGTTAGTTAGTTTTAAGTAGTTCTGAGTTCTAGGGGACTGATGACCTTAGATGTTAACTCCTATAGTGCTCAGAGCCATTTGAACCATTTGTACTGGCCGGAGGAGAGAGCGTTATGTACTGGAAAATGTTTTCGTGGCATTCGCTGGGTGATCTCGTCAACTGGAAGGCACAGTGGACCAACACAAGTATGCATCTGAACTGGGGGACCATGCAGACCCCGATCCTCGGGACGATGGCACCTATCAGCAGGATAATGTAACAAAAAAAAAAGTTCAAATGGCTCTGAGCACTATGGGACTTAACATCTGAGGTCATCAGTCCCCTAGAACTTACAACTACTTAAACCTAACTAACCTCAGGATATCACACACATCCATGCCTGAGGCAGAATTCGAACCTGGGACCGTAGCGGTCGCGTGGTTCCAGACTGAAGCGCCTAGAACCGCTCGGCCACACCGGCCTGCTGAAAATGTAACCTGTCACACAGAAAGGTGCGTGATTCGACAAGCATCAGTATACATTTATCCTACTCCCCTTGCCCGAAATTAAACACAATGGGAATCTTTGGGACCGACTGGATCAGGCTGTTCACGCCACGCATCGTCAACCAAGGAGAAGAGTGCAGCTGGTCACGGCACTGTGTCGTATCCACAGAGAAAAAGCGCCAAGCCTTGTAACGAAAAAAATTCATATTCAGTGGAGTAGCAGGGATGACAAGGGCGCCAGACTCACTGGACGATGAGTAAACAGCCGGTACGAGGATGGCTATGACCATCGGTTGAGATATGAACACAGTAGCATTACGTTGCATTCTCGTCAAGTGTAGTCAGTACACAGCTAGATCAAAATAAGGGAACGGAAAGTTTGCAAAGTAACATCAAGCACAGGGCTACAGGAGGACAGAGAGAAGTGTTCTGGAATGGGAACGTATACGTTACGCAAACCTAGGCTAGAAAACGCGGTATATGGGCAGACTCACCTTCCCCTCTATCAAGCCTATGGAAGGTTACTAAGAATAAGTTCAAATTAGAGCCAATGAGAGGACAACGCGCCTTCAGAATCGAGTAGAAGACAGACCGGGATGAACGGGAAAGGCTACGCAAAACTAGGGAGTGTGGTGCTCTTCGAGAGAGTCTGATAGAAACAGAGAATTAGAGTAAGAGAGTGAGTGTACTGGAAGTTGTAAAGGGAACTAGTATTGAGGAAGTCTTATTTGTCGCATTGTGGGTACAGTACCAGTTATCAGTGATATTCAGTACAGATGGAATTGTGCCAGTAAATCACTGTCTCTGTATAAAGGCATGGTCTCTTTGTGGGTACGAAGCCCAACTGGGTGGGAAGGTCACCCTTAAAAGATTAGCAGAAGAGAACCCATTTGACGAAATAAACTTCCTGCAATTCCAGCTCAGACCATTTAAAGCTACCTTCCAGTCCTTATCCTATTTTGAAAGGAGCAGTAAATAGGTCAAGACTTCCTATGACATTGGCTAACTGGCCAATCCACTTCTAAAGAGCCCTGTCGCTCAGTCTCTGACAACACACGCGTTTCGAGACGAGACAACTGTAGTGGACATAGCTTCGAGGACCTCATTGTTCATCTCGCAGCGGTCCGCGTTGCTAAAGGTGGTTAGTATTGTTTTTGACGGATGGTCACATTAATGTTACTGCACAGCGTAAATTACATCACGAATGAACTACGTAAGTGACAAATTAAAAGTGAAGGTCTAAAATCACGCAATCACTTATGATGATAAATAAATTGCTAAATATTCTCAAGATGAGCCAGACACATACTGCTGACTGGCAGAAACAAAGTGTTTAAAATGGTTCAAATGGCTCTGAGCAGTATGGGACTTAACATCTGAGGTCATCAGTCCCCTAGAACTTAGAATTACTTAAATATACCTAACCTAAGGACATCACACACATCCATGCCCGAGGCAAGATTAGAACCTGCGACCGTAGCAGTCGCACGGTTCCGCACTGAAGCGCCTACAACCGCTCGGCCACAGCGGCCGGCAAAGTGTTTACAACAAAACTCTTTGTATACAGTGTAGCACAAAAATTCCTGCTGCAGACTGGGATGACATCGAAACTGTAGAGAAGATAATTATTTAGGGCCACCGAAGAAACAAAATATTAAAAATCCAACTACCCACCATACATCACAAGTTGGTGTGCTTAGTGCTGATGTAGATCGTAAGTGAAATTTCAGAATGAATAACTGAAATAGACTGGAAATTTTCTAATTAATTACTGAAGCTTCCAAATGAAATTTCAGTTTCAAGTGTTGAATTTTCATTAGTCTGAATAATTCCACAATTTTATCGCTACGTCGTGATACTTTAACGTTACTGTCCCCCTTCCCCACTTCCGTATCTTATCTCTGCCCGTTATATAGGACAGTAGATCAGTGTTAAGTCAATGAGCTGCGATCGTCCGCAGAGTTTTACGGGCGCTTCACGGAAAACTCCAATCCTCTCACGGCCGTGTAAGAGGCGGCCGTTGCGGAGTCCATTGGGGGCTGAATTCACTCCGCGGTGCGCTTACGGCCGCGCCCGGCCGCCCCTCGGAAGCCGGCGCTTAGGGCGCGCATTGTCCGCGGCGCCACTGTCTCCGCGCAGTAACCCCCGCGACGCCTCTGTCCGGCGTCCGATCGTCGTCAGCGACGCCGTAAAGCCGCGTTAACGACCCCCGCGCGACGCCGACCCGCTCGCCACACAATTGCGCCACTAAATTCCGCAACAAGAACCGCTCTCCGCCCCAGCGGCAGTGTCTGCAAACGGATACGTCCCGCTTTTGCCGGTGTACGGAAACTGGAGACAGGAGTTGGGTCTGACAGTGGAGCGGCAACCATAGACCACGGTAGAGTTGAGAAGATTACGCAGGTATCAGGGCGACAGAACCGCTATAAAATTATTACGCAGTATGATCTTCAAGTAACTGCTGTGTATACTCTGACAATTTTGTGTCGTCGTTGCCACTGTAGCGTTTTGCACTGTGGGTAGCAAGGAGGAAGATGTTTGGTATTCTCTTTTTACAACACAACTGCACACAAGTATTAACAGGACTCTTTATTAACAAGGAGTTATTTACCTTTAAACTAGTATTTATGTTGTGGTAAAAGCTATTGCATATTACTCCACGTTAGCATCACTGCTGGTGAAGTACAAGTCCCACTATAAAGACTACACTCTCGTAGCCGATGACATGCGGATCCTATACGACTCGATTTCCTCCCTGCACCTTCTCCTTTTCCTCGAACGGATACGGATCCTTTACACCTCCCGCAAGCTCGATCCCCATACCCGTTTGCCTCTCCCATCCTCACCCATCACCACCTGCTGCCGCGCCTATATTCTTGCATCCCATCTGCTTTCCATCTTCACACCTCCATACCCTTTCCCAAGGTGGCTTCTGCCAACTCCCCCTCCCTGATGATGTCTTTGTCCCGTCCATCTACCACTCCTACCAGCTCTGACTCTCTCCTTCCCGTCTTTTTTCTCCTAGGGCGCCCTCCCTCCTTCTCACCTTCCTTCACCCCCTCCTCTCTCCCACGTCTCCCACACCTCTCCCTCGGCTTCTAACCCTCCCCTCTCTCCTCCCTCCAACTCTCCCTTCTTTCTCCCATTGGCTCCACCCCCCTCGTCCCGCCCTACTGCCTCTCCCTTTGACATGGGGGCAGGCCCCCTTCCCCTTCGTCAGTGTGAGTGCTTCGTTGATGATTGTCGCCAGTGTTTTCCATGTGTCAGTGTCTCCATTTGTGTACAGTGTCTTCATCAGTGTTTTCTCCTACGTTCGTGTCTCCACCTGGACGTCTTCATCTGTTTTCAACTGGTGCCTCCCTTCACTACAGTGTCTTGTGTCGAACGACTTCTGATCTCTTATGCAGTGTTCATCTTGTGTTTACATGTTTTCTATGCCTTCCATGTATTTATGTTGTGTCTTGTGGCCGAAGAGCGGCGTATGTGGGCCGCCTCAGCTGAGGCATAAATTACAATAAAGGAAAAAAGAAATAGCCAGTGACGCGAACTGACAGCCGCAAACTAGAATAGTGATGCAGCTAATAACTGGGCTGCCTGCGATTGTGACTGACTCTGTATGCGACTGGGTTGACTGTCTGTGACTAACTGGGACTGTAACTGGCTCTCCAGACCACGGCGGCGATCTAAATACTTGCAGTCGAACAACGCTGGCAGCGCGTTACTTGTGAGTCTGTACTTTGCCTCTCTCCTGATAGGCGCGCTTGCTCCAGCACCTACAATCGATCTTCTCGCAACCTCTTTGCTAACAGGTGTGCTGGTGACAGCTTATGCCAGCACAGACAATATGACTAAATTTTCATTGAGACACATGAGCTGCGATTTTATTTACGATTATGGCAGAAGCTGAAGAAATGAATTAAAATTCGTGGCATACCTGGGACCTGAACGCAGGTCTCCTCCTTACCAAATCAGATGTGTTAGCCATTAAACCACAGCAGCAAAATAGGTAACACAGCTGCATGGACAATCCTAGTCGAATGCCCTCCCTCCCCCCTCCACCCCCCCCCCCCTCCCCGATGCCAACTTCGCTTTATGTCTCACCATATTTTCCCCTTCTTAAAGCGTCAGTACTGCCGAAGCTCTTCAGTATTGTAATAGCTTTGTATGTAATGGGGAAATCCTGCCTGTACCTCAGGCATAAATGATCTACAGATGTCTTATAATTAAATTTTTCTTGAAGTATATCACTCTAAACTTTATCTACAATAATGATAGAAACTGAAGAAATGAATTAAAATTTGAGTCACAGCCAGAACTTGAACCCAGGTCTTCTACTTAATAGGCAGGTGTGTTAGCCATTACACAACGATAACAGCAAAGGGAATACAGATGTACGTATTACCCTAGTCCAGTTCCCTCCGTTACTCAAACTGCAATTCGCATTGTAAGTAGGCTGTTTAGGTTCTTATATTGATAATGCCGCCGCCACGTAGTGCTCTGTATGAAAATCACTGGCTGTGCTGTGTGCATTCGGGAGCATGGGAACTATGTGAGTAGGCTGTTTAGGTTCTTATATTGGTAACGCCGCCGCCACGTAGCGCTCTGTATGAAAATCACTGGCTGTGCTGTGTGCAATCTGTGGCTGGTTGGCATTGTTGTAATACTCGCCATTGCAGCGTTGGGCAGTTGGCTGTTAACAGCGCGTAGCGTTGTGCACTTGGAGGTGAGCCGCCAGCAGTGGTGGGCGTGGGGAGAGAAATGGCGGAGTTTTGAGAGCGGATGATCTGGACGTGTGTCCATCAGAGACAGTACATTTCTAAGACTGGATGTCATGAACTGCTATATATATTATGACTTTTGAACACTATTAAGGTAAATACATTGTTTGTTCTCTATCACAAACTTTCATTTGCTAACTATGCCTATCAGTAGTTAGTGCCTTCAGGCGTTACCAATATAAGAACCTAATCAGCCTACTTACAACGTCTTCAGTTGATTTCCCCTTTCTTAAAATGACAGTATTCCCAAGGCTCTCTGGTGTTGGAATAGCACCACATCTACGTAGTAAGCAGGAGACCCGGACGCAGGTACCGGCTGTGGCTAAAATTTTAATTCATTTCTTCAGCCTCTGTCACTCTGACGCTAATTACCAGTAAACTCCCAAGTTTCTAAAGAAAACAACTCCCATTTATAATACAGCTTAAAATGTCTGAATATTAAATATTTGACGTTAACTATACAAGCGAGAAAAATTTAGAGAACTTCTGAAATTATGTTCAAAGTTTGTTGGTAGTCGCTAAATACTCTCTTTATGAAACACTGGATGAATACAGTCTGTGTAATTTCAACTCCATTTACATCAACATCTACAAGGTTGCTCAGAACTCACAGTTAGGGTGTGGCAGAGTGATCATCGAACCACCTTCAAGCTATTTCTGTGCCATTCCACTGTCGAACGGCGCACGGGAAAACGTGCACTTAAATCGTTCTGTGCGAGCTCTGATATATCTCAGTTTATTACGATAATAATTTCCCCCCATGTTGGTGGGCGCCAACAAAATAATTTCCCAATAAAAGGAGAAATTTGGTGACTGGAATTCCACGAGAAGACGCTGCCGTGACAAAAACCGCCTGTGGATTAATGATTGCCATCCCTATTCACATATCACGTCCGTCGCACTCTCTTCCCTACTTCACGGCAGTACAAAACGAGTCGCACTCCTCTGAACTTTTTTTGATGTCCTCTGTCAGTCCCATCTGATGCCGATCCCACACCGCACATCAGTACTCCAGAAGAGGGGTGACAATGGTAATGTTAACAATGTCTTTATTAAACCATTTACATTTTCTAAGTATTCTGCCAATATATCGCAGTATTAGTTTGCCTTCCCCATAGCATTATCTTAGTGATTCTTCTATTAAGTTATTCGTAACTGTAATACATAAGTATTTAAATGAATTTGTAGCCCGTAGATTGTTGTGATTTATCTTGTAACCGGAATTTAGCGGATTTCTATCAGTACTCGTGCTGATAAGTTCACAGTTCTCATGATTTAAAATTTTGCACCACATAGATATCCTGCATAAATCATTTTGCAACTCGTTTGATCATCTTACAACACTACATCACGGTAAATAACAGCATCAATCATTCTAAGAGCACTCCTCAGAGTGTCACCTAAATTGTTTATGTACATCAAGAACAGCACAGGGCCTATAACACTTCCATGTGGAACGCCAGATATTACTTGAGTTCTACTCGATGACTTTCCGTTAATTACTAAGAATTGTGACCTTTCTAACATGAAGTCACGAATTCAATGATAACACCACGATATAGAGCATGTTTTGTTTCGTAAGAAAGATATTTCCTCAATCGTAGCGCTGTTTGTCAGTAAATCGTTTCTGCGAGGTAATTCATATTATTCAGGCACAGTATATGCTACAAAATCCTACAGCAAATCGACGTTAACGATAAGGGTTTGTCATTCAATGGATTACCGGTACTTCTTTTTTTTATCTTGGGTGATAGTGTAATTTGTGCAACTTTCGAGGCTTTACCTAAAGATCGAGCGGTTTATATGATTTTTAAGTATGGAGCTATTTTATCAGAATACTCTGAAACCAACCCAACTGGTAAACAATCTGGACCAGAGGCCCTGTCTCATGAAGTGATTGAGACTGCTTCGCTACGCCTAGGATATTCGCTTCTGAGTTACTTATGTTAGCAGTTGATCTAGATTCAAATTCTGGAATATTTACGTCGTCTTCTTTGGTGATGAGTTTCAAGAACGGTGATTCGTAACTCCAGTGTCACTGCCAACAGTGACGTCACTATTGTTATTGCGCTGTGAAGGTATTGACTGCGTCTTGCTTGTGTTATACTATACAGGGTGGTCCATTGATGGTGACCGGGCCAAATCTCTCACGAAATAAGCATCAAACGAAAAAACTACAAAGAACGAAACTCGTCTAGCATGAAGGGGGAAACCAGACGCGCTATGGTTGGCTGGTTAGATGGCGCTGCCATAGGTCAAACGGATATCAATTGCGTTTTTTAAACAGGAACCCCCATTTTTTATTAGATATTCGTGTAGTACGTAAAAAAATATCAATGTTTTAGTTGGACCTGTTTTTTCGCTTTGTGATACATGGCGCTGTAATAGTCACAAAAGTATAAGCCCGTGGTATCACGTAACATTCCGCCAGTGCGGACGGTATTTGCTTCGTGATACATTCCCCTTGTTAAAATGGACCGTTTACCAATTGCGGAAAAGTCGATATCGTGTTGATGTATGGCTATTGTGATCAAAATGCCCAACGGGCGTGTGCTATGTATGCTGCACAGTATCCTGGACGACATGATCCAAGTGTCCGAACCGTTCGCCGGATAGTTACGTTATTTAAGGAAACAGGAAGTGTTCAGCCGCATGTGAAATGTCAACCACGACCTGCAACAAATGATGATGCCCAAGTAGGTGTTTTAGCTGCTGTCGCGGTTAATCCGCACATCAGTAGCAGACAAATTGCGCGAGAATCGGGAATCTCAAAAGCGACAGAATGCTACGTCAACATCGATTGCACCCGTACCGTATTTCTATGCACTAGGACTTGCATGGCGACGACTTTGAACGTCGTGTACAGTTCTGCCACTGGGCTCAACAGAAATTATGGGACGATGACAGATTTTTTGCACGCGTTCTATTTAGCGACGAAGCCTCATTCACCAACATCGGTAACGTAAACCAGCATAATATGCACTATTGGGCAACGGAAAATCCACTATGGCTGCGATAAGTGGAACATCAGCGATTCTGGCGGGTTAATGTATGCTGGAGAATTATGGGAGGAAGGATAATTATCGATGACAATCTAAATGGTGCAATGTATGCTGATTTCCTACGTACTGTTCTACCGATGTTACTACAAGATGTTTCACTGCATGACAGAATGACAATGTACATCCAACATGGTGGATGTCCGGCACACAATTCGCGAGCGGTTGAAGTGGTATTGAATAGCATATTTGATGACAGGTGGATTGTTCGTCGAAGCACCATGGCATGGCCCGCACGTTCACCGGATTTGACGTCCCCGGATTCCTCTCTGTGGGGAACGTTGAATGACATTTGCTATCGTGATCCACCGACAACGCTTGACAACATGTGTCAGCGCATTGTCAATGTATGTGCGAACATTACGGAAGGCCAAATACCCGCTGTTGAGAGAAATGTCGTTACACGTATTGCCAAATGCATTGTGGTTAACGGACATCACTTTGAGAATATATTGCATTAATGTGGTATTTACAGGTAATCACGCTGTAACAGCATGCGTTCTCTGAAATGATAAGTTCACAAAGGTACATGTATCACATTGGAACAATCGAAATAAAAATGTTCAAACATACCTACGTTCTGTATTTTAATTTCAAACACCTACCTGTTACCAACTTTTCGTCTAAGACTGTGAGCCATACGTTTGTGACTATTACAGCGCCATCTGTCACAAAGCGAAAAAGTGGTCCAACTAAAACATTCATATTTCTTTACGTACTACACCAATATGTAATAAAAAATGAGGGTTCCTATTTTAATAAACGCAGTTGATATCCGTTTGACCTCTGGCAACGCCATCTACCAGGCCATCCACAGCACCATCTAGTTTTCCCCTTCAAGCTAGACAAGTTTCGTTCATCGTAGTATTTTCGTTTGACGCTTATTTCTTGAGATATTTGGCCCGGTCACAATCAATGGACCGCCTTGGATACATAAGCAAAATGTATTTGGCTCTGCTGCCATGTTTCGACACGGAGTTTCGTCGTGGAAACTATTAAAATCATCTAGAATTTAAGTTCGTGCTAAATTTCGAGGTTCTGTAAAACTTCGTCAATCTTGGAGATTTTCTGTACTTTTCAGTTTGACGTGCTTTTCTCCATTGCTTGTACAACTGCGTTCTTCTACGTTTTGTGTACCATGGAATATCATTGCCATCTTTTAGAATTTATTACCTCTCAGTTGTCATCAATACTATTTCTTTGAATTCCAGCCTTATCTGGCCTATGATTAGGGATACGCAGTCGGGTGGAGTGAACACCGTCTCTTAGAAAGGTGTCAATCGAATTTTTATCTGCTTGTTTTGAAATAGATGTACTTTTTGTTTAGTTTATTTTTTGGTAAGCATTATTTATTGGTAACAAGTTAAATGTGCTTTAGCTACCATTTACACGTCTAGTGGACTCCTGAACCAGTTCTTGAAAATAATTCTCTGCGAAACATTCAGCACAATTTCTGATACCTGCCACTGGTTTTACACATGAATTTTTGCCAATCTGTCGAGGGTAGATTGGAGTAGTGTGAGTGGGGTATCTTTTTGAAATAATGCTCAAGTTTTCCTTGAACCGCTCGGCAACTGTGCCGTCTGAGTCCAAGGATCGGTAAAAGGAACGTAAAGTATAACCTCTACCCAAACTAGCTAACACGAACCATCTGCTTCAATTTTATTGTAAGGTGAACTACTTCTGACAGCAAGAAAGACTCCGCTACCAATAGTATTTAAGCAATCCTTTCCGAACACGATTGTTCCTCCGTAAAAATTTCGGCTGAACTTATTTCCAGTTTTAGCCAGCTTGCCATACCTATAATTATTTGACCATCAGTTATTTCTATTAGCGCCTGGAGCTCCAGTTCTTTCCCAAAACGGCTACGACAATTTACAACTACAGTGTCTATTGTTGCTAAATCTATCTTTGTGTGTTTGCCCTGTAGTAAAAACTACAAAGCCACCCTCTCCGCCTCACACAGCTCCCACTTCCTGTGTCTCGTGAACCCCTAACCTTGTAAGCGTAATTTGAGGAACCAGCAGCCTACGCGGCCGCAGAACCGTCTGCGCCTCTGATTCAGACCCTCCACTCGACTCAGAACCGGAGAAGCATAGTCGGTTCCGCCGAAGATGCTACGGATGGTAAGCTACAATCTCTCAAGCAAGTTTGGCAGCCCTTATCACTTCAGCTAGTTACCCGAAACCAGAGACTCTTCCGATCAAAAGGGATCCACATCACTGGTACTGACGTGAGCCACCACCCGCAATGGGCTCCACACTGTGCTCTTCATGGTCTCTGGAAGCACACTTTCCACATCTGGAATGACTCCCTCTGGTATGCAGAGTGCACACTGGATTCCTTCCTTTACTTGGCAGCCATATCCCTAAGTGGCCCCATTAATCATTGGAGTTCTCAATTACCGACAATTCTGTGGGACTGCCTAGACCATGAGGACCGAAAAGCTTCCTCTGGAACAGGGCGATCGACTGAATGTGGTTCAGGATCTTCGTCAGCCGCAGCGCAACTGGTGGGAAGCGCCAAAGATGACCTCGGTTTGAGGAAGGCCGGCGTGTACCAGATTCCGTGTCAATGTGGCAAGTCGTATATTGGTCAGACGATGCGTACCGTCGAGGATCGATGCCGTGAACACCAGAGGCACACTCGACTGATGTATCCGAGCAAGTCGGCGGCCGCTGAACATTGTTTGTCGGAAAATCACGCCATGGAGTATGACCGCACGAGGATTCTGGTACAGACGTCGAGATACTGGGACAGCGTTGTTAGAGAGGCCATCGAAATTCGCACCAATGACGACCTCATAAACCGTGACTGTGGCTACAATCTTAGCAAAGCTTGGGAACCAGCGATTGGGTTAATCAAGAGTAAATCGAGCAAACGTATAGTTGTGACGACCACGGCGGACAGAGCTATCACACCGACGTCATCTCAGACGCCGTCGCAATCTGTTCCACCGCGTGACCGTGGCGCGGGGCGCGGACGGCGGAGGGAGCGCGCCGCGGGCGGAGGGTATTTAAATCGGCCGCCGCCGCGACCGAACCCAGTTCCGTCTGAGCAGCCATAGCGTACGGATCTCCGTGCCGGCACGTTCACAGGAGCTCAGTCCGTCAGTTCACCTGATGATGGCGACATGTATGATCGCCGAAATATTGTGCCCGTTGGACACTATAGACCGGCAGCACACCCGTGGATATTTTGATTATCAAATACGCCGGGAGAAACTCAAGAATCACATCATACACCTTTACGGGGAGGAGATGTATCGCAGCATGAAGAAATTTGTAAAGTTGCGCCACCGTAGATGTCGTTTGCTAAGTACTCTTGCCTTTCTAAAGAGATGTCGTTCCGAGAATGTTGTTCCAAATTTTGCTAAGGTTATGCATCACATCGATTCTGCAGCAGCTAAGAGAATCAAGAAACGAGCCAGCCTCGCATTGGTACGTGAGAGAGTGCAATTCACCCGCCGGAGCCTTGAGTTTATCTCACAGGAATTACTCAAACGACATTTGCAACTGGCTAGTAAGTTCACTTCTTGTTCCTGGGATTGGATTGATGGTGTCACCTGGGTGTCAGCTGATTCCGCCCATAAGAAGGCTACGGGACGTCAAACAGCTAAGTTCTCACGTCTCCTTGACAAACCATCTCTGCAGGTTCCGTGCAAGACTGTCATCAATTTGAGTGACATGGTGTTGAGTGATGATGCGGTCTCGGTTTTGCAGAAAGGTCTCAACTTCGCTCCCACCCCCAAGTTCACTCCGGTCGCAGAAATTGTTAGTGTTGTTGAACAGGTTGCAGCTCGACTTCCGCCAGAATCAGCCGAGGAAATACGTCGTGAAACTTGTCGTGCGTTGACGAAATCCAAGCCGATGAAGTCAAATATCAGCAGTAAAGAGAGGGCGGCCATTCGTGATCTGAGGGGGCGCTCTGAAATTGTTGTCTTACCAGCTGACAAAGGCAATGCTACAGTTGTTGTCTCCCACAAGGACTACACTGATAAGATGCAGAGCCTGCTAAATGACGATTCCTACCGGAAGATCAGCGTTGACCCTACAAAGAAGGTGGAGAACAAGACGAGGGCGCTACTCAAGGACGCAGATTTACCGGATGGTGACGCTAAGATATTGTTACCCCAAGTTCCAGTACCGCCTAGACTATATGGACTCCCGAAGGTTCACAAAGAGGGGGTACCATTACGCCCCGTTGTCAGCAACATCAGGGCACCTACATATTTTTTGGCCAAATACCTGACGGAAATATTAAGTCCTTATGTGGGTAAATGCCCTCACCACATCCCAAATTCCGTGGATTTTGTTAAACGCCTTGATAGCTTGAGGTTGGATGAGTCAGATATCATGGTGAGTTTTGACGTCGTTTCCTTGTTTACGAGGGTACCCCTGCGAGAGTCACTAGAATTGATTAGTCAGAAGTTTTACGAGAAGACCACTGAACTTTTTAGGCATGTCTTGACTTCCACGTATTTTCTTTTTAATGGAGAATACTACGAACAAACAGAGGGAGTCGCCATGGGTAGCCCACTCTCACCGGTGGTAGCGAATTTGTACATGGAGAACTTCAAGGAGGAAGCGCTGTCGTCATCCGTATGGAAACCTACTTGCTTTTTCCGTTACGTGGACGACACGTTCGTCATCTGGCCACATGGTGTGGATAAACTCCTTGACTTCCTCACACATCTAAACTCCATACACCCCAACATCAAATTCACTATGGAGACTGAAACGGAGGGTAAATTACCTTTCCTTGATATCTTGGTCAAGAGAAGGGCTGACGGCACCCTAGGTCATGGGGTGTATCGGAAAACAACGCACACTGATCTGTATTTGCACGCAGACAGCTGCCACCATCCTTCACAGAGGAATGGGGTACTTAAAACTCTAGTACATAGGGCGCGCACTATCTCCGACGCAGAGAGTCTACCCCAGGAATTGGAACATCTGAGAGCTGTATTTCGAAAAAATGGGTACTCAGAGTGGCAGATTCAACGTGCTCTCCGCCAAACCACTGCAGCACAACCTGTTGAGATGGATGAAGTCACGAAGGAGGAGGTAGGCACTGCATTTATTCCATACACAGGCGCACTCTCGGGGAAAATCGCCCGCATTCTCAAGAAACACCGGGTCGGAACTATGTTTTGTGCTCCAAATAAAACTCGTGCACTGATGGGAAGCGCCAAAGATGACCTCGGTTTGAGGGAAGCCGGCGTGTACCAGATCCCGTGTCAATGTGGCAAGTCGGATATTGGTCAGACGATGCGTACCGTCGAGGATCGATGCCGTGAACACCAGAGGCACACTCGACTGATGTATCCGAGCAAGTCGGCGGTCGCTGAACATTGTTTGTCGGAAAATCACGCCATGGAGTATGACCGCACGAGGATTCTGGTACAGACGTCGAGATACTGGGACAGCGTTGTTAGAGAGGCCATCGAAATTCGCACCAATGACGACCTCATAAACCGTGACTGTGGCTATAATCTTATCAAGGCTTGGGAACCAGCGATTGGGTTTATCAAGAGTAAATCGAGCAAACGTATAATTGTGACGACCACGGCGGACAGAGCCATCACACCGACGTCATCTCAGACGCCGTCGCAATCTGTTCCACCGCGCGACCGTGGCGCGGGGCGCGGACGGCGGAGGGAGCGCGCCGCGGGCGGAGGGTATTTAAATCTGCCGCCGCCACGACCGAACCCAGTTCCGTCTGAGCAGCCATAGCGTACGGATCACCGTGCCGGCACGTTCACAGGAGCTCAGTCCGTCAGTTCACCTGATGATGGCGACATGTATGATCGCCGAAATATTGTGCCCGTTGGACACTATAGACCGGCAGCACACCCGTGGATACTTTGCTTATCAAATACGCCCGGAGAAACTCAAGAATCACATAAATTTTCTTGTATATTCATTGGTATACGTGGATATCGTCTGCAAAATGCGTTGGAAACAGATTTAGTATTAAATAAGTAGTGAATTTAAACCTCTTGTACAATACTGAAGTTATTGTGCAAGATCAGCGGAAATGTAGGAAGCGATAAACTTTTTTTCTTTTATCGTTTTGTGGGGGATCGGGGACAATCAGTTTAATAAAGGTTTCAAATTATGTCTGAGGTCGCGAAGCGTTCTCATTCTAAAATACTGGGTTACTGCAATCGGGGTAATATGCGCGTACTGACCTACGCTGCCTCTAGATTCAAGACATATACACAATTTCTAACTGTAATAATTGTCTTGATTTGTTTAACTTTTAACGTAACTTAATGAATTGATTATGACAGCATTTTAAATTTTTCACCGAGATGATGTTAGGCGAGGCACCTGAAAATGTAACCATGAAACATGAACCAGGTTAGTTCGTTAGTAATATACGACTTACAGAATCACTGTGCTGGAAGATCTGCGTATTTTTACGATTTTGTATCGAGAATTGCCTGATGCATTGTATAAGTTCTATAAAGTAATATTAACTGATTGTGAAACAGCTTTATTTTCAATTAACTTGTATGTACGTAATCACCTAAAACCTTCCAAGATTTATGGGTATTATAGGCACAAAAGAAACTGGCCAGTAGAGGTCACAGGTCTGGAAACCAATGATGTCACCAGTACGACGTGTTACCACTTAGTATATGAGTAACTAGTAACAGAGTCCCCGAGTAACGGTTTGAGATATCTGAAGGAGGCTTTCGGTATGTGATAATATTCGGAGGGGCACGTAATTTAGTGTCGTAACTAGCGACTTTATATCTCAAATCCACAGAATTATTGAAAAAATTAAGGCTTTTTTGAATGAGAAAATGTAATTTTTGAGGCCATTCGAAAGCTGTTGGTACTGAAATGTATCGAAACACCATCCCAGAAATGTGAAAGAATTTAAAATTAAGGCAAGTCACAGTCAACTATTGCATTATAAACATTTTCAATGGGGGTGCTCTTGCGGCAGACTCCGTCGTTATATGAAGCAAGAAGACCTACGTTGAAAAGATATACACGGATGTCGTCTTGGCACTACTCTATACGAAACATTATAAACAGAAACATGGATCACCCGCGATTGTTGTAAATCAGCGCTGTCAGATGATTGGGAAACGTTAAATTCTCGAAAAGTTTACTTCAGAATTTTACACAATAGATACATTCGTATCGACAGGGGCTTCATATTTTTTCAAACAATAACGTCTTTGTTTTCAGTTACATCCGATTACCAAAAAGAAAATTGAGAAAAAAAGAAAAAAAATTAAAAAACCGATGCGGTTTCATTTTCTTTCTCGCAGCCGGTTTTAAACATTATAGTACGGCATTTAAAAACTAATTGTTTCTTCCATAAACCTTGCTTCTCCTTACATGTAATTTTAAACAAAAATTGCATACACAACAATCTTTATCGTTGGCGGTTTGGAGAGAAAACGTTTCTATCCAGAAAGTTTTGTTAATGGTTTAACGGTTTATGACTATATTACTAAAACGTAGTCTGAATCTTGCGAAACTTTGTAATGCCATCCGTTCCTAAATTAACTATGCGCAGTATTACCTGCCATTGAACGAAAAACGTTAAAAACAAAAAACGAAAAATCTCTTTTTCATTCGTCTCCTACATGATTTAGTATAATTACGATTTCTGTACCTTCAAAGTCAGCGAAGTCGCTACGAGTAACCGCAATTTATGCCCTGACATTATTCCTTGGGTTATATATCCCCAATTAGGATGCCCATCCATTTTCCATACATATTGAGCAACTGCGAAACATTGCCTGGTTCGCTAATGGAAATACATGCAGGTATCTTCTATAAAATAAGGGGCTTGTGAAAACTATTTCAAGTATGTAAATACTCAAGCGAAAGAAATAGCTTTTTTTTTTGTAACAAATAAATAGTCGAAAGGCTGAAATAACTGCCATAACTGCCTAACTGCCTAGTGTTTGCGGCACAACAGTTGATTCAGGCTCCCTTGCATTTCAATAGTTGTTCATTTATCGGATTTTTTGGGAAATGTTTTAGTGCGAACATTAACAGTTGCTACATCAGCGTACTAATTTTTTCAAGAGCTTTCGAGCGAAAACGGTATATCATTCCATATGATAAAGCTGTAGCTGATTCAATGTTTCGGTCTACACAACGGTCAACAGTATCACCATTCCACAAAATTACACGTCTCTCTGCCTATTACAATTTGCGGAAAATCATTTTTTCTTGGCTGATAACATTGGAAGGTTGTATAAAAGTGTGGTGTCATCGCCAGACACCACACTTGCTAGGTGGTAGCCTTTAAATCAGCCGCGTCCGTTAGTATACGTCGGACTCGCGTGTCGCCACTATCAGTGATTGCAGACCGAGCGCCACCACACGGCAGGTCTAGAGAGACTTCCTAGCACTCGCCCCAGTGGGACAACCGACTTTGCTAGCGATGGTTCACTGACAAAATACGCTCTCATTTGCCGAGACGATAGTTTAGCGTAGCCTTCAGCTACGTCATTTGCTACAACCTAGCAAGGCGCCATTATCAGTTACTATTGATATTGATTCATGTACCGTCAAGACCGACGTTCTTCATTAACGGATTAAAGTTAAGTATTCCACCAGCTACGTCCTTTTTTCTAAATTCTAATTTCCTTGTCCTGTTCCAGACCTCACGCCAGCCTGCGTGAGCTAAAACACGTGCCTTTCGGCCTCCTCTAGTAACACGGTGTTGGCTCTCCTACCAACCAGAACCAAAAGTTGTATGATAAACTATAATTTGAGAATTATAAACCAATAAATGATGTTGTAGTAATGTTAAAAGATGTAGAAATGTTATCTGTTGTCACATTCAGGCGATGAAGTTAGGTTTCGTAACATTCAAATTCGTGTGGTCTTTGAATTTGTGTAATCTCTAAGACACTTTCCTCCGATGAATTGCATTCAAACTATAATATTCTTTCCCTCACCTTCGATGGCTTGTAGGAAATAACCGATTTTTTCTCAAATTCTTCGAGAGAAGTCGTTTCATCACCTTTCACCGAACCAGGAGAGCCCGTGGAATAGTAACTTCCTTAGAGTGAATCCGCAAAAATAAATAAATGCAAATGTAAAAACATTTTTCGTGATTTGGTGAACTAATTATGATTTACAAAAACAAGATTGTAGCTTCGCTAATAATAGTGAGTCATGGATATTTAATGCGATAAACTGCCTAGAGTTTAAGACTGCACACCGAGGAAGAAGAGATGAATGTTCTTTTTTTCTAAGGAGAGACAAGAAAGAAAACGTAGGTTAATAGATCAAGGGTCAGACTGGAGGGTACACTGATGATTATACTGAAAATGAAATGGATGTTGATGGGGGACCTAACCAGGCAAACAGATGGTTGATGTTCTCCACTGGATACGATTCAGCCACAAGACTGTAGATATTAGGAAATACGGACGAGAAGCGTGTACACGCTTAGCTGAATACAATAATGAACTGAGAGGCCTGGAGAAGAGCATTTAAAAATGACACACTGTAGAACACACACTGTGCTGATTTTGTTAAATGGTTTGAATTAACTGTGCAGGCAATATTAAACTGTGTCCTCTGTCGAACTTTAACTGACTTTATAAAATGTATACCACTTCACCATTATACCTTTGGGATTATGTTTCATCTGTGAGCTTTGATAGTTTAGTTTCTTCAGTTTCTGCATGTTAATTTAATATCTAATATCCGCAGTTTTTTGAGCTTTCGTATGCGACGGAAAATAAACGGATTTTGTGACACATTACGAATTCCTAATCAGGAGAAAATTATTTAGTCTCACCTGAGTGTTTTTACTAGACATAGTTCCTGTGTTTCCGTCAGAGTGTACAGTAGAGTTCCACAGCACGTGGCGATAGTACATATATCTCCGAAGTTTAGGTTTCCCCAGTCTTTAGAATGGATATGGACTGCGATTGTTGTGTGCAGATGCGGACCGAGTTGGTGACACTTCACTCCCATCTCCAGGCTGTAATGGCTTCGGTTACACAGCTTGAAGCTGCAGTGGATTGGAACCACTGTTGTAGGCGGCCGTGGGGATCCAACGGACGACGGTTCAATCCCGCGTCCGGCCATCCTGATTTAGGTTTTCCGTGATTTCCCTAAATCGCTCGAGGCAAATGCCGGGATGGTTCCTTTCAAAGGGCACGGCCGACTTCCTTCCCCGTCCTTCCCTAATCCGATGAGACCGATGACCTCGCTGTCTGGTCTCCTTCCCCCAAAAACCACCACCACCATCCAACGGACGTCCAGCACGTCTGAGTCCTCTGATAGGTCCTCACCGGTGGCCAGCCCAGTTACTGCTCGCACTGAGGTTGACCACTCACCTGTGGTCGAGTAGGAGGTCGGCCCCGGGCGTGGCAGACTGCGAAAGACTTCCCAGGGAACCGCATGTAAGGCCTCCCCAGCTAGTCTGAGAAACAAGTTCCAGGTGCTGTCTGTGGCAGACACTGTCGCTCAGTCGTCTGTCCTGTTTGAGCAAATCTCTCAGCCTGCAAGATCCGGGCAATCACGAAGGGTGGGGCTGCTGATAGTTGTCAGCTCCAACGTTAGGCGCGTTATGGGGCCTCTTAAGGACGCGGCTGCCAAGAAAGGCCCAATGTGCACTCCGTGTGCTTACTGGGTGGAGTCATTCCAGACGTGGATTGGAACTTCCAGATGCCATGGAGAGCACAGGGTGCAGCCAACTTTAGGTGGTGACTCACGTCTGTACAGTGATGTGGGCCGCTTTCGATCGCAAGAGTTTCCCTCTGGTTTCGAGTGGCTAACAGAAGTGGTAAAGGCTGCCACTCTTGCTTGCGAGAAGAAGGCAGAGCTGACCATGTGCAGTATAGTCGACGGGCCCGATTGCGGACCTCTGGTACAGAGACGAGTGAATGGTCTGAATCAGAGGCTCAGACGGTTCTGAGGGCGTGTAGCCTACAGATTCCTCGACTTGCGTCACAGGGTGGTTGAATTTCGGGTTCCACTGAATAGGAGGTGGCTACACGGGTAGCACCTGCTGTATGGCGTGACCTGGACAGTTTTTAGATTACCCGGTATCTGGAAAACACAAAAGTTTTCAGTCACAAACGGTACAGGCCGAACACACGAAAAACGTAGATATAGGAACCATTGGTGTAACAGTTGTAAATTGTCATAGCTGTGTTTGGAAAATACCAGAGCTCCAAGCACTGATTCTCAAAGCGTTATAGGCACTGAAAGCCGGCTAAAGCCGGAGATACGTTTAGCAGAAATTTTTGCGATGAACCTAACGGTGTTACGAAAGGAGAGGCTAAACAGCTGGCGGTGGCGTGCTTGTTGTTGTTAGAAGTAGTTTATCCTGTCATGAAATTGAAGTAGGTACTTCCTGTGAGTTAGTAACGGCAGAGGTCAATCTTGGCAACCGGAATAAAATAATAATTGGATCCTTTTTCTGACCTCCGAATTCAGATGATACAGCTGCTGAAAGGTTCACAGTTTGATCTCAAACGCGTGCCGGACTAATAAAATTGTAGTTAGCGGTGACTTTAAATTACCCTTGATATGTTGTGGAAAATACATTAATTCCGGAGCTACGCATAAAACATAATCCGAAATTGTGCTAAACGTTTTCTATGAAAATTATTTCGAATAGTTAACCCATGACCCGACACGAATAGTAAATGGGTGTTATTACATACTTGACCTCTTAGCAACAAATAATCCTGAGTTAATAACGAGCGTCAAAACGGATACAGGGATTAGTGAACACAGGGCAGTCATAGCGAGAGGGAATATTAACTCCAAAACCCTCCAAAATTAAACTAAAAAAGCAGATAAAAATTCACTTGACGCCTTCCTGAGGGGCAATCTCCACTCCTTCCAAGGTTCACAGTTTGATCTCAAACGCGTGCCGGACTAATAAAATTGTAGTTAGCGGTGACTTTAATTTACCCTTGATATGTTGTGGAAAATACATTAATTCCGGAGCTACACATAAAACATAATCCGAAATTGTGCTAAACGTTTTCTATGAAAATTATTTCGAATAGTTAACCCATGAGCCGACACGAATAGTAAATGGGTGTTATTACATACTTGACCTCTTAGCAACAAATAATCCTGAGTTAATAACGAGCGTCAAAACGGATACAGGGATTAGTGAACACAGGGCAGTCATAGCGAGAGGGAATATTAACTCCAAAACCCTCCAAAAATAAACTAAAAAAGCAGATAAAAATTCAGTTGACGCCTTCCTGAGGGGCAATCTCCACTCCTTCCAAGGTTCACAGTTTGATCTCAAACGCGTGCCGGACTAATAAAATTGTAGTTAGCGGTGACTTTAATTTACCCTTGATATGTTGTGGAAAATACATTAATTCCGGAGCTACGCATAAAACATAATCCGAAATTGTGCTAAACGTTTTCTATGAAAATTATTTCGAATAGTTAACCCATGAGCCGACACGAATAGTAAATGGGTGTTATTACATACTTGACCTCTTAGCAACAAATAATCCTGAGTTAATAACGAGCGTCAAAACGGATACAGGGATTAGTGAACACAGGGCAGTCATAGCGAGAGGGAATATTAACTCCAAAACCCTCCAAAAATAAACTAAAAAAGCAGATAAAAATTCAGTTGACGCCTTCCTGAGGGGCAATCTCCACTCCTTCCAAGGTTCACAGTTTGATCTCAAACGCGTGCCGGACTAATAAAATTGTAGTTAGCGGTGACTTTAATTTACCCTTGATATGTTGTGGAAAATACATTAATTCCGGAGCTACGCATAAAACATAATCCGAAATTGTGCTAAACGTTTTCTATGAAAATTATTTCGAATAGTTAACCCATGAGCCGACACGAATAGTAAATGGGTGTTATTACATACTTGACCTCTTAGCAACAAATAATCCTGAGTTAATAACGAGCGTCAAAACGGATACAGGGATTAGTGAACACAGGGCAGTCATAGCGAGAGGGAATATTAACTCCAAAACCCTCCAAAAATAAACTAAAAAAGCAGATAAAAATTCACTTGACGCCTTCCTGAGGGGCAATCTCCACTCCTTCCAAGGTTCACAGTTTGATCTCAAACGCGTGCCGGACTAATAAAATTGTAGTTAGCGGTGACTTTAATTTACCCTTGATATGTTGTGGAAAATACATTAATTCCGGAGCTACGCATAAAACATAATCCGAAATTGTGCTAAACGTTTTCTATGAAAATTATTTCGAATAGTTAACCCATGAGCCGACACGAATAGTAAATGGGTGTTATTACATAATTGACCTCTTAGCAACAAATAATCCTGAGTTAATAACGAGCGTCAAAACGGATACAGGGATTAGTGAACACAGGGCAGTCATAGCGAGAGGGAATATTAATTCCAAAACCCTCCAAAAATAAACTAAAAAAGCAGATAAAAATTCACTTGACGCCTTCCTGAGGGGCAATCTCCACTCCTTCCAAGGTTCACAGTTTGATCTCAAACGCGTGCCGGACTAATAAAATTGTAGTTAGCGGTGACTTTAATTTACCCTTGATATGTTGTGGGAAATACATTAATTCCGGAGCTACGCATAAAACATAATCCGAAATTGTGCTAAACGTTTTCTATGAAAATTATTTCGAATAGTTAACCCATGAGCCGACACGAATAGTAAATGGGTGTTATTACATACTTGACCTCTTAGCAACAAATAATCCTGAGTTAATAACGAGCGTCAAAACGGATACAGGGATTAGTGAACACAAGGCAGTCATAGCGAGAGGGAATATTAACTCCAAAACCCTCCAAAAATAAACTAAAAAAGCAGATAAAAATTCAGTTGACGCCTTCCTGAGGGGCAATCTCCACTCCTTCCAAGGTTCACAGTTTGATCTCAAACGCGTGCCGGACTAATAAAATTGTAGTTAGCGGTGACTTTAATTTACCCTTGATATGTTGTGGAAAATACATTAATTCCGGAGCTACGCATAAAACATAATCCGAAATTGTGCTAAACGTTTTCTATGAAAATTATTTCGAATAGTTAACCCATGAGCCGACACGAATAGTAAATGGGTGTTATTACATACTTGACCTCTTAGCAACAAATAATCCTGAGTTAATAACGAGCGTCAAAACGGATACAGGGATTAGTGAACACAGGGCAGTCATAGCGAGAGGGAATATTAACTCCAAAACCCTCCAAAAATAAACTAAAAAAGCAGATAAAAATTCACTTGACGCCTTCCTGAGGGGCAATCTCCACTCCTTCCAAGGTTTACAGTTTGATCTCAAGCGCGTGCCGGACTAATAAAATTGTAGTTAGCGGTGACTTTAATTTACCCTTGATATGTTGTGGAAAATACATTAATTCCGGAGCTACGCATAAAACATAATCCGAAATTGTGCTAAACGTTTTCTATGAAAATTATTTCGAATAGTTAACCCATGAGCCGACACGAATAGTAAATGGGTGTTATTACATACTTGACCTCTTAGCAACAAATAATCCTGAGTTAATAACGAGCGTCAAAACGGATACAGGGATTAGTGAACACAGGACAGTCACAGCGAGAGTAAATATTAACTCCAAAACCCTCCAAAAATAAACTAAAAAAGCAGATAAAAATTCACTTGATGCCTTCCTGAGGGGCAATCTCCACTCCTTCCAAATTAACAAGCTAAGTGCGGGCCATATTTGGCTTGAATTCAAAATGGGTCAAATGGCTCTGAGCACTATGGGACTCAACTTCTGAGGTCATTAGTCCCCTAGAACTTAGAACTAGTTAAACCTAACTAACCTATGGACATCACAAACATCCATGCCCGAGGCAGGATTCGAACCTGCGACCGTAGCTGTCTTGCGGTTCCAGACTGCAGCGCCTTTAACCGCACGACCACTTTGGCCGGCTTGAATTCAAAGAATTAGTATCGACAGGAAGTGAAAGATTTATACCATATAAACTAACAAACGATGGAGCTGGTCTCCCATGGTACACAAAACGGGTCAAAATACTGTTGCAGGAACAGCGAAACAAACATGCCAAATTTAGACAGACGCAAAATCTCCCAGATTGGCGATCTGTTACACAAGCTCGAAATTTATCTTGGTCGTCAATGTGAGATGCTTATAATAGTTTCCACAACGAAACATTGTCTCGCAACCTGGCAGAAAATCCAAAGCGATTTTAGTGGTATGTGAAGTATATTAGCGTCAAGACAGTCAATGCATTCTCTGCGCATTAGCGGTGGAGCTACTATCTAAGACAGTGCTGCAAAATCAGAGTTACTAAACACATCCTTCCGAAATTCCTTCACCAAAGAAGACGAAGTAAATATTCTTGAATTCTAATCAAAAACAGCTGTCAACATGAGCAACATAGTACTACTTAACAATCATATACGACCGTTCACTCGACGGAAGACCCATACTCAAAGGACAGGAAAGTTGTACAGGTCACATCAATATTCAAGAAAGGAAGTAGGAGTAATCCACTAAATTACAGGCCTATGTCATTAACGTCGATATGCAGCAGGATTCTGGAACGATATTGTGTTCAAACATAATGATATACCTCGAAGAGAACGGTCTATTGACACACAGTCAACATGCAATTAGAAAACATCGTTCTTGTGAAACACAACTAGCTCCTTACTCGCAGGAAGTATTTCGGGGATTTCCGGAAGGCTTTTGACACTGTACCACACAAGCAGCTTTTAGTGAAGTTGCGTGTGGATGGAATATAGTCTCAGTTATGTGAATGGATCCGTAATTTCCTGTCAGAGAGGTCACAGTTCGTAGCAATTGACGGAAAGTCATCGAGTAAAACAGCGTTTCCTGACGTTGTGTTAAAGGCCCTTTGCTGTTCCTTATTTATATAAACGTTTTGGGCGGTTGTTTGCAGATGACGCTTTCGTTTATCGACTAGTAAAGTCACCAGAGGATCAAAACAATTTGCAAAACGATTTAGAAAGGATATCCGTATTGCGCGAGAATTGCCCATTGACCCTAAATAACGAAAGGTTTTGAGGTTATCTACATGATTGCTAAAAGGAATCCGTTAAATTCAACTAAATGCCAAGGAATTACAATTACGAACAACTTCAGTTGGAAGGAACACATAGAAAATGTTGTGGGGAAGGGAAACCAAAGACTACGTTTTATTGGCAGGACACTTATAAAATGTAACAGACCTCTTTTAGACAACTGCTCCGCGTTGTGGATCCTTACCAGATAGGATTGAGTACATCGATAAAGTTCAAAGAAGGGCAGCACTTTTTGTATTATCGCGAAATAGGGGAGTGAGTATCACTGAAATTATACGGGATTTGGGATGGACACCATTAAAACAAAGGCGTTTTCGCTGCGGAGAAATCTTCTCACGAAATTCGAGTTACCAACTTTCTCCTCCGAATGCGAAAATATTTCGTTGATGCCGACCTACAAAGGGAGAAACGATCACCATGATAAAATACGATAAAATAAGGGAAATAATAGCTCGCATGGGAAGATACACAGTAGATGTTCGCTCTTTCCGCGCGCTATACGAGATTGAGGTAATAGAGAACTGTGAAGGTTCGATGAACACTCTGCCACCCACATAGATGTGACTTGCCGAGTATCCAAGTAGGTGTCGATGCAGATGTCTCATGTGACCTAAACAGTTCTCTGTGTGACTTACATGACCTGCTAAATGAACTGAGCCTGGTGATGTTATGTGGTCCAAATCCCCATTCCGATGTCTCAGTTTTGGTTTCCAGCATTTTCCTTACACTGCTTTAAGCAATCACTTTGAAAGGCTCGTTCGATAATGAGATGATCGTGTTACTTTCAACACCTTTTTCCAATTGGAGGTTGTGGACCTTCTTTGATTTTTTACATACTTTTGCAGGTGGAGGCTGTTGTCCTCCCTAACGACCTCATCGTCAACGGAATGCTAATCACGACTTTTTCCTCCTCTCTTTATTAATACAGTAGGCGGAGCACAAAACAGTTTGACACAGTGCACAGCAGCATTTTTTTTTGTTTACATTAAGAGAGGTAGTTTTAGTCCCTGAACTGTGATGATATTTAATAACATATTAAAGGACATTGCCGTAATTTCGTCATATTTAACCACGTCCCTCTGCATAGGTAAGCGATCAGCATGTCCAACTGCCATGCGGAGGAGCCACTTAAATTACCGACGGGGACAGAGACTGCTTCTTAGTGGGATGACTAAAACAGGGTACACTCACCCTCATAAGAACAGCTGAGAAATTACTTTAACGAGGGTGAGACATAAGTTCCAAAGCGTGGAAAGCTGGCAAGTGCCGACAGAACGAAGTACCCTTAGTCTGCACACTGCATCCAAATGACGCCATATGGCACACGCTGAAAAGATGCCCGTCGGAATCGTGTGCACCTCAGGGTCTTATCGCTGTGATATCATTTTTTTCCATTTTACAGTGATAACTGCAACATCTGTGGAAAATCTACAACTGTCACACTCCTGAGTGATGGCAGTATACAATTTGTATCGAGTACAAGTGCAGATATGTCTGTTGATGACTGAGGACCACAACAATACATCCGCATTTACTTCATTTACAGTCTAGTAATTGTAACTATTACTAGTATTATGTTTTTAGGTTGGTTCCTAACTGAAAGTAAGCATAGCACATGCAAACCCTTAATGTTTACCGTCTCCTAGGCAACAGGTGAGATATTGTCGTATGAACACGTGGATGCAAGTACAGTCTATACTGGCAGGTGTAGTCCACTTCACGGTGCAGAAAATTTCATGAATTAAATTATGTGATGTGTTTGTGTGAAAACTAATAGACGCAGAGAATGAACGCTAATGTACTGATGTGGTACGTATTCAAGAACTAGTGATCAAAGTATCTGTAACTATAACCCTAACACCGTGTTACTTTTTCTTTGGACACACTAGATATACATCTCAGTCCAGGAAAGCATGATGCATTCTCCTCGTCAAGAAACTACTTTTATTTTGAGTAGCTTAATTTGTTTACCTCGTGGTTCTTATCGACAGTGTAGAGGATCGTTTACAACGAAGGCACCGAAGTTCTACTCAGTGAAATTCTCCTGTTATCTCGAAAATGAGGAGCAAATTTGGTGTGAATCTATCACGTTGTGCTTATTTGCGCCAGAAATGAAATGAAATCATCGTATGGTATTTATTGGGCGGGATATCCCCTCCGGGAAATTTAATCTGAATGTATAGGAAAATAAACATGTGTTTTGTATTGTTACTATTTATTTCTCACCATTATTAACCTTGAAATTCAAATCAAATATATGATATTAATATACCTAGCATAGACTATATACAAGTAAGTGAAACATCACAGTACTATAATTGTAAGCGATTTAAATCCATAAATATTATAAAAATGTTTGCGTGTGTGTGTGCGGGGGGGGTGGGGGGGGGGGTCAACATCTCGTCCTCAACATCTCGTCCTGAATCAATGAACCTGAATCAATGAACCCATTCGGGGTTCGGCCGCCGTATTGCAAGTCTTTTTAGTTGACGTCACTTCGGCGACTTGAGCGTCAATGACGATGAAAATGATGGTGGAGTATGGAGGACCACAACACCCAGTCCCCTGCCGGGAAACCAACTTGGACCCCCTTGCGTGGCATGAAGTGACGCTACTGCTGCGCTACGTACGCGGATGTTTGCACCTGATATTCGTTTGAAAGTCTCTGCACTATGCCTGCGAACCTTGCATTTTATTACTCGTGAAACGTAAAGGATCAGCAGCAAGATTTTTTTGATACAGTTAGGTTCATTGTGTGTGGCTTTCCAGAGAAGTGTCACCACCGATGTGGCGTGTCTGGGAGAGATGGCGCCATTGTCCAAGTATAACGACAGCGTCGCAGGAGGGCTTGCATTGTTACTGGCGCTGGTGGAACTGCAGCTCAGCTGGGAGCGCGTGCTTCGCCGGCTCGCGCAAAGTGTCGTAAAATGCAGCCCGCTGGTTTATGGGGCTGCCTCCACAGTGCCACCACGTCCTCGGCTCCGCCGCCGTTGCTGTCGTCAGCCGCAGGGGGTGAGACGCCCGCCACTCGCCTTTTGCTGTTTGTTTCCCCCCCCCCCCCCCTGCCCCTCCCGCCCCCCCACCCACAACCCACACAGCCCACCCCGCCGCATCTTCCCGGACCAATCCGTTCCACTCGTGCAAGTGTTACTTGTTTTCATCCAGGTTTTGTAGAGATTCGAACACTCATACCTGGTTGACGTTTAGTATATCGGTATTTTAATATCCCTAGCTTCTTTGAAATTTAATCTGAATGTATAGGAAAATAAACGTGTGTTTTGCATTATTACTATTTATTTCTCAGCATTATTAACCTTCAAATTCAAATCAAACATATGATATTAATATTCCTAGCATAGACTACATAGAAGAAAGTGAAACATCACAGTACTGTAATAGTAAGCAATTTAAATCCATAAATTTTACAAAAATTTTGTGTTTGTGTTTGTGTGTGTGTGTGTTTGTGTGTGTGTTCGTGTGGGTGGGTGAATGAGTGTATGGTCCACATCTCGTCCTGAATCAATGGACCTGTTACCACCGAACTTCGTATACATATTGCGGCGGCGCGGTTCTTTCCGTCCCTTTACAACAAACCTACACCTACCTGTGAACATTGTCTCAGCAGATCATCAGCAGGGAAGCTGAGTGAAACCTACTGTACTTCGACGTGGACTAGGCTGCAATTAAAGTCGCTAATCTACGTTTCGGGAAAAACTTTTCGTATGAAATGAAAGGTTGGAAATTTTGTCCTCAATTAATATATTCTGAAACGTAGGTAAACAAGTATTACTGCCAAACCCGTGCTAGTCTTAACACAGTCACTCACAATCCCTTTCACTCACGTTAGCAAGTTTATGTTGTTGCATTTCCCGAAAACGTAATAGCTACAAAAATACTGATTGTTTTAGATCGATAATCCTCGCCAAACATTAAGTCTGTCGGTACCAAATGCAGTCACAGTTTTTAGCCACCGACCTGCTCAATACGCCACGCGGAATATATGTTTTTTGCTCACAAAATTCACTTAAAATTTCTGAAATTTTTACACGCCCATCGGAATAATTACGCCGTCACTTTACCACAATTTTGATGCATGAAACACTGCTAGATCGGGCAACTTATCGCTTCCATCGGAACTACTACTACACACGTCCAAACTGTTTCATAGCTAGGCTCCCACTCTTCTCTAGAATACTCTAAGTCTTCTCTACCAGCAGAGAAAGGCGCGCAAAGAATATTCCTTTACCATTGGTCAGTTTACTCAACAGCCAATAGCAAAACAACACTCTCCCGCGTCAGTCCGTGCTTTTCATCAATAACCAATGGCAAAATAGTAAATCTAACGACTGCACTTTTTACCGACGTAATTATCTAATATGCTGAACTTTTGCCTATGCATAAAGTCATTTACACCTGAATTAACTTTGACTATACCATAAACGAACTTTACAAATCTATTCTACAAATCTATTCTACAAAGCCCCTTTGTTCATATCCATACTTCTTTGAAATAATCCCACACTAAATCCTACTACACAACTCGTTAAACAATTATCTTCATATTAACCTTAAACCACACTCGCGCATCATTCATACCGCTAAAACACATTTACAACATTTTACATACACAAAAAGACATAATAATACTTTATGAAAATACTAGAATAGTTTATGAAAAGCATTCTATTACTTTAGTGCACTCTAGTGGGCACAATCGAAACTAAAATCACAGTCCCCCTATCCAATATTGTCCTCTATCGGCTGATACATAAACTACGTGCGCGTCCCGTCTCGCGTCACCATCTGTCACTATCCAGCTCTGAGACACATCTCCCACTTAACCGCCTCAAGGCAGGATCGGTATAAGGCGCTACATCTCAGAATCCCTTACACTCAGTCACAATCTCTGTGGGGATACGAACCACCTACCTACCACAGCTAAGGGCATATGACGTTTTGAACACTAAGGTGCGTGAAAAAATGTCGCAGTATGCATGAAGTCTTAGTACACTTATTATTTACTTATAACACACTCCTACAGTCGAGTGAGATTAAGGAAATCCCTGACACCTGGCAGCTCTTTTGACAGCTTTCAACTGCGAAGCGCAAACGACTGTAGGCGAAAACGATAACCATGTATAGAGCTATGAAGAGGTGTTGCCGTAGAGATGTTTACAAAATCGCGTTGTAGACAAGCGAAGCAGCTGCGCCCAGTGTACAGAAACTATCCGGGATCATGTTTCTTAATCAGTATATTTTACTTATTCATTTGTGTATTACGCATATTTCTTTGTGCCAACGGCTTTGCCGCAGTGGTAACACCGGTTACCGTCAGATCACCGAAGTTAAGCGCTGTCGGGCTGGGCTAGCACTTGGATGGGTGACCATCCGGTCTGCCGAGTGCTGTTGTAAAGCGGGTTGCACTCAGCCCTTGTGAGGCAAACTGAGGAGCTGCTTGATTGAGAAGTAGTGGCTTCGGTCTCGCAAACTGATATACGGCCGGGAGAGCGGTGTGCTGACCACATGCAACTCCATATCCGCATCCAGTGATACCTGTGGTCTGAGGATGAAACGGTGGCCAGTCGGTACCCTTGGGCCTTCATGGCCTGTGCGGGAGGAGAGCATATTTCTTTGTGGATCTGTTTCATAACTTTAGAGGTGTTACCGTGAATGTATCAATATGAAATTTTTTCGATACTTCATCACCAACACAGCACATTTTTCTTTTTCTTTCTTTGTTTTTATTTCTAGTAGAAAACAGCAAAATAAATACCTAGGCAGTGTTGGGTCTGTTAGCTAGAAGTAAAATAATTTAAAAACCAGAAACCACTACATCCTTCTCAATAGAACGTTTATAGTTGAACAATTATCCCTTACATTTATTCATACACGGCCGAAGATGCGTGTTATGATTAAGGAAAACATATACAAAATAATAATAATAAAATTTCAATGAAATCCGACACTGTGACCGACCATGGTGGCAGAGCGGTTCTAGGCGCTTCAGTTCGGAACCGTGCGACTGCTACGGTCGCAGGTTCGAGTCCTGCCTGGGGCATGGGTGTGTGTGATGTCCTTAGGTCAGTTAGGTTTAAGTAGTTCTAAGTTCTACGGGACGGATGACCTCAGATGTTAAGTCCCATAGTGATCAGAGCCATTTGAAACGAGACTGTGTGGGCAGACGTTATGCAAACTTACTATTTCTTTACAGTTTTCTTAGTTGCATTCATATTAGAGTTAATCATCAGGATTAGAGTTACTGTTTTAGTTTCATGTTTTACATTATTCGCTGTGTCGAGGAAAGCATACTCAAATTTTCTCTTACTTCTTCAAATGTTGTGATCTGAACTTTCATCTCGGGAGTAGCGTGAGCACAAAAGATTTTATTTTGTTAATAAGTATTTCCAGCTGTTGCATGCGAGTTACGTTTCCTCAAATAACTGTGTCATCGGCGTAATACTAAATAAATTTTGCTTACAGTTGTTTTGTGATGTTGTAAACCCCTTTTTATTACAATTATAAAAAGAATAGCTGATATGGAGTAATCCTGTTTGACGCAAAAGTAGACCACTAAAGCCATCTACAATGAAGACAAAATGATTTCGGATATGGAATTCGGACATAGATTTCCATTACGTTTATGAAGGATTGTTCGATGTCTATTTTTCTCATAACTCGCTACAAATATTTTCCTTTTAATGATGTCAGGTGAGGTTTTTTCCTTTTACTTCCTTTAACGAGCCGTGTGTTAACCTCTTTACCATATTCGTATTTCTTCTCAAACATAATTTTTTGTGTAAACATATTAACCATAGCATCTTTCTCTGGCAGCCTACTTCAAAATTGTTCAAATGGATCTGAGCACTATGGGACTTAACGTCCATGGTCATCAGTCCCCTAGAACTTAAACCTAACTAACCTAAGGAAATAACACAACACCCAGTCATCACGAGGCAGAGAAAATCCTTCACCACGCCGGGAATCGAACCCGGGAACCCGGGCGCGGGAAGCGAGAACGCTACCGCACGACCAGGAGCTGCGCACATGGCAGCCTACTTGTCTATCACCGAGTGTTTCTTCGGTACAAGCAGCGAGTCTTCAAATATTTTAAAATGAAAATGAGTCCGGTCATGACTCTGAAAAACAGAGAGAACCACAGCTGGAATACTTTTTTCCCGATTTCCTCCATTCCTTTGCTATGGCTTTGTTTTCCCAGTTCATCCTGATTTACTACGGTCGTTTCGTTGCTTTTATCTCTTGGTCAGTTTGGTTTTGTTGATTTTCACTTCGATAATATTCTTTGTACTGGATATCTTCTTACGTAACCCTTCCCAGCATCCTTCCCATATCCGTTTCATGCGGTCTATTATTGCTAAAGCTTCTATTTTCAAAAAAACCAAAAAATAAAAAAATTCCCGTATTTTTCAGGTAAGCCTACCCGATTTCGTTCCATTGATACAGCCATAGAACTCAGGAAAGTCTCCTAATGTCACTGTGATTATTTGTATCAACAGCAGATGTACTGGGTTGCTTCGTAACGTTAGCTGAGTCGTTGGTTGGAATATGTTATCTTCTTTCCCGTTCAAAGTTAGTTTTTGGAGAGTACAGATATTCTGGTTTAATGCTGAAAGTTTAGTCTTTCAAGATTTGTATTTGGTGTGGGGGTGGTAAAGTTATTGTTGTGAACATTTTGGGTGAAAAAGAAGGAAGATTAGAGTTAAAGTCAATTCGATAGAGAGATCATTGGAGACCTGGCACAAGTTCTGATAGTTGTTGTTTTGGTGGTCTTCAGTCCTGAGTCTGGATTTATGCAGCTCTCCATGCTACTCTATCCTGTGCAAGCTTCTTCCTCTCCCAGTACTTACTGCAACCTACATCCTTCTGACTCTGCTTAGTGACTTCATCTCTTGGTATCCCTCTACGATTTTTACCCTCCACGCTGCCCTCCAATGCTAAATTTGTGATCCCTTGATGCTTCAGGACATGTCCTACCAACCGATCCCTTCTTCTGGTCAAGTTGTGCCACAAACTCCTCTTCTCCCCAATTCTATTCAGTATCTCGTCATTAGTTATGTGATCTACCCATCTAATCTTCAGCATTATTCTATAGCACCACCTTTCGAAAGCTTCTATTCTCTTCTTTTCCAAAACTATTTATCGTCCATGTTTCACTTCCATACATGGCTACTCTCCATACAAATACTTTAAGAAACGACTTCCTGACACTTAAATCTATACTCGATGTTAACAAATTTCTCTTCTTCAGAAACGCTTTCCTTCCATTGCAAGTCTACATTTTATATCCTCTCTACTTCGACCATCATCAGTTATTTTGCTCCCCAAATGGCAAAACTCCTTTACTACTTTAAGTGTCTCATTTCCTAATCTAATTCCCCTAGCATCACCCGACTTAATTCGACTACATTCCATTATCCTCCTTTTGCTTTCGTTGATAATCTTATCTCCTCCTTCCAAGATACTGTCCATTCCGTTCAACTGCTCTTCCAACTCCTTTGCTGTCTCTGACAGAATTACAATTGTCAAACCTCTTCTCCATGGATTTTAATACCAATTCCGAATTTTTCTTTTGTTTCCTTTACAGCTTGCTCAATATACAGATTGAATAACATCGGGGAGAGGCTACAACCCTGTCTCACTCCCTTCCCAACCACTGCTTCCCTTTCATGCCCCTCGACTCTTATAATTGCCATCTGGTTTCTGTACAAATTGTAAATAGGCTTTCGCTCCTGTATTTTACCCCTGGCATCCATAGAATCGAAAGAGAGTATTCCAGTCAACATTGTCAAAAGCTTTCTCTAAGTCCACAAATGCTAGAAACGTAGGTTTGCCTTTCCTTAATCTTTCTTCTAAGATAAGTTGTAAAGTCAATATTGCCTCTCGTGTTCCAATATTTCTACTGAATCCAAACTGAACTTCCCCGTGGTCGGCTTCTACCAGTTTTTCCATTAGTCTGTAAAGAATTCGCGTTAGTATTTTGCAGCTGTGACTTATTAAAGTGATAGTTCGGAAATTTTCGCGTCTGTCAACACCTGCTTTCTTTTGGATTGGGATTATGTCTTATTACTTTTGAACGGAAGCTTACCGGCATTTGCAGGTTGTTTGGTTTGTTGATTTGGGGGGGAGGGGGGGGGGGGGGAAGGACCAAGTAGCGATGTCATCGGTCCCATGGGATTCCGGAAGGACGGGGAAGGAAATCGGTAATGCCGTTTCAAAGGAACCATCCCGGCACTTGTGGAAATCACGGAAAACCTAAATGAGGATGGACGGATGAGGGTTCGAACCGTCGTCCTACCGAATGCGAGTCAAGTGTGCGCCATCTCGCTCGGTGCTGGCATTTGCCCGGAGCGATTTAGAGAAATGATGGAAAACGTAAATTTAGACTGCTGGACGGGGATTTGAACTGTCGATCTACGGAATATGAGTCCTGTGTGCTAACCACGGCGCCACTTTAGTATTTTCGGTGCGATTCTCTGCTGTTCCGATTCAAATTTCATTTGCTTTTTTTTAAATAGATTCCACTCTACTAAGTCGTTTCATCGAATTACTCAAAAAATCGGGCTCATTTGATTGTTATGTTTTCAGTTTCCATGTGTCGTGACTAGTGATCTAGCGGTATAGTGTGTGCCAGGAAACCCAAAGGTCGCTGTATCAAATCCCGGTCGGACCAAGGAAATTTTCAGTCTCTCTTTAGTCTATCCTCAACGATGTGAGAAGTCACCATGGACGACATGCTGTTCGGATTGCACGTTAAACTGTAGGTCCCCTTCTCTCGCTGGATAACGAGGTGTAGTTCAGAAACCCACAAATCACCGAAGTAGCGCCCAATTAAAAACCTTGCACTCGCCCGTAAAAAAGCAACAAAATTATTATTACTGTCATTTTTTTCTTTATTTCGGAATGAAAACTGCAACGGCAGTTTTTCGTGCAATTTCGGTATCGAGACAGAACTGTTTCTGGGTTGTTGTTATTTGGTGGTAGTATATCAGTTATGACGTTACTCACTCTATTTGATACTCGTTTGTAGTATTCCATCAAGAAAAGCAACATAGCGCCATGGGCGCAGGGATGCAGTGAATAGTAGAAGATGAGTTTGCTGGGTTATTGGCGACGGCGGTGGTTCGTCTCCAGGTGAGGTGCCGTAACATGCAGTCCACTTCTTTATGGCATTTACCACCTCACCACCACCATGGTGCCATCCTTCTCAGAGCTGTTCATCGTGACTCCCACCTCCCGCCTTCTGCTGTTGTGTTTGTGCCTACCATTCCTACGGCGTGCCCTTCCCCCCCCCCCCCCCCTTAGAGCCCCCCACCCCTTCCCAACGAATCGATTGTACTCTCCCAAAGCTGCCCACTATGCACCGGGGGCGGAATCGGCCAGCGGTGTCGCTTCGAGGGCTGAATAATTATTGCGGCCGATAAAACCTTCGCGGAAAAGCGCGATCCCGTCCGCCGACAGCCTTTTGCACCAAAACTTTACGGTTCGACAATAAAAACCGGTTTGCCTAAAAGAACGATAAATCAATGTCGTCAATAAACGGACTGATTATCTCCACTCGAAATTCGACTCGCCGGCCCGAATGTCGACGGGTCCTCGATTTATATGGCGATTTCCTCCCTTCTTTTGCAGCCTTTAAATACTGCTTGCTACAAGCGTGGCAATAAACTTCGGAAGGAAGCGAAAAAAAAAAAAAAAAACCGTAACCGTGAGGGGGAGCAAAGGATATCGCGCGAAAATGTTTTACGACAGGTTGCTGCAGCAGATTTTCGACTTAAATCTCTGGAAGTTACGATTTATTTTCTTTTCTGTGGCATCCGTTTACGTTTCCTTGGCCGGACAATCTCTCCTGCATTACAGAAGCGCAGTTAATAATGCTGGCGCAAGTGGTTACCTCTGCTGGGTTGGGGCGACATTGGAAGCATTCGACCGTACGGAATACTTCAGTTATAACTAATTTACGAGAGTAAAATCAAGAATTCTGGATACAGTTAGATCGATGTAACACTCACACCATTTCAAATGAAATATCAAGTATTTTACGAAATTATTTCGCAGGGAAAGACTGAAGTAAATTTTTATACTTCGACAGATACTGACAAGCAAACCAGACGTATATAAAGTCACGATGTTATAGAACTTCGACATAATGCATGGAACAGTAAAGTAACTTATGTGCCCTCCGTTGCACGCCGTAAGGTGGCTCGCTGGGTATAGATATAAATGTAGATATAGAATGGATTCCACTGAATGTCATGGTGTAACTTTCACATCCTGCACCCTATACCCTATATACACAACTCAATAAGAATTCCATTGTCATAAATGATCGTTCTGACTCCCATTATAATCCACTTTGTTCGAAACACATCCGGATGGATTTCTTACTGTGAAGCCATCGTCAGAGAAAGAAACACAAAGGCTCGAGGAACTTTTGAATGATCGTTGTGGTTTGCGCTACCTATAAATTGCGGTGACGGATAATGTATGAAACTCCTCGATAGTATCTGCAGACGTCCTCGTTGTAAACAGGGATGCCACGACGTTACAAAATTGTCGAGAAGTGCAGGGAATGGTGTATCTAATCAACTTCTGGTCCATGTAATACCAGTGTATTCACACAATATGCATATGTAATATCCCAATTCTTCCAATTAATATCGGCGTGCCGGCCGGTGTGGCCGAGCGGTTCTAGGCGCTTCAGTCTAGAACCGCGCGATCTCTATGGTCGCAGGTTCGAATCCTGCCTCGGGCATGGATATGTGTAATGTCCTTAGGTTAGTTAGGTTTAAGTAGTTCTAAATTCTAGGGGAGCACTTCCTTCTTGCTCGTCCACTCTTATTACTCCCTCTTGGTTGTTGTATGTATTGTATATGACCAGTCTCTCCCTATAGCTTACCCTACTTTTTTCAGAATCTCGAACAGGTTGCACCATTTTATATTGTCGAACGCTTTTTCCAGGTCGACAAATCCTACGAAAATGTTTTGATTTTTCTTTAGCCTTGCTTCCATTATTAGCCGTAACGTCAGAATTGCCTCTCTCGTCCCTTTACTTTTCCTAAAGCCAAACTGATCGTCACCTAGCGCATTCTCAATTTTCTTTTCCATTCTTCTGTATATTATTCTTGTAAGCTGCTTCGATGCATGAGCTGTTAAGCTGATTGTGCGATAATTCTCGCACTTGTCAGCTCTTGCCGTCTTTGGAATTGTGTGGATGATGCTTTTCCGAAAGTCAGATGGTATATCGCCAGACTCATATATTCTACACACCAACATGAATAGTCGTTTTGTTGCCACTTCCCCCAATGATTTTAGAAATTCTGATGGAATGTTATCTATCCCTTGTGCCTTATTTGACCGTAAGTCCTCCAAAGCTCTTTTAAATTCCGATCCTAATACTGGGTCCCCTATCTCTTCTAAATCGACTCCTGTTTCTTCTTCTATCACATCAGACAGATCTTCACCCTCATAGAGGCTTTCAATGTATTCTTTCCACCTATCTGCTCTCTCCTCTGCATTTAACAGTGGAATTCCCGTTGCACTCTTAATGTTACCACCGGTGCTTTTAATGTCACGAAAGGTTGTTTTGACTTTCCTGTATGCTGAGTCTGTCCTTCCGACAATTCTGTCCTTAGCTTCCCTGCACTTCCTAATTATTTCATTCCTCAGCGACTTGTATTTCTGTATTCCTGATTTTCCCGGAACATGTTTGTACTGAAGTATTTCTTCTGTTACCCTTGGTTTCTTCGCAGCTACCTTCTTTGTACCTATGTTTTCCTTCCCAACTTCTGTGATGGCCCTTTTTAGAGATGTCCATTCCTCTTCAACTGTACTGCCTACTGCGCTATTCCTTATTGCTGTATCTATAGCGTTAGAGAACTTCAAACGTATCTCGTCATTCCTTAGTACTTCCATATCCCACTTCTTTGTGTATTGATTCTTCCTGACCAATGTCTTGAACTTCAGCCTACTCTTCATCACTGCTATATTGTGATCTGAGTCTATATCTGCTCCTGGGTACGCCTTACAATCCAGTATCTGATTTCGGAATCTCTGTCTGACCATGATGTAATCTAATTGAAATCTTCCCGTATCTCCCGGCCTTTTCCAAGTATACCTCCTCCTCTTGTGATTCTTGAACACGGTATTCGCTATTACTAGCTGAAACTTGTTACAGAACTCAATTAGTCTTTCTCCTCTTTCATTCCTTGTCCCAAGCCCATATTCTCCTGTAACCTTTTCTTCTACTCCTTCCCCTACAACTGCACTCCAGTCGCCCATGACTATTAGATTGTCGTCCCCCTTTACATACTGCATTACCCTTTCAATATCCTCATACACTTTCTCTATCTGTTCATCTTCAGCTTGCGACGTCGGCATGCATACCTGAACTATCGTTGTCGGTGTTGGTCTGCTATCGATTCTGATTAGAACAACCCGGTCACTGAACTGTTCACAGTAACACAACCTCTGCCCTAACTTCCTATTCATAATGAATCCTACATCTGTTATACCATTTTCTGCTGCTGTTGGTATTACCCGATACTCATCTGACCAGAAATCCTTGTCTTCCTTCCACTTCACTTCACTGACCCCTACAATATCTAGATTGAGCCTTTGCATTTCCCTTTTCAGATTTTCTAGTTTCCCTACCACGTTCAAGCTTCTGACATTCCACGCCCCGACTCGTAGAACGTTATCCTTTCGTTTATTATTCAGTCTTTATCTCATGGTAACCTCCCCCTTGGCAGTCCCCTCCCGGAGATCCGAATGGGGGACTATTCCGGAATCTTTTGCCAATGGAGAGATCATCATGACACTTCTTCAATTACAGGCCACATGTCCTGTGGATACACGTTACGTGTCTTTAATGCAGTGGTTTCCATTGCCTTCTGCATCCTCATGTCGTTGATCATTGCTGATACTTCCGCCTTTAGGGGCAATTTCCCACCCCTAGGAGAAGAGAGTGCCCTGATCCTCTATCCGCTCCTCCGCCCTCTTTGGCAAGGACGTTGGCAGAATGAGGCTTACTTCTTATGCCGGAAGTCTTCGGCCGCCAATGCTGATTATTTATCAAAGTTTAGGCAGTGTCGAGGATCTTACCCGGGACCGAAGACGTTTAGGTTATGAATCAAAGACGCTACCCCTGGACCACGGGTACTAATGGGATTAACGGGGTAATAAACGGATAGAAACAATTTCGCAGCATGTGGCCTGCAGTACCACATCGTCCACCAAACATATTTGATGAAGCGTGGATGGTATTGAATGGGAATGAAGGAAAAGCCCAACTAAGAAAAGGCCATGAATTTCGCAATCTATGTTGTCAGTCAGTGAATCGAAAAACCTAGTTTACCAGTTCTAACGCACGAACTTTTCAACCAGCGGCACAGAACAACACCACTAGTAAAGACGATACGATACCGCAGTCCCTGCTATTCCGAATTTCGACGCAAAATTCGGACATGCGAGCATGTCCGAAGGAACAGGCACTACGGCGACTAAAGCCGTTATGAAACACATGAAATGTATTCGCAGTTTCATGTATTTCATTACGGCTGTAGTCGCCGCATCACTGCGTGTCCGAAGGAGCTTTGCATCGTAATTCCGAATAACGCAGACACTGCAGTATTGAATTTGTCCGCCAACATTTGGCAAGTAAAATGTCTCCCGTGTACGAGAACGTACACAATGGTTGTACGAGTACAGGCTGTAGACATGTGGTTGGCGACATATGAAGGAATTATTTCAATAGTGGTTCAAGTCAATTACCTCCACTTTTCCGCCTATAATGTTTGTGAAATTAATGATCCAAACAAACAGAAAGAAAGGTTCATCTCTCGCAAGAAGCCATATGCATCAATACTTCTGGTATCTCAACTGCAGATTTTTCAGCGCTTATTTAACTTTAGGACTCTTTATCTCAGAATGAACAAAAGTGGACTTGTACCACTACTGAAATAAGCCCTTCGTATGGAAGTTTGCATCTGGCCGTGAGTCGTGTTCGGATAGCCAAATGGTAAGGCCAGCGCTCGCGATAAGCTGGAAATCCACTTTTGAGTCTCGGTACGGAACAAATTTCAGTTGTTATCTTTGCATTATACAGGTGATGGTTGGTCATATTCGCAAATACGAATATATTTCATATATGTCATACACAGTCAGAGGGTTGCAGAGGAAACTAAACTTCTCGATTAGCATCTGTACATATATTTTCTGATAAATACGGCCCAGGAGGAGCCAGTAGAAGCTATATTTGAAATTTAAAAATGATTCCATTGGACTACCTGTAAAAAAAAAAGCTTTTAGATAAAGGACAGTTGTAGAAATTTAAGAACATGTTTCAAATTTCTGGCTTTGTTACAAAAATTTGAGTTAGAAACAAAAAGTTTAATCATTTGCTGCACTAATGTTCTAGAAAGAAAGAAAATAAAAGAAATAATTTCAGCATTCTTATGCACTATGTGCTTTAACTGGATCCAACGCTGGAGAAATGTCGTTAATAATACGGTAGGGAAATCCTGGCTAAAACGTTTGTGGCAGGAAACGCCACACTGACGTCACACGCGTCGCGCGTAGTCCACGGTCCGAAAGCCCACGACACCGTCGGCCTTGCGTACTTTTCATGGAAATTCCTATATTTAAGCAGGGCCAGTAGAAGAGAGCAGAGTGAATGGAGACTAGGTTAACAACGTGTGTTTCCACTGGTTGATAGCGTTCAATTTGTGCTTCTTGTGTTCCTATGTGGTCAGCACTTCAACAAAAGCAGTGATTTCCTTATTACTGGCCACAGTCGTCTTAATCGTTCTCCTGTCACTATTAGCTATTACAGGTTTTATTTCACATTTGTGTGTTTCAAACGAAGTGAAAAAATGAAATGGTCGTATGGCATTGTTGGGCGGGAGGCCCCATGCGGGGAAGTTCGGCCGCCGTATTGCAAGTTCTTTTTAGTTGACGCCACCTTACAGATACCTCCAGCAGATTCGGAATGTTATTTCCGCTACACCAACTAGGTGCGCAGCGCCAATGTATCGAAGACTGAACCAACAACACTCTATCATGCAAACACTGGAATTACAGTACTTCGTACCAATATCAGCGATTTTCTAACCCATCCGATTCAAGTATTGGTCGAGGGATAAAGGCTGTCTATGTATCTGAGACTTGTCCTAATCTCTCATGACCACGACTCGAAACGGTCCCACAATATTCCTCTAAACCTATTCCGTACTGCAGTGCATGTCTTTATCCGCCGATAGCGGGCAAGTGACTTTCAAATAAAATGTCTCCCCTGTACGGGAATATACGTAATGGATGTACAGGTTGTAAACACATGGTTGACGACGTACGGAAGTTTGGGTTTGGCCGTTGAGTCGCGCTCGATTAGCCAAACTGTAAGGCGACCGCTCGTGATAAGCGGGTTCGAATCCCAGTCGGGAACGAATTTTCACTGTCGTTATTCCATTACACAGCTGATGATAGGCAATACTCGCAACTGCGAATACATTTTATGTCCCCTAAAACTAGTTGTCTAAAACTGTGCAGCAGTATTTCGCAAACACAATTTCGCCTTTCCTCAAATGGTTCAAATAGCTCTAAGCACTATGGGACTTAACATCTGAAGTCATCAGTCCTCTAGACTTAGAGCTACTTAAACCTAACCAACCTAAGAACATGACACACAGCCATGCCCGAAGCAGGATTCGAACCTGCGACCGTAGCAGCAGCGCGGTTCCGGACTGAAGCTCCTAGAACCGCTCGGCCACAGCGGCCGGCTTCCACAAATAAATTCTGTTTATCATCGAGCATCCGTTATTCAAATAAAGGGCCTATACTGACTTACTGCGGCCGGCCGGAGTGGCCGTGCGGTTATAGGCGTTACATTTTGGAACCGCGTGACCGCTACGGTCGCAGGTTCGAATCCTGCCTCGGGCATGGAAGTGTGTGATGGCTTTAGGTTAGTTGGGTTTAAGTAATTCTAAGTTCTAGGGGACTGATGACCACAGCAGGTAAGTCCCATAGTGCTCAGAGCCATTTTTTTTTTTTTTTTTTTTTTTTACTTACTACGTCATTGAAGTCTGCTGGCGTGACGACTCCCCACTGGAGCAGTATTCTAGAATTACAATACTATATGAGATTTCCTTTACATATTCACTGCAGCTTACGAGAACCCTCCAGACAAAAGTATGACTGCCAAAAATGGCTCTGAGCACTATAGGACTTAACATCTGAGGTCATCAGTCCCCTAGAACTTCGAACTACTTAAACCTAACTAACTTAAGAACTTCACACAGATCCATGCCCGAGGCAGGATTCGAACCTGCGACCGTAGCGGTCGCGCGGTTCCAGACTGAAGCGCCTAGAAGCGCTCGGCCACACCGGCTGGCTATGACTTTCATTCGCCTTCAATAGTACATGTTTTGTCCCATTTCATCTCGGATTTTTGTATTACTCCCAAATATTTAAACCTTGTTAAATGCACCAGATGATCACCACTAATCCTGTGATACAATATTATAGCGTTCTTTCTCTTTTTAATGGGTCTACTCATTAACTTAGCCACATTCAAGGAAAAGTGCAGCTTATTTTACCAAGTGAATATTCAGTCTATGTAGTTCTATGCATCAGCTCGTAATCATACCTTCACGTAGGCAAAACCACCGGGATTGAACCACCTCCTAGCAGCCTCGACGCTACCGGTAAAATTGGTTTTTCGCGTGGTATTCAATTGCACTTTTCTTTTTCTTTTAAACCACGGAAGATTTGTGGCCCACAGGGCCATTACCTAGTGGTTCTACGTAATATCAGACTGCAAAGTACAGCAAACTTTAGTTATGAAGAATATTGCACTAGTCCTCATCAGCAACGAATCGAATACATAAATGTTCAAATCACTCGTGCACACACTTCACAAAAGCAAAATATTAAAAAAGAATGTAGTTTGAACTCATCTACTTTTGATAGGGTTATATATTAATACAACTTGTCAGCAATCATAATAAAACCCATGTAACATATTTACTGTAGGAAGTATATTATATGAAGTCGGTTACAATCTACTGAGTCAGTATACGTCACCAGAACTTTTCATGTCAGGCGACCTGAGAGGACACAGTGCGAGGACGTGGCACTTGAGTAGAGGAAACGCAAGTAACAAGTAGGGTCTGCCAAGGGCAGCTACGTAGGCAGCCAGAGATAAGTGAACAGATGAAGGCTGAAAAATTGCTTTAATAAATAATATAAAAAACAAACTGGAATTTAGAATAATAATGTGGATACATAATACAGGGTATTCGGAAATTCGCGTTAAAAACTTCTAGGGATTGTTCAGGGGAGTGAGTACATGTTATTTTGAGTACGAACCCATGTCTGGAAACGTCCCGTTTCCGTTCTATGGTTGTTTCAGTTCACATGTGTAAGGCTTGCACATCAGGTGAAGGATAGAGAAAAGTCTGAGTCACTTGACCAGGTATGCTGTAGGGTAGACACGATGACGTGCATTACGTCAGATGATCATCTGATGTTCAGGAATTTCAGAGTAGGTTTGATATTAATGTGTAGGCGGGTATTCTGAACGGTCATGTGACTGGGCCGTAAGTCCTTCCACTCAAGCTAACTGATCTTGTATACTCAATATTCCTAAAAAACGTACTGAACCTTTCGTTGCAAGCTGTGCCACTGAATGTCCGTCAGGAAATGTAGTTAGTTTCAGCATTATAGTGCACTCGCACAGCGTCACGCCTAATTCATTCAACCAGAAATGGATGAGTTAAACATTTGAACTGAAACCGTCGTAGAACGGAAATGGTCCATTTCAGGATGTGAGTTCTTGTTGTTCGAAATATTATGTACTCTCTCCCCTAAACAAGAATTAGAAGTTTGTAACGGAAATTTTCGTACACTCTGTGTAAAACGTATAAGTGTTATTACGAGTAGAGTACGCGCTGCAGATGACACTCATCGACAAGATAATGAACGAAAATTCAATTTGGAAACAAACGATGATAAACAATCGGTACCAGCAAAGGATATCTCTTCATGCAAAAACGGTGCTAGTAGGACAAGTAACCATGGGGAACTGCGCATGGTCTGCTGTTTACAATAAATTAGTCTGCTGCACCAAGTAATGAGAAGCTAGAGCGCTAAAATTAATTACATCATAATACGTCAAACATACTTTGGAAGTCACCCAGGAAAACAATGTTTTTCAGATTTTTCTGTTCGTCAAGTGTGTGTGTGTGTGGGGTGGGGGGGGGGGGGGCTAGGGGAGCTCGGGTTAACACTACTGCCCTTACCGTGGTGCACATGGCTGTAGTTTTTGATTTTCTCAAAAATATCCATACGGGTACCTTTCTCTGTCTTATGTAAAACTGTGAGAGTATAGGCAGCACTTGTGACACTTAAGTTGTTTTGAAACTGAGTGGGACGCAAAGGTAAAATTTGGAAATTTGTAGTAAGGATTATGGGACCAAACTGCTGAGGTCATCGGTCCCTAAGCTTACGCACTACTTAACATACCTTAAACTAACTTACGCTAAGGGCAACACACAGATTCTTGCCCGAGGGAGGGCTCGAACCTCCGACGGGAGGAGCCGCACGAACTGTGACAAGACGCCTGAGACCAGACACAAAGATAGATTTGTCTTGTGCCTTCTTCCTCCCTACTACTGTATGCTCTTAGAATCTAGTTTTAAAGTTTCTGCCTGCCTGACCAATATAAGAGGTGCAGCAATCAGAGAAGCTAATTTTATAAATGCCAATAGTTGTAAAGCGAATTTACATCGATTGCTTCTGCGTAACATAATGAGCTCTACTTGTCAAACATTCATAGTGGCTGGCTCTGAGCATTATGGGACTTAGCGTCTAAGGTCATCAGTCCCCTAGAACTCAGAACTACTTAAACCTAACTAACCTAAGGACATCACGCACATCCGTACCCGAGGCAGGATTCTAACCTGCGACCGGAGCGGTCGCGTGGTTCCAGACTGAAGCGCCTAGAACCGCACGGCCACACCGGCCGGCAAACATTCATAGTGTTAGCTGCTCATCTCTCTAAATATTCGTGATGATGGAATTAAAATTTAGTATGATAACGTCCGGGTTAACAGTCAACGATTTACTACAGACATGTAAAAAGCTCATGAAACTAAAGTCTTTACGCTAGCGTATTCCAAATATCTTTTTTTCAAAACTTGCAAAAATTCTGCTATTATAAAACGGTAATATTGTAGGTACAGTTTTAATATCTTCAAATATTCCATAAGTTAGGTGTTCCCTCATTTCGATAGTAAGCTCTGCTGGAAGTATGCGTCTTACAAAGAATATCTCTGCCTTGTATGTCGCACAGTGTATACGTAGATCTCTCAAACTTTGTATAATGTTGCACGGTCTCAATATTCATTCGTATTTTTTGCGCTCGTAAATTACATTATTCTATTCTCAACGCCATCAGACCATCAACGCATGTTGTACGAGGGTTGACTGAATTGTAATGCCTCCACCTTCGACAGTATTGGTATGCGGCAGGTACTGTCTTGTTCCGTGGCCTCTTCTCTACAGCTCCAGTTGGCGGGTTGCCTTAGCAATGAACGGTTGTGTTGTTACAGTTTAGAGTATGGAACCCTGCGCAGACGGTCGGTCAATGCGATTTAAGCAACGTGCAGTCATTGAATTCTTGACAGCAGAAGGTGTCACTCCAAACAAGATTCATCAGAGTATGAAAGCAGTTCATGATGATTGTGTTAATGTGAGTACTGTGCGTCATTGAGTGAGTACATTTAAAGATGTTGAGGCGGGAACATCTGACCTACGTGACAGACAAAGAGTTGGACGTCCTGTGACTGCAACCACAGAGTTTCACAAGCAAAGTGTTGACAGATTGATTCAGGACGATCGTCGAATCACTCAGAGAGAGACTGCAAGCACAATCGGCATTTCACAAGAACGTGTGGTTCCCATTATTGCTTTGCTTGGCTATCGGGAGATATGTGCACGGTGTGTACCCCGGATGGTGACTCCTGAAATGAAAGGGCACAGACTTGAAAATTAGCACCGTCTGACTTCCATCTGTTCCCGATAATGAAAGACGTACTGCGGGGAAATCATTATCTGAGGAAGACGTTGAAAGAACTGAGACTGCGATTGTGGAAACAGAGTGTCGACTTCTTCCGTGACGGCTTCAGAAAACTTTTTCATTTTTAAAAAAAAAAATATTATGGGACTTAACTGCTAAGGCCATCAGTCCCTAAGCTTACACACTACTTAATCTAAAATATCCTAAGGACAAACACAAACACCCATGCCCGAGGGAGGACTCGAACCTCCGCCGGGACCAGCCGCACATTCCATGACTGCAGCGCCTAGACCGCTCGGCTAATCCCGCACGGCAACTTTTTCATTGTTGGCAGAAATGTATCCAATTGGCTGGCGATTATGTGGAATAGTGAATATTGGTAATTAAAGATCACACTCTAAGGATTATTTCTGCGTTTGATTTATCAAAATATTCAAATCCAAACCCAATTAACGAAGGTGGATGACATTACTTTTCACTCAACCCTCGTAAATTAAAATCCACCATGAAGTTTTTCAGTCCGTATGTGAAAGCTGATCTCAGGAACCACCGTAGGGAGTTTCATACGGTTTTCACAAATATATAGATCGGCTTTAAGGAAGGTTGTGCACATACATATCACCGCTACGCCAGACAAGTCTTTCGGGCTTAGAGCTTCCAGTTTGAAGCTCGTTGCTAATTGACACTGTAACTGCATAACGTTCCATATTTCATCATTGTCTGCTTGTTGTCAGGCTCCACGTTTGGTTAGGAAAAGTGGCAGAGAGATGTGTCTGAGAAACTGATAGCCACAAGGTTGTCTCTCGCTTGCTGAATCACTTTACTGCAGGCTTGAGCGTAATACACTGTCTGCTAGATTACGTGCAACGTTTACAGTAGTGCTGTAGTTCACAGGTAACTGATGATTTTGTGGCTGAGAAAACGATGCCAGGAACTGCTGCCTGTTGGAGCAGGGAGAGATAGCTGATTCCTTTACGCTAAGAGTGGGCGTTTGATAAAGCTTTTTTCGTTCGCCGAAGACCTCCGAGGCCCTCCCTATCTTGTCAGAACTAAAGAACGATGCTGGCGGAATGGCATTGCCAAAGAGGGTGAATTATCAGATCGAGGAAAAAGGGACAAAACGAACGGAAACTTTTCTTATTGTTTTATCTCCTCTACAATATCCTGTTCAGCTCAGAGTCACATATACGAGAGAGAAGAGAAAATAATTTGGCAGCAGTTCTTACTGCCTCTTCTTATTCGTAGTTCTTCTTTCAGACGGTTTCTGTCTCTTAAACTGTAATGGTGTACGCCGGTAGGAGACTGTTTCCACGAACAAATATTCTGACATAGCTGCTGGAAACATTACTTTCTGCTTCAGTGAATGCTACATTATATTGCCCTCTATTGTTGACTGAATATATCACTGCAGTACAAAAATCTAGGTCAATCTTACACAACGTACTCGCAGTGTAATAACAAGAAGGGGGGAGTTTGTGCAGACTCGGCCGGCTTAAGTTTTTTGAATTTATTGTGTAACTGTGGAAGTTATTCGGGATATTAATGTAAAATTCTTTTACCTCAAGACATGAGCTATGAACAGCACAGTGCAATTATTTTTATTTGTTATTTGTAGTCTCTTAATTACATCGAAAGTAACAAAGCTACAATTACAATCCCTGTAGAAAGTATCTTACAGTTTAGGGCGCTGACCTCTCTGCGATAATATCGATTTGCTAATATACTGCACCGATACGTATTGGATAACACTAGAACAGATAAGCATGGGAAAGTATTGTTACTATCTCAGATCGTTCACCAATGTTACCTCACTGTTTTATGGAGACGGTAAATATAATTCAAAATATTCCCAGAATCGGCAATAGATCTAACACATTCTCAGCCTGTGCACGTGGTACACAGCACCCAGATTCTTCAAACGATTCCACACACATAATGCACTTTTTACTCTCTTCTCGGGTTGACCCAATATTTCCAGTATACCAGTTCTCTTCGTCCTTTCGTAATTTGCTTTTAATGACCACCCTTTGCGTATTATTTTAGAGTACCCGATTTAAGCTCGACTTTCTTCCACTCCTTTTCAAACTTTATTTTTTCTGCTTTCAATCTCATCTCTTCGAGGGCTATCTTTTTCTTTCCTGATTGTTGAAAACACTTCAGCTCCTTCTCTCGTAGTCATTTTGTTACACATAGCCTTCGTCATAACCATTTTCACGCTCTCTTCTTTCCATTTTTCTCTTAATGTTCTCTCATTTACGCCATCTCAGTCTGAAAAAAAGAAGAAGAAAATATAGTTTAAAAATTGAAATTAGTTGTGTCTCATACCGAAAGACATTCGGGTAACTGGTACTCCGCGACAAACAACCAACAGGATTTATTTACATTGTACGTTCTTTTATAGAAACTGTCGTGAAACTTTTGTTAGATGTCATTCCTTACATAAGATAGATAACAGAATTACAACAAAGAAATTAATCGCTTACCTTAAAACTGGTAGCACCGGCCTCAAAATACACAAAATATCCCCTGTATGCTAAGAGCTACATCACTACCAACAAGCACTCAGATAAAGTACAGCAGAAAAGAAGATGTCCAACTCCATTGCACATGAATAATCAAGCTTACTTGTGCTTCCAGTACATGTCTGGCATTTGGAGGCGGAAAGGGAAATGACAGAGGTGACCGATACTGCAATCCGGCCGATACTGCTCTTCTGCGCCCAAACGAATGATACCTAATAAACTTCTATTAACATGTCTTCTACTTACTGCAGTGTTTAGTTGTACAGTCATGAAATTTATAGTTACTAAAAACTGTGATAATCTGGCTAAATAATATTTAATTTTGCCTGCACCTACGCTGACACATATAGGTCTTCCAGAATAAATGAGGCTGAGATGTTTCTACAAAGAGTCAATTTGGAGAGACAAAAGAGCTACTAAGTAACATTTGTGTGTGTGTGTTTTTTTTGTTTTTTTGTTTTTGTTTTTGTTTTTGTACAGCTCAAAGGCTTTCAATTGGACGCCACTTGGGTGGCTTGCGCGTCCCTAACCGTCCCTGTTAACCGGCTGGAGAAAGGAACCCTATAGTTTATCCTGAAATCCGAAGCACGCGTCGTTTCTCACATCGTTAAGACATGGCTATATTAAAAGCAGACTGATAGTTTGCTTGGTCCAGCCGGGATTCGAAACCGCAACATCTCCGTTTCTAAGCAAGTGCTTTACCGCTGTACCACCAGGCCCGATAACATTCGTCTTAATGTCTCTACCACTTTATGATGTACAACAGCTACAGGCATTTCGTCTGCTGTTGAAGATACGTTTCATTAGAACGTTACGTTGTGGTGAACTACTGGAACTGTGTATGCCTCATTTCGTCTGTACCCTCTTGTCAATAGGATGCAACAATGTGGTAGCCCTTACAATATTAGGACAACAGGACTTCAGAGGAAGGAATTACGGAGCTGTTTTAAGAGAGGGATGAAAATCAAAAATTTTTATAGATCTCAGTCAAACCGTACAGCGACCCAAAGTGTGGCATATACAGTTTTAACTTCATACATGATTCGAGTCGTCAAAGATTTGGTCCATGTTGTCACCCAGGCACTAGCAAGGTATGCATAAAACAATGTCCATTAATTTTTTGTAGTGATGTGAAGCACGGCCGATATCTGCAGCTACGTTTTTCAAACTGGATGACCCTGTGTTTTGAGAGTGGGATAGCAAATTCTGTGGTGTAACTAGACCGGCCATGTATGCATTTAAAATTTGGATAATTCTGTTACTCTTCATCTTTTTCATTTATTTTTTCTTTTCCTTTCTTGACACTGCAACACTTACCTATCTGCATTAGCGATTTTAGCCGTTTCAAATGATGAACTTCAGATAATTGTGCCTCGTTGTAGAGCATGCAGTATAATTAAGCTTTTCATTATCTAAAGGTTACCATCACATGAGAAGTGAAATTTGATGGCACAGTGAAAGAAATAAGCTTGTAAATAAAAATAGCTGTTAAGCTTATCTCCAAACTATTGTACTGTCGTGCTTCATAAATTTGTTATAGTACATTTAAGACCCTTGCATCGAACTACAGTACAGTACTCATACAAAAAATCGATGTTAATAGAAACTTGAAAGACAAAACACATAAATAAAGGATTAAGTCAGAGATGTTACTGAAATATGGTTGCGAACTTCTGACTAGCTAGATTATTGCTTCTACTACTCCACAGTAATTTACTACTACACAGTAACCTGAACTCGGAAACGGTGCTTTGGTCATCCATGTAAGGGACTTAAACGCGTTCAACGTTGTACCCTAAGACTGTATTGCTCAATATCTTACATCATCTTTAAAAAGTTAGGTCCAGTGGTAGCACAACCACTACGATAGGGAAATTTAAACCATCTGTCCCCTTAGTATAAGTCAAAAACGGTTCAAATGGGCTCTAAGCACTATGGGACTTAACATTTGAGGTCGTCAGTTCCCTAGACTCAGAACAACTTAAACCTGACTGACCTAAGGACAACACACACAGCCATGCTCGAGGCAGGATTCGAACCTGCGACCGTAGCAACAGCGCGGTTCCGGACTGAAGCGCCTTGAACTGCTGGGCCACAGCGGCCGGATAGTGTCAGTCAAATATCAAATATCGGTTAAGGGAGCATGGTATTTAACGACACATGAATCTAGAGTTGAGGTCAGGTTAGGTTAAGCTAATTCGCGGTAGCAAAAGAAAACAAGCCCGTTCTCAGTTTTTATATGGGCTTTCTGAAGAAATTGTCTAAGAAATTCTTTGTTCTCTCACATCCTAATCACTATTACCTCTAGATTAGCTGCTTCCGTGTAAAAGTGTTAACGCCACCATACACCAGATTTCCAGACTCGGATTTCAGCCCACAATCCAGATTTTCTTAACTTTTTGACTCAGTTTTTTTAGTTGGATGGTAGGCGTTCTAGTGTTATAAATGTCAACCAAATTCACTTTTTTATTTCATTATAAATTAATATTCATTTCTTATGGTTGTCATGCATTTGTAAACCGAAGTTAATTGTTGTAATTTCAAGTTGTATCTACTGTGCACCGTAAGTGTTCGTGTGCAGAGCCGCGTAGACACAGTAGAAACGTAAGATATCGCGGCAACATGTGGAGCAGTTGAATGATGCTAACGTACAGTAGCAGCTTTTCCGCAGCACCAAGTCCTAGGAACAGTCGTGAGCATCGGCATTTAGTCGTTCACCTTTTTGTTTCGTTTTGATTCGATTTACTTTATCCATAGTGAGGAGGTCCTCCAGGATGTAGAACATCTCAGAAAAACAATAATACATGACAAATATCTTTACAACTGAAACAAATAAGCTGATGTAGCTTCCATAGGTCCCAAGTGGAATGATCGTCATTTTTTTAATGAACACTACATGAAAGAATCATTTTAGAAACACTCATTTACTAAGATCGGCAACGGCCTTGCCGCAGTGGAGTTAACCGCTGTTGGGCGTGGTCGGCACTTGGATGGGTCATCATCCAGGCCGCCATGCGCTGTTGCCATTTTTCGGGGTGCACTCAGCCTCGTGATGCCAATTGAGGAGCTACTCGACCGATTAGTAGCGGCTTCGGTCACGAATACCATCAGAACGACCGGGAGAGCGGTGTGCTGACCCCACGCCCCTCCTATCCGCATCCTCCACTGAGGCTGACACGGCGGTCGGATGGTCCCGGTAGGCCAGCTCGTGGCCTGAAGACGGAGTGCATTTACTAAGATCGCATCAATGCACTGAATTTAAAATGGTTTTTTTATTTATAAGGTAATAAACATATAATAGAACTACAACAATACTTATTTACAATGAACGCATTACTGCATTGAAATGTTGCAGAAGTTAAATTTTACTTTTATACACACACACACACACACACACACTTATTTAAATGACCACATTACTGCACTGAAATGGTGCAGAAGTTAGATTTTACTCACACACACACAAACACACACACACACACACACACACACACACCAGTTGGTTCTGCCGGCCGGAATGGCCGTGCGGTTCTAGGCGCTACAGTCTGGAACAGCGCGACCGCTACGGTTGCAGGTTCGAATCCTGCCTCGGGCATGGATGTGTGTGATGTCCTTAGGTTAGTTAGGTTTAATTAGTTCTAAGTTCTAGGCGACTGATGACCTCAGATGTTAAGTCGCATAGTGCTCAGAGCCATTTTTTGAACCAGTTGGTTCTACTGAGAAATTCATCAATGGAGTAGAAGGAGTTGGCGACCAATAAATCCTTTAGGCTTCTCTTAAACTGAATTTTATTGGTTTTTAAGTTTCAAGGTAAAACAAGCGTACCGCAACATGAGAGAGCTAACATGTTGAATGACACGCCACACTTTGAGCAAGGAAGCCAAGGAAACTGTCTGTAATATGCAGATCTTCCTAACTGAGCGCGTCGTGTCTTTTAAATAAGGAAAGCGGTGTCGTCAAAGTAGTAATATTGAACTGAATACGAAGATATAATGAACCCTTCCTCACTCGTCCACCGGAACAATCCCTAAATAGATTTTTTAAGGTACTGTGAAGTTTGAAGCTGTTCAAGATAATGGCGAAATAGATTATTGATCGCATTTTTTTAGTCGGTGAGGATTACGCAAAATCAGTCTACCGTGGAGAGTAGAAATTTCTGCACACTACCAGGATTTTCGTATCTGCTAGCCGTGGATCGAGTGATCTCGCGACTGTTGAGTGGGGAAGTCAGCTCAAGAGTTATTTGAAACAGCGTAGTTTATAGCTTTATTCATATTGTCACTAGAGTAAGCTAATTTTCTCATTTAAACTATGTTCATGATGTAACTCTGATGTGTGAAATGCTGCATGTGTGGAACACTGGTCCGATGTAAGAGAGGGCCTGATGGCCCTAATCTGATCAGGTTAAATAAATAAATAAATAAAAATAAATATAGCTAATATGGACGCTGCTTTGACGTGTGTGAATGTAAGAGATAGTAGGCATCCAGCGCAAAGAAATTACACCATCATTCGTATCATTCAGCTTAAACCTACTCAAAAAATTTTATGATCAAATTTAAATAGAACGTGTTTAAAACTGGTGAGAGACGTGTATCATTGAAGCATAGGCCTCAGTGGTGTTAATACATGCGTCACGTTTTTCCATCACTATCCAAAGCGTCTTTACATACAATAAATGTATCTGAAGACTACATTTATTTTACCAATTTAAAAATTGGCATAGTGCACTATATGGATCTAAATCTATATCTCTATACTGGCGGAAGATAATTCTTGCACCAGTATCATGTCCTCACTTCCGTGATCCGTAAACGTTTGGTGCCTGGGTAAAACGGCTATCCATAATCCTCCTTTAGAAATGTCTCTGATTTTCTTGTCGTAGGTGGTAATTCTCGAGGCGTGTGCGGCAGAAAGTAATGTATTGCCCGAATGTTCTTTGAATGAAAGAGAAGGAGTCTCAGTACTCCATAAATTTTGCCCTGTTGCGTGTGCCCCTACAGTTTCTCGGTCATTCCGTAACGTTCTCGCACTTGCTAAACAATCACCAAGCAGAAACATGCCGCCCTTTGTTGAATCTCCTCTTTCTCTTCTATTGGTCTATTCTGAAAATTCTCTTGCAGTGCCGAGAAGTTACCCTGTATCGGTGGAACATGTGTTTTGTAAGCCACTTGTTCCCTGGATATTTCCTTAATATTACTTCAATAAATCTCGTCCTGGTATTATCTGTTCTTCTAGTCTGTTTGTTTATACTCATTCCACTTTTTATCGCTCATGATGGTTACTCCCAGATCAGTTACGGTTGTTTCCAGGGATTTATCTTTGCCTATTTAGGATATGTATAATATGTTATATTGGTTTACGCTCGGAGACAGTTTCCAGTCGCTATACCAATCATCTATTCTATCCACGTCTTCCTGCATATCGTTTTAGTGATCTCGCATTTCAACCTTCCTATAGATGAGACCATCACCTGCGAGCAGCCTCATGGAGTAGCCGAAGGTATCCACCAGTTCATTTATGTATGTCGTGCATTGAACCATTACAAAACACTGCCTTTGCATACTTCCGAAATTACCATCATATCTAGAATGAAATTTTCGCTCTATAGCCGAGAATGGGCTGAAATGGAACTTTGTGAAATATTCACACTGAACATTGGTAATCCAGACCTTCGCCTTTCTCGAGCATGTTCTCTATCAACTGAACTACCCGAGCACGACTCAGGACCTGTCTTCACAGCTTAACTTCCGACGGCACGTCATCTCGTGCCTTCGAAACTTTATGAAAGTTATCTTGCCAAACTTGTTGTACTAGGTCTCCCGAAAGAAAGGATATTGCGGAGACATGGCTCAGTCACATTATGGGGATTGTTTCCAGATGATATTTTTCAATCTGCAGCCCAGCGTGCGCTGATATGAAACTTCCTGGCAGATGAAAACTGTGTGCCGGGTCGAGACTCGAACCACACATCTTCGCAGGAAAATGTCCTGCCAACTGGGCCACAAGATCACGACTCGCTAGGAGGACCGGTTGAGAGTCATGCCTGGCGTTCGAGTCCCTGAGAACAATATCCGTCTCAGTTTCAACCAGGGCCGAGCGAGATTAGCCGTGCGGTCTGAGGCGCTGCAGTCATGGACTGTGCGGTTGGTTCCGGCGGAGGTTGGAGTCCTCCTTCGGGCATGTGCGTGTGTGTTTGTCCTAAGGATAGTTTAGGTTAAGTAGTGTGTAACCTTAGGGACTGATGACCTTAACTGTTAAGTCCCATAAGATTTTTACACACAGTTGAACAGTTTCAACCAGGCAGGAAGTTTCACATTTTATATCGCTCGGACCAAAGTGATGGGATTTTTGTACTGAGAAGTCTTTGAATCCAGTCACAAATCTGGTACGATACTCGATAAGCTAATGGGCAGTGCGGAGGTGTACCAAATGCCTTCCGGAAGTAGAAGAACATGGCGAAACCTGTGTAAAGTTGCCTGCTAAGCTCGTGAACAAATAGCGCGAGCCGAGTTTCACAAAGACTCTGTCTGTGGGATTCTTGTTGATTCGTTCTCCAAAAGCTTCACTTTGTCAGTTAGAGAGTTATCTTATTTCAGAAAAGGTGCGACTGCATTATTAACTTCGACACGGCTACTGTTTCTGCCAGAGCCAATCGGAATGTAATGCCTCCGTCGTTGCAACGCTTTAGGGTGAATGGAGAGGATTTTTCGTCGAAAATTGTGACTCGAGACGAGACGTGGGTTTATTTTACATCCCACGCCGCAGGACACCCTTTATGCCAATACATGTGGTGGTAGCTAGTGTAAAGTATCGGGACGACATCCTCGCACACCCACACAGGAACGTGAGTCACGTTGATGGACGACAATGCACGCCCCCACCGTCACATCTTGTGAGCACCTTCCCGTTGGAACACAGAATGAGTCGAATGGAATTGTCTCCATATTTTTCAGACTTCAGCAGCATTCAGAATGCATGTGCCACGCTACAATGATCAGTTTTTAGTCGCCCTGACCCACCAGAGGCCTTGCAGTGAGTTCATAGAGGCCGTCGTGGAGGATTGTGAGAATATCCACAGGTTTGACAGGACAATTTAATAAGGAGAAGTCTAACTGCATTCAAAAGTGTCTCAAATCACGAAGAGGACCAATTGGTTCATAAGCCATGTACTACGCAAGACGACAGGGAGAATAAAATGAAGTGTTTACAGTGAAAGCTTTTCCAATTCTTTTATTCATTAACTGTGTACGCAATTGTGAATTTGGACTACCATCAGCTGATTAATGGAATGACGACAATGAAAATTTGTGCCGAAGCGGGACTTGAACCTGTATTTCACGCTTCTCGCGAGCGGCTGCCTTATCATTTGACTATGCGAGCACGATTAAGGTCTAGACCCAAAATTCCATACGTCGTCAATCATGTGTCTACAACTTACACTCTTACATCCATTGTGTTTATTCTCGTACAGGGGAGCCATTTTCACTTGAAAGTCGTTTGCCCAGTGTTGGTGGATACAAACGATATTGCTGTGCCTGCGGTATTGAGAAATACGATGCAGTGCTCTCTCGGTCACAAATGCAAAAATTTTCATTGCCGTCATTCCCTTATACAGCTGATGGTTGACTATCGTCGCAGCTGCGAATACACTACTGGCCATTAAAATTGCCACACCAAGAAGGAACGCAGATGATAAATGGATATTCAATGGACAAATATATTATACTAGAACTGACATGTGATTATATTTTCACGCAATTTGGGTGCATAGATCCTGAGAAATGTTAAAAATTGTTCAAATGTGTGTGAAATCTTATGGGACTTAACTGCTAAGGTCATCAGTCCCTAAGCTTACACACTACTTAACCTAAATTATCCTAAGGACAAACACACACACACCCATGCCCGAGGGAGGACTCGAACCTTCGTCGGGACCAGCCGCACAGTCCATGACTGCAGCACCTTAGACCGCTCGGCTAATCCCGCACGGCCTGAGAAATCAGTACCCAGAACAACCACCTCTGGTCGTAATAACGGCCATGATACGCCTGGGCATTGACTCAAACAGAGCTTGGATGGCGTGTATAGGTACAGCTGCCCATGCTGCTTTAACACGATACCACAGTTCATCAAGAGTAGTGCCTGGCGTATTGTGACGAGCCAGTTGCTCTGCCACCATTGACCAGACGTTTTGAACTGGTGAGAGATCTGGAGAATGTGCTGGCCAGGGCAGCAGTCGAACATTTTGTGTAACCAGAAAGGCCCGTACAGGACATGCAACATGCAGTCGTGCATTATCCTGCTGAAATGTAGGATTTCGCAGGGATCGAATGAAGGGTAGAGCGACGGGTTGCAACACATCTGAAATGTAGTGTCCACTGTTCAAAGTGCCGTCAGTGCGAACAAGAGGTGACCGAGACGTGTAAACAATGGCACCCCATACCATCACGCCGAGTGATACGCCAGTATGGCGATGACGAGTACACGCTTCCAATGTGCGTTCCCCGTAATGTCGCCAAGCACGGATGCGACCATCATAATGCTGTAAACAACCTGGATTCATCCGAAAAAACGACATTTTGCCATTCGTGCATCCAGGTTCGTCGTTGAGTACACTATCGCAGGCGCTCCTGTCTGTGATGCAGTGTCAAGGGTAACCGCAGCCATGGTCTCCGAGCTAATAGTCCGCGCTGCTGCAAAGGTCATCGAACTGTTCGTGCAGATTGTTGTTGTCTTGCAAACGTCCCCATCTGTTGACTCAGGGATCGAGAGGTTGCTGCACGATCCGTTACAGCCATGCGGATGTCATGCCTGTCATCTCGACTGCTAGTGATACGAGGCCGTTGGGATCCAGCACGGCGTTCCGTATTACCCTCCTCAACCCACCGATTCTGATAACGGTCATTGGATCTCGACCAACGCGAGCAGCAATGTCGCGATACGATAAACCGCAATCGCGATAGGCTGGAATCCGACCATTATCAAAGTCGGAAACCTGATGGTACGCATTTATCCTCCTTACACGAGGCATCACGACAACGTTTCACCAGGCATGAGAAATCGGTTGGAAACTTTCCTCGTGTCAGGTCGTTGTAGGTGTCGCCATAGGCGCCAACCTTGTGTGAATGCTCCGAAAAGCTAATCATTTGCATATCACAGCATCTTTCTCCTGTCGGTTAAATTTAGCGTCTGTGGCACGTCACCTTCGTGGTGTAGCAATTTTAATGGCCAGTAGTGTATTTCATAACGGGTGTGTTCGCCGCAATGCCTGTTCCTTCCTGTACATCAAAGAAGAAAATCAATTTTTTTTTGCTATTATGCCCAGAACTGACGATAAAGTAACATGTAACATTTATTTTGACCACTGTACTACCTCATAGTACTGAAACTGCGAGTGCCCTTCCAACTGCATAGTGAATATTACTTTCACCATCTATGTCATTATAAATGAAGAATCTCCAAATGCGCGATACACAAATGAAAACAAAGAGAGAATTTACGTTTCATGTCACAAGGTCTCTGGCCGCTTACCTTAGCGACGTTCTGGCTAATGTGACACAACGCGGCAGTTGTATAGCGGCAACGCAGAATCCCGGCAAACCCCGAGGACCAGCGTGCGTTATACTGTATGGAGGCCACACAACACTGGCTCGTCGGCCCCAGAGAAAGGGTTTGTTTGTGTCGCTTCTCGCCTGCAGCAGGGCGGGCGGCCGTCCCGGCCGTTGTCTCGTCGCGACCGCAGATGTTTATTCTGGCTGCCTTTGTCTCTTTGCGTCGGGCCGCGGCTTTTTGCCCGTTGCCGTGCCTTTCCGCTGCAGCTCCATGACCTCATGCCTTTGTACTTTCAGCCTTGTAGCACTTGGCTGCACCGAAAGGGCATGAAAAATTTACGATTTTATTTTACGTATTTATCTCCCACCACGCGGTTGAACTTCAACGGACTGTGGAAGTGGTTACTGTCGAGGAAAAACGAAACATAAACGTTGCAGTATTTTTGTAGTATGACGTCTAGTAACATTGCCTTTGGAAAAAAAAGTTCAAATGTGTGTGAAATCTTATGGGACTTACCTGCTAAGGTCGTCAGTCCCTAAGCATACCACTTAACCTAAACTATCCTAATACCAAACACACACACCCATGCCCGAGGGAGGACTCGAACCTCCGCCGGGATCAGCCGCACAGTCCATGACTGCAGCGCCTCAGACTGCTCGGCTAATTTCCTTTGGAAACATAACTCTTGGAGGACCCGCATTTAACGCTGCTGATTCCAGAACAAGAGTTAATGAGAAGGTAAAACATAAGAAGGAGCAGTGTGGGAAAGAAGACGGGTGGGGGAAGGGAAGCTAACACAGATTTATACAACTTTTGGGAACTGGAGGGTCACTCTGTCCACCACTAGGGAATTATCCGAAAGCGACGGAATTTGGTAGATGTGATACTCATGTACAAATGGCTCTGAGCACTATGGGACTTAACTACTGCGGTAATTAGTCTATTCATGTACAGACAAACAAATTATTACAATTTCAGGAAAATTTGAATGTTTACTCAAGATAAAATAGAGTTGTTGGATATCCTCCTGATGGATACGGCCCTAAATTCTGTCCAATTACATCGTCACATTCCGATACGGTTGTAGGGGGGAGATTCGGCGAGCTTGTTGGCCAAGACAGGCTTCGGCAAGCACGGAGACTGGCAGTAGAAGCTCTCGTCGTGTTCGGGCGGGCATTATTATCGTGAAATATAAGCCGAGCATGGCTTGCCATGTAAGGGTAACAAAAAGGGGGGACGGGGATAGAATATCATCGACGTAGCGCAGTGCTGTGCTGTAAGGGTGTCAAGTATGACAACCAGAGAGCTTCCCTTACCTTGTGATCAGCAATGTTCTCCTCTCTCACTCCCCTCGGTCTCTCTCTTCTATGCCTCTTTCATTCATGCCCGTTCTTTCTAGCTCTCATAATTAAAAACTTACATTTCCGTAAATCTGTTTATATTTGTACTTATTTGTAGTTTTGTCATTTTTATTTTCTTAACTAGAAGAGTACACAGCATTGTCAGGGTATGGATTTATTTTAACCAGCCCATCTCTTCCTGTCTCCTCTCTGTCCTTCTCTTCCTGCACCTCTCCATCCTCTCCCTGTCCCACCCTCGCCCAGCCCCCCTCATTTCATCTTCTTCTCTCTGCTCTCTTTGTCTACTCCTCCCTCCTCGTCTCTCAGCCCCTCTTCTCCCCCCCCCCTCTCCTCCTCTTCCCTATCTATCCATCTCATCATCTCCCGTCTGTCCAATCCTCATCACCCATCTCTTCCTCCGCCTCCCTCTCTGTCCATCTTCTACTCTTTTCTTTTTCTGGCCGTATTCTTGTCTTTATTGCCTCTGCCTATCTCCTCACCTCCCCTTTCTGTCTGACAACCTCCTCCTCTCCCCAACTCTTTCTACGTTTTCGCTCTCATGCCAATAGAAGATAACTGGTTCTTACCCCCACAGTCTTTCCTGATAGTAAATAATATGTGTATGAATTCTGCTTGAATACAATCCAGGGGTTTAGCTTTTTAATCGCGGCTTTGCTCACGGACGCGCATGGCGCTTATACTTCGCGTACCTTTCCCACAGTTCACATCTACACGAAGAGCCAAAGAAACTGGTACATCTGCCTAATAGCGTGTAAGGATCCCGCGAGCACGCAGAAGTGACACATCACGACATGACATGGACTAGGCTAACGTCTGAAGTAGTGTTCGAGAGAACTGACACCATTAATCCTACAGGGTTCAAAGGGCTCTGAGCACTATGGGACTCAACTGCTGAGGTCATTAGCCCCTTGAACTTAGAACTAGTTATACCTAACTAACCTAAGGACATCACACACATCCATGCCCGAGGCAGGATTCGAACCTGCGACCGTAGCGGTCTCGCGGTTCCAGACTGCAGCGCCAGAACCGCGCGGCCACTTCGGCCGGCAATCCTACAGGGCTGGCCATAAATCTGTAATAGCACAAAGGGCGGAGACCTCTTCTGAACAGCACATTGCAAAACATCCCACATATGCTCAATAATCTAAATGTATGGGGAGTTTGGTGGCCAGTGGGAATGTTTAAACATAGAAGAGTGTTCCTGGAGCCACTCTGTAGCAATTCTGGACGTATTGTGCGTCGCATTGTCGTGCTGGAATTGACCAAGTCCATCGGAATGTCCAATGGACATGAATGGATGCAAGTGATAAGACAGGATCCTTACGTACGTGTCACCAATCTGAGTCGTATCTAGACGTATCAGGGGTCCCTTATCACGCCAACTGCGCACACTCCGCACCATTACAGAGTCTCCACCAGCTTGAACAGTCCGCTGCTGACATGGGGGGTCCATGGATTCATGAGGTTGTCGCTATACTCGTATACGAAAACCCGTTCGATACAGCTCGAAGTGAGACTCGTCCGACCAGGCATCATGTTTCCAGGCATCAACAGTCCCAGGCAAGACGTAAAGCTTTGTATCGTGCAGTCATCAAGGGTACACGAGTGGACCTTCGGTTTCGAAAGCCCATATCGATGATGAATCGTTCAATGTTTCGCACGCTGACACTTGTTAAGGCCCAGCATTAGAATCTGCAGCAACTTGCGGAAGGGTTGCACTTCTGTCACGTTGAACGATTCTCTTCAGTCTTCGTTTGTCCCGTCTTACAGGATCTTTTACCGCAGAAATGTCGGAGATTTCCTGATATTCACGGTACACTCGTAAAATGGTCCTATGGAAAAAATCGCTACCTCGGAGATGCTGTGTCCCATCACTCGTGCGCCGACTATAACACCACGTTCAAACTCACTTCAATATTGATAACCTGCCATTGTAGCAGCGGTAACCGATCTAACAACTGCGCCAAACACTTGTTGTCTTATATATGCGTTGCCTACTGCAGCGCCGTATTCTGCCTGTTCACGAATCTCTCTATTTGAATGCGCATACCTACACCAGTTTCTTGGCCGCTTGAATGTATTTATACACATTTCTCACCTGAACCTCTCGCAAATTTCACTTTAAAGCTTCGTTTCAAGGCAGCTCAATGTTGAAGACGTCATATATCCTGAACTGTGTGTCGCACAATGATATAATTTTACAGCAACACCCGGTAGTATATGTTGGCACTGTCTGCGAACTTTGACGCTAATAGAGTTATCAGTAAAAAAAGTTGTAAAATAAAGGTAGGACCTAGTCGGCAATTTCACCGCATAAACCGTGAGGTTTGAGGAGCCATGTCACAGATTGCGCGGCCTCACCCGCGGGCATGTGTGTTTGTGTTGTTCTTAGCATAAGTTAAAGTTACTTTAAGCAGTGTTTAAGTCTTGGGACCAATGACCTCAACAGTCTGGTCCCTTAGGAATTCACGCACATCTGAATATTTTCACGGCATAAAGAACAAAAATGTAGTAAGCCAATAACTTTTGTCTTTTATCGGTTTGTGAGGGGTGACAGACATAAAAAACTTCGTAAAGGTTTGAAATCACGTGGAAAAGTTACTGGGTGAATATTCAAAATATCCACGGGTGTGCTGCCGGTCTATAGTGTCCAACGGGCACAATATTTCGGCGATCATACATGTCGCCATCATCAGGTGAACTGACGGACTGAGCTCCTGTGAACGTGCCGGCACGGAGATCCGTACGCTATGTCTGCTCAAAGGGAACTGGGTTCGGTCGCGGCGGCGGCAGATTTAAATACCCTCCGCCCGCGGCGAGCTCCCTCCGCCGTCCGCGCCCCGCGCCACGGTCGCGCGGTGGAACAGATTGCGATGGCGTCTGAGATGACGTCGGTGTGATGGCTCTGTCCGCCGTGGTCGCCACAACTATACGTTTGCTCGATTTACTTTTGATTAACCCAATCGCTGGTTCCCAAGCCTTGCTAAGATTATAGCCACAGTCACGGTTTATGAGGTCGTCATTGGTGCGAATTTCGATGGCCTCTCTAACAATGCTGTCCCAGTATCTCGACGTCTGTACCAGAATCCTCGTGCGGTCATACTCCATGGCGTGATTTTCCGACAAACAATGTTCAGCGACCGCCGACTTGCTCGGATACATCAGTCGAGTGTGCCTCTGGTGTTCACGGCATCGATCCTCGACGGTACGCATCGTCTGACCAATATACGACTTGCCACATTGACACGGAATCTGGTACACGCCGGCCTTCCTCAAACCGAGGTCATCTTTGGCGCTCCCCACCAGTGCACGAGTTTTATTTGGAGGACAAAACACAGTTCCGACCCGGTGTTTCTTCTTAATGCGAGCGATTTTCCCCGAGAGTGCGCTTGTGTATGGAATAAATGCAGTGCCTACCTCCTCCCTCGTGACTTCCTCCATCTCAACAGGTTGTGCTGCAGTGGTTGGGCGGAGAGCACGTTGAATCTGCCACTCTGAGTACCCATTTTTTCGAAATACAGTTCTCAGATGTTCCAATTCCTGGGGTAGACTCTCTGCGTCAGAGATAGTGCGCGCCCTATGTACTAGAGTTTTAAGTACCCCATTCCTCTGTGAAGGGTGGTGGCAGCGGTCTGCGTGCAAATACAGATCAGTGTGCGTTGTCTTCCGATACACCCCATGACCTAGGGTGCCGTCAACCCTTCTCTTGACCAAGATATCAAGGAAAGGTAATTTACCCTCCGTTTCAGTCTCCATAATTAATTTGATGTTGGGGTGTATGGAGTTTAGATGTGTAAGGAAGTCAAGGAGTTTATCCATACCATGTGGCCAGATGACGAACGTGTCGTCCACGTAAAGGAAAAAGCAAGTAGGTTTCCATACGGATGACGACAGGGCTTTCTCCTCGAAGTTCTCCATGTACAAATTCGCTACCACCGGTGAGAGTGGGCTACCCATGGCGACTCCCTCCGTTTGTTCGTAGTATTCTCCATTAAAAAGAAAATACGTGGAAGTGAAGACATGCCTAAAAAGTTCAGTGGGCTTCTCGTCAAACTTCTGACTAATCAATTCTAGTGACTCTCGCAGGGGTACCCTCGTAAACAAGGAAACGACGTCAAAACTCACCATGATATCTGACTCATCCAACCTGAAGCTATCAAGGCGTTTAACAAAATCCACGGAATTACGGATGTGATGAGGGCATTTACCCACATAAGGACTTAATATTCCTGCCAGGTATTTGGCCAACAAATATGTAGGTGCCCTGATGTTGCTGACAACGGGGCGTAATGGTACCCCCTCTTTGTGAACCTTCGGGAGTCCATATAGTCTAGGCGGTACCGGACCTTGGGGTAACAATATCTTAGCGTCACCCTCCGGTAAATCTGCGTCCTTGAGAAGCGCCCTCGTCTTGTTCTCCACCTTCTTTGTAGGGTCAAGGCTGATCTTCCGGTAGGAATCGTCATTTAGCAGGCTCTGCATCTTATCAGTGTAGTCCTTATGGGAGACAACAACTGTAGCATTGCCTTTGTCAGCCGGTAAGACAACAATTTCAGAACGCTCCCTCAGATCGCGAATGGCGGAGGGTATTTAAATCGGCCGCCGCCGCGACCGAACCCAGTTCCCTCTGAGCAGCCATAGCGTAAGGATCTCCGTGCCGGCACGTTCACAGGAGCTCAGTCCGTCAGTTGGCGACATGTATAATCGCCGAAATATTGTGCCCGTTGGACACTATAGACCGGCAGCACACCCGTGGATATTTTGATTATCAAATACGCCGGGAGAAACTCAAGAATGGATGAATATTGTTTGTGAGCTAGGCTTCTTTTTCACTACCACACCCGCCGCTTCCAGTAGTAGTTGGTTCTTATCCACATAGTGATTCCTTGCATACATCAAGTGATACGTGCACCATGTTTATTTGGTTTATCAGGAGATGTGGCACACACACACACACACACACACACAAATATATATATATATATATATATATATATATAGTTTTGTTATACGTACAGATACACAAGAACATGCTTATCTTTGTTTACATTGTGTAAAATATATATAGAATGCAACTTTAGATGTAAGAGAGGGCTCTAATCTGGACAGGCTATATAGATCACAAGTACAGTAGACGACGATAAGCTCCATTCGCGAAACGTTATTAATTATTCTCTTGGTAGCATGGATTGATATCTGATCCCATTCGACGCTAACGTCTCAGAACAAGTTGGATCCTGGTACAAAGCCTGTAAGCCACGGATTATCTCTCTTGCGAGCATAAAATCTCATCCTCTGAACCAACATTATCACTCCCAACTGATTTAGTATATTTAATAACCTGCTGAAATAGAGACACTCCAGCAGACACGTATGTTGGATAAAAATTTACGCTCTATGAAGGTATAATTTGGCTAATTTACTAAGAGGAGCTGCGCAAAGACGAACAAAAGTGTCGCACAGTGAACGCAGTCGAAACAAAACCGACGTGCAGTGGTCATAGCTGGGGGGCCAATGCTTTGTGGATACGATTAACAGGGGCACAATGCCGTCAGTCCATTTTTTTTTTTTTGCCTCTCAAAGTGCGTGTGTGAGTGCGCGCGTGCGCGCGGGTGTGTGTGTGTGTGTGTGTGTGTGTGTGCGTGTGTCGAATTTCCACGGTAAAATAGATGTCGCTGCGGGAAAAAATTTCTCAGTGCTCAAAACGTCGGATTCCAGTGTGGTTGGTAATCTGTAACGCTATCTGCTGCAATATCAGATGTACACGTTCGAAAACGATCGTATTTTTTAATACAAAATTGTGCGAATTCTACAAGAGTATATTTTGCGTTTGTTGGATGAAACAGCCCCCTCTGACAGCGTGTGACATCTGTGATGGAATATGTGTGGTTGAAATATAATTGTGCTGCAAATTACTGTGATGTAAACGGAAAATGTCAACGTGCTACGTTCATATTTTCTCCTCATGTATACGATATGGACTCATTTTCACTTTTTTGCTGTAGTTTGAGCTTGCAGTGGTCTACGCTCTTGACAAAAAAATTCTTCTAGTAATGTATCAAAGACACGGCTTACAAACCCAAATACACTAGTTACTTCAAGGCGGGCGTCGGTTTTTTAGGGCTCTCTTTCCACTGCCTTTGTAGGTTAACATTTACTTCGGAAGTTAGGTTTTCTTCGCCCATTGTAAATGTACTATCGACTGAAATATGAATTTTATTTTTTTCCGGCAAAAATTAACAGTCTCGATATACTTGGAAAACTGCATGATGAAACAACTGGTTCAACTGGCTCTGAGCACTATGGGACTTGACTGCTAAGGTCATCAGTCCCCTAGAACTTAGAAGTACTTAAACCTAACTAACCAAAGGACCTTACACACATCCATGCCCGAGGCAGGATTCGAACCTGCGACCGTAGCGGTCGCACGGTTCCAGACTGTAGCGTCTAGAACCGCTCGGCCACTCCGGCCGGCCATGATGAAACACTGCTGTGTTATAACATTATCCATTTAAAACAGATTTCGATCACAGACCACTTTCAAGGTTCCGTATTTAGAATGAAACAGGAGACAAAGCCCTGAGCAACGAAAGAGAATAAAAGCTCCACAGAAAAACTCAATAAAAAACTTCAGTACTTATGAAAAATTTTTGTACATTGACAGCATCACTTGACATACATACCTTCAAACTTGAAGGTTAATATGGTCAATCCAGAATGAAGGAAACGTTTGACATAGTTATTCAGTATCAAACCAATGGTTCAATCGACAACAATCCATCATACAAGTGTGATCTAAGAGGTCGAAAAGCTCGGTCAGACGTAATGCCGCCAAAGACAGTACTAGCGCAAAGTAGATGGAACGATTCATCTAAAATTCCATATCAAGCCATAAAGTAGTTACGTATACGTGAATGCAACGAAATTATATTTTCTCATACATGAAATACTGAAGTACAAGAAATTAAAAAAACAACTAAAATTGAGAATAACGTCAGTACATGACGCATCCTTTGCGCCTGTTGCGGCTACGCTGTTTCTTTTCCTCCTTTTACCTGCACCTACATGTGAACTAGCTGTAGCAGATCACAGGTAGGAAAGCTGAGCAGAAACCTACCGTACTGCAACTCGAACTAGGCTGCACACAATGTAACTATTCTAAAAATCGGGAAAAATCTTAATTTTGAATGAAAGGTGAAAATTCGGGCAAAACTTCGGTATATTCTGGAGTCGAGAATTACACGTTCACTGCCAAACCCGTGTCAATCCTAACACAGTCATGCAGAAACCCTTTCGTTCACGTTAGCAAGTTTATGGTAACGTATTTCTCGTAATCTGGACAGTACCTAAGCACGGATTATTCTCGAACGGAAATGCTCGCTACACTATTAAGTTTATCGGTGCCTAATGTACTCAAGTTTTAGTCGCCGATCTGCTCAGTATGCCACGGGGAATTACTTTCTTTTCCCATCCACAAAATTAGTAAAAAAATCCTTACTTTATAAAAACACACAGGAATAAATATGCTTTCACTTTAAAACACTTTGGTACATGTAGTACAACTAAAACCCGTCAATTATAACTTCTTTCGAAGCTCGTACTACACACGACCGTACCACTGAAAGGCTGGGCTCCGACTACCTAGACTGCTGTAACCATTCGATATCTCCAAGGAAAAGACGGGCGAAGAATACTCCGTTCTGATTGGTCAATTTTCTTTAAGGCCAATAGAAAAACATTATTCTCCCGAGATAGTCGGTGCTTTATATGACTAACCAATCAACAAATGACACATCTCGAACTGTACTTTTTCCCGAAACCAATATTTAACATTCTGATATTTTGTTTATACTTTACGTTATTAACTATTTTCATTTGCAGTGGCATTAGCTTTCCTTTTACCGTAAACTTATTTAACATATTATAATACAAAATTCCCCGTCATCTACATTCACACTGTCGTAAAACTTTCTCACGTTAGTTCGTACAGCGTTTATCAGTAGAACAATGATCTACATAACTTTAGACCACATTCACGCATCATTCATATTACTAAAAGCGTATACAAAACTGTACAAACATAAACAAACAAAAATGCCTGCAGGAAATAAACACAACAATTCACAAAATCATTCTCTTGACCTGTTACTTGAATGTCTGTGTCCGCTACTGTCCTCTAGCAGATGAAAATTAGAACTACGTACTGGACTGAACCCGCTTCAGACCACCTGTCACTGTGCACGCATGAGTCATTCTCCAGATACACTGGCTCTAGACAAGAGCGATATAAGGCATCACGCCACACTGTGCAAAGTGCAATATGTCTTAGTAATGCACGAATCCAAATGCAAACACTGGAAACCATTCAGTAGCATGATAACAGAAATAAAAATCGATAATGAGAAAAACAGTGTCGTTATATAGCCATCAAACAAATAAATAGCTTAATACAGGGTCGGGGGTTGCAGATACGCAACTAGTACTTACTGTACTACTGAGAATCAACTTGAATACTCGCATGTGTACAATGCTCAACTCCACGAAAACTGTTGAACACTTAAACTTAAATTAAATTTAGTGGACAATAAATTACACTGCTTGCGTCTAACTGTGATAACAACATACATACACAACGAAAATTTTGAATTTTAAGGAATTCATACATTGCAATGTATCTTTGTGAAACTCTACACAAAGGTCAGACTATACCGAAACCTTCACTAAAATTGCTAATAGGAAACTACGCTCAACATACCCTGTCAATGTGCTTTACTAAAACCTAGTACGCAATTTGACGAATGGAGCAGTATTCGTGTAACAGCACATCATGATTCTTTCAATCACAGAGCAAGGGTTATACATGTGTAGTATGCACCACCCAAGTATCTAACCATATGCATAGAAAATAGCTGTATGAAGGGCATAAGGTGGGGAGGGGGTATAGAAGACATACTAATTTACATTGCTGTCATGAGTTATTTTGCAAAACTTTTCCGTCTTACACTTACAGTACTCCCTCCCCTCCTCCCACCCATTAGCAAAAGCAATATTTAGTTTAACTTTCTCATTATAGAGAAGAATATAGTGGGGCTCATAAACTGTCATTTACTCTACATGCAAATTCGGTAACTGTTTCAGAGAGAAATTGCATTACACTAATGTGAATTTGTAACCCCACTTGAATTTGTTTATACTTCAATATTACATAGCAATTTACTCAATTAATATTTTCAAAAATTACTTCAGAAATTATTTCCTATAATAGCCACAACAATGTTAAGTTTCATGAAAGTTCGAACTATGTGCTCTTTCATTACCTGTGAAGCAGGTGATTTAACTAGCGTCATTTATACACTTTAGCACTGAAACTTTGGCACATTCAAAGTAGAAACAAATCACCTCAGAAGACGTTGCCCGCAGGAGGCAACGAAACGTCAGGAAGGAGAAGCAGTTTTATATATGGTCCACGGCAATTCAGCCCGGAAGTTTTAATTAATGAAGACGCCGGCCGTGAAAGTTTACATGATATGAAATGACTGATTATTCATAAACAGGATACCCGGTCTTTAGCACCTTTAGAATAGGACCCTGCATAGATTTCATGATCAGGGCAATTTCAAAGTTCAAACACATATTTGTATCACTGAAATTATTATCGAAAAAGCACACACACACAAACATATTGGTCCGCACTAAAGAACATATCTGATTTCTTGAAGTTGGCGGAGAAGTGGCGCAATGGTGGTGGTAAGCACGTGGCGGCTGTCTGATCTCACCTCTTGCAGTTTAAGGCTCTTTTCAAATTTATTCTTGGTGACCTTTTAATCATTTTAGAGCCATTCCATAATGCAAGAGCACCATATTACAGCCGAAACCACAACATAAATCGGTTTCCGAATGCCTCACTTGGCACCCACGGTACTGAATGTACAACTGCTGGCCACTGACTGCGTAATGTTCTCTCTCTCTCTTGCCTCCCAGATTGACCGCCAAACCCAGGTTTTCCCGCGCCCCAAGCCACTTCCGTAGCGGAGGGGTTCCCTACACCTTTTCCTTTATATAAAACAACTTCCCTAAGTATGAACCAGTATTCAAAGTACAATTTCTCTTTTACGAGCATATATGTTTTATGAAGTTTCATTGCTTTTAAACATCATTAAATATTTACGATATATACATCATAATGTTCCAATTTCCCTCTCACATTTCCAAGATCTCAACCATTACAGAACAATCACTTCATAGTTATATACACATAGTAACACTGTATAAACTACTTTCAATCGATAATGATGTTACATGCTCTGTATCCTTCAACAACGGCGGCACGCAAGCACTGTGCAGACTTAAGCGTTTGGGAAAGGCTTCCATCCCTGGTCCGAAAGCCGATGACCACGCTATTCTGGACTTCAAATAAATTGCTCCTTTTCCGTGTTCCGTGTTATGACAAGGACTGCACTGTCGTCCGCGTCCCGCCGATACGCTCTATACACGTTATTGCTGTTTCCGCCACCAGATGTCTGCGGCTGATTATTACACGAAAATAGGCGGTATTTCATTAATGTACCTGGGCCGTGTAGAAAACCTAAAAACACTAAAAGGTATTAAAATTCTTGCTTATAAGAAGCAAGAGACACAACCGCCTCACTCTTTTAGGCTACCGTTCCTTTCTGGAGTTACTGACCGCATCTTGAGAATTCTACGGAAAGGTGATATACAGACCAGATATTTAAGGTAGTACAACACACAGAACTTTTTTCGACCCAGATCGGACGTTTTTTATTACCTTCAGACCGCGGGAGTCTATGGAGTAATTTGTGGTTGTGGCAGTGTGTCAATGAACATCAAAGAACGTGTTAAGAAAAGATCTACATATACATCCACATATATACTCCGCTAGCCACCAAACGGTGTGTGGCGGAGTGCATAATTCGCGCCAAAGTCATATTTCCCTCTGTTCCACTCGCGGTACGTGCGGGGGAAACGCCTCAGTACGAGCCCTAATTTCCCTTATCTTTGAATAGTGATCAGTGCGCGATTTGAAAGTTGGTGGTAATAATACACTACTGGCCATTAAAATTGCTACACCACGAAGATGACGTGCTGCAGACGCGAAATTCAACCGACAGGAAGACGATGCTGTGATATGCAAATCATAAGCTATTCAGAGCATTCACACGAGGTTGGCGCCGGTGGCGACACCTACAACGTGCTGACACGAAGAAAATTTCCAACCGATTTCTCGTACACAAACAGCGGTTGACCGGCGTAAAACGTTGTCGTGATGCCTCGTGTAAGGAGGAGAAATGCGTACCATCATGTTTCCGACTTTGATAAAGGTCGGATTGTAGCCTATCGCGACTGCGGTTTATCGTATCGCGACATTGCTGCTCGCATTGGTCAAGATCCAACGACTGTTAGCAGAATATGGAATCGGTGGGTTCACGAGTGTAATACTGAACGCCGTGCTGGATCCCAACGGCCTCGTATCACTAGCAGTCGAGATGACAGGCACCTTTTCCGCATGAATGTAACGGATCGTGCAGCCACGTCTCGATCCCTGAGTCAACAGATGGGGACATTTGCAAGACAACAACCATCTGCACAAACAGTTCGACGACGTTTGCAGCAGCATGGACTATCAGCTCGGAGACCATGGCTGCGGTTACCCTTGACGCTGAATCACAGACAGGAGCGCCTGCGATGGTGTGCTCAACTACGAAACTGGGTGCACGAATGGCAAAACGTCATTCTTTTGGATGAATCGAGGTTCTGTTTACAGCATCATGATGGTTGCATCCGTGTTTGGCGACTGCGCGGTGAACGCACATTGGAAGCGTGTACTCGTCATCGCCGTTAAGGCGTATCACCCGGCGTAATGGTGTGGGGTGCCATTGGTTACACGTCTCGGTCCTCTCTTGTTCACATTGACGGCACTTTGAACAGTGGACGTTACATTTCAAATGTGTTACGACCCGTGGTCTACCCTTCATTCGATCCCTGCGAAACCCTACATTTGAGCAGGATAATGCAAGACGGCATGTAACAGGTCCTGTAAGGGCCTTTATGGTTACACAAAATGTTGGACTGCTGCCCTGGCCAGCACATTCTCCAGATCTCTCATCAATTGAAAACTTCTGGTCAATGGTGGCCGAGCAACTGGCTCGCACAATACGCCAGTCACTACTCTTGATGAACTGTGGTATCGTGTTGAAGCTGCATGAGCAGCTGTACCTATACACTTCATCCAAGCTCTGTTTGAGTCATTGCCCAGGCGTGTCAAGGTCGTTATTACGGCCAGAGGTGGTTGTTCTGGGTACTGATTTCTCAGGTTCTATCCACCCAAACTGCGTTTAAATGTAATCACATGTCAGTTCTAGTATAATATATTTGTCCAATAAATACCCGTTTATCATCTGCATTTCTTCTTGGTATAGCAATTTTAGTGGCCAATAGTACGAGGGTCGGTCAAAAAGTAATGCCTCCCATTTTTTTTCTACTTAAAGAAATTAAGTTAAGTGAAAAATTTGAATTTGGCGCCATTCCTCAAACCTTCTTCTGCAATCCACTGCAGTAGTAACTTTCTGTGTCAACAGGTGGCAGCACAGCAGAAGTTCGTAAGATGGCCGACATCGATGTTCGTTTGAGACAGCGTTGTGTGATTGAATTCTTGAATGCAGAAGGTGAAACGCCCATACGCATTCATGAAAGACTGAAGAAGGTGTATGGTGTTGTGACAGTGGATGTCAGCACTGTTAGACGATGGGTTCGTCGTTGTAAGGAAGCTGAAGGGCAAACACCGTTGACTGACGAAAAGCGGAGCGGCAGGCCGGTGAGTGCAGTGACTCCACACAACATTCAGCAAGTTGATGACATCATTCGTGGTGACCGTCGGGTGACTGCAGATGAAGTGTGTCGCATTATTTCTCTTAGTAAAGGCAGTGTGATCACGATTATTAAACAATTGGGGTACTCAAAAGTTTGTGCACGGTGGGTTCCAAGAATGTTAACCGATCAGAATAAAGAGGCAAGGAAAACAATAGCCTCCCAACACTTGCAGCGCTTCCGTTTGGAGGGAGATGAGTTTCTGAAAAAGATTATGACCGGGGACGAAACATGGGTGCATTTTTTTGAACCCGAATCAAAGAGGCAGTCAATGGAGTGGCGTCACACAAGCTCGCCGAGGAAGAAAAAATTCAAAACTGTGCGATCGGCAGGGAAAGTTATGGCAACAGTTTTCTGGGATACAGAGGGTGTGATTCTGGTTGATTTTTTGGAGCAGGGATGCACAATAAATTCTGTTCAATACGTCACAACCCTCAACAAACTTAAAGCACGTCTTCAGCGAGTTCGCCCAACAAAATCAATGGCAGATGTTCTTCTTTTGCATGACAATGCAAGACCACACACCAGTCGTCACACCTCTGACGAGATTGTCAAAATTGGATGGGAAGTTTTGCCTCATCCCCCATACAGCCCTGACCTGGCACCATCAGACTTCCATCTGTTCGGGCCACTAAAAGAAGCTCATCGTGGGATTCATTTTGAAGATGAGGAGGCCGTCAAAACATCCGTGCGTCAATGGCTTAGGAAGCAGAGCTGTGATTTTTACCGTGCTGGGATACATGCCCTTGTTCAAAGATGGACCAAAACTGTAGAGATGGGCGGAGATTACATTGAAAAATGACAAAATGATCCTCAATGTTGTGGTTTTCAACCTATGTAATTGCATTTAAATTTCCTGACAATTAAACGTAGAAAAAAAATAGGAGGCATTACTTTTTGACTGACCCTCGTATATATGCTCTACATCCTCGGTGAAGATCGGATTTCAAAATTTAGTGAGCAGCCTCTTCCTTTTAGCACGCCGTCTATTTGCGAGTGTGTCTCACTTCAAACTTTCTATGAGATTTGAAACGCTCTCGTGATGGCTAAATGTACAAGTCACGAATCTTGTCGCTCTTCTTTGGACCTTCTCAATATCTTGAATCAGACCCAACTGGTAAGGGTCCCATACAGACGAACAATACTCTTAGACTGGATGAACTAGTGTATTGTAAGCTATTTCCTTTGTTGAAGGACAGCATCGCTTCAGTATTCTACCAATAAACCGAAATCTAGAGTTCGCCTAACCCATTACTTGTGTAACCTGATCATTCCGTTTGAGACCATTTCGAATAGCCACACCCAGATACTTTACGGATGTTACCGCTTCCAAAGACTGGGCATTTATTTTGTACTCCTACATTAATGGGGATTTTCGCCTTGTTATACGCCGTAGATTACACTTACTAATATTGAGAGATAACTGCCAGTCATTACACCACGCATTTATTTTCTGTAAATTCTCATTGATTTGTTCACAACTTTCACGTGGTACTACTTTCCTGTAGACTACAGCATCATCGACAAACAGCCTAATGCCGCTGTCAATACCATCAATCAGATCGTTTATGTAAATCGTAAAAAGAAGCGAACCTATTACCCTGCACTGGGGCACACCAGAAGTTGCGCTTGTTGTTGTTGAAGTCACCCCATTCAGGACGACATACTGCTCCCTGTCTGTTAGAAAACTATCCAACCACGTATGTCATCGGATAGACCGTAAGCGCGCACGTTTTGGAGAAAGCGACAGTGCGGAACTGAGTCGAACGCCTTTCGAAAGTTGAGAAATATGGCATCAACCTGGGAGCCGGTATCTAGAGCCTGTTGTATATCATGCACAAAAAGGGCCAGCTGTGTCTCGCATGACTGCTGTTCCCTAAAACCGTGCTGCTTTCTGTACATAAGCTTCTCAGAGTCTAGAAATGTTCCATGATTCTACAACAAATCGATGTCAGTGAAATTGGCCGGTAATTATGTGCATCCGATTTTCTACCCTTTTTATAGATTTCTATGACCTGGGCCATCTTCCAGTCCCGTGGAACTTTCCGCTGTGATGTCTGATAGATGATGCATAAGAATGGTGCTATATCTGTAACATAGTCAACATATAATCTTACGGCGATACCGTCAGGGCCCGATGCCTTCCTGGGGTCTAAGGATCTTAACTGTTTTACAACCCCAGATACACTAAACACTATGTCAGCCATCCGTGCGTTCGTTCGATAACTGAAAGGGGGAATGGTGCTGCAGTCCTCCAACGTAAACGAATTTTTGAAAGCTACGTTTAGAATTTCGGTCTTCTGTTTATCATCATCAGTTACATTACCCACAAGACCACACGCAGTTGAAACAAAGTATGAAGTGTGCGGTATCGGTACATCACGATAACTGCACCAAAGACATTAATTTCAGCAATACTTTATTCCGAGACGCGACTGAGATTTCAATGAATGAATGTAACTTCCATAGAGAAGTCGTCCGTATGCTTCCAACTTCGTGGTCATCAAGGAAGTAAATACGCAGCCACGGTGAACGAGGGATGGAAACAACAACCAGGCAGGTAGACATGCTTCTTCGAGTGGTGACAGTAAATCCGCAACGAGATTATCTTATTGCTCAAGGCCTTAGCCTACTACAGGCGTGGCGTGTGATACATGGTTTAGCTTCTCGGGTGGTTGGTGTCGTCTTTCGTGCATTTCTAATGTGATTTTGCTCTCCCGCTTAACTATGGGGTCTAACGCACGGCTTTGCGGATCGGGAAGGAGCGCTTGGTCCTCGCCACGAATCCGCTCGGTGGACTAGAGACGAGCTCCGGTGAGCCGGCCAGTCTGTGGATGGTTTCTAGGCGGTTTTCCATCTGCCTTGGCGAATTCGGGCAGGTTCCACTTATTCCGCCTCATATGCATTATGTCGGCGAGTGCTGGGCAAACAAGTTCTCCACATACGCGTGCACCACTGTTACTCCACCACGCAAACGTAGGGGTTACACTCGTCTGGTGTGAGACGTTTCATGGAGGAAGGGAGGGGGGGGGGAAATGGGGGTTCACCGGGGGCCGAACCGCACAATAACCCTGAAAGAGTGGTTCGGCGGTAGTCGCCATGGGGTTGTGGACCACTGCGGCTTCGGTGGGGACGGAGCTTATGCGTCGTTAGTAAGCCCCCGGTTAACATACAATTCAATACAATACAATATGATTTTAATTCAGTGACGGATGGCGCTGCCTACCACTTAAGTAGCGCCTCTGGCTGCTCCCAGCTGTCCCGAGATATCTGCCAGCAGAAGCCCTAAGAATTTGAGCATTTATTCGGCTGAAGCACGGGAGAACTCAGTTTTGTAAGGGAACGCGAAACTGGCGTTTGACAGTATTTAACTAACCGTGAATAACAGATGAACACGAACAGTGTCACAATGGGGGATTGATTGATTTGGGGGAGGGGGGTCGAACAGCCAAGCCATTGGTTACATCGAATTACAAAAGGATGGGGGAGGTAGTCGGCCGTGCCCTTTCGAAGGAACCATATTGGCATTTGCGTGAAGCGACTTAGAGAAATCAAGGAAAATCTAAGTCATGTTGGGCGGACGCCGGTTTGGACTATCGCCCTTCCAAATGCGAGTTCAGTGTGCTAACCTCTGCAATATGGGGTCGAAACATTGCTCCCGTGGAAGAAATTGAAGAGGATCGTAATGTGGCCCAAACTTTACCTTCAGGGTTAACGGCTATTAATGTTTGGTGACTTACGTGGACGGCCTGCATGTGGTCGTAATGGTTTCCTAACATCCTGTTAAAGAATCGCAACCTACACTTGCTTACCTGCAACTGAGCTTACGAAACAATTCCTCTTAATATTTTAACAATTGTTACTCCCTTTCAACAACTGTTACTCCCTAACAGTTGTATGACGGGACTGGGTTTAACTTCAAAATGGTTCAAATGGCTCCAAGCACTATGGGACTTAACATCTGAGGTCATCAGTCCCTAGACTTAGAACTACTTAAACCTAACTATCCTAAGGACATCACACACATCCATGCCCAAAGCAGGATTCGACAATGCAACCGTAGGAGCATTGCGGTTCCAGACTGAAGCGCCTAGAACCTCTCGGCCACAGCGGGTGGCCTTAACTTAACTCACTGATTCATTAGTCAAAAGAGATCTCACTGCAGTTATCTGCATTTAGAGGGAAATGCCAATATCTGCATGATGTTGATACGTTGGCTAACTTACTATTAACACAATTTTTACAGGTTAACATTTCCTCGTAGATAAAACCAGACCCTATCTGGAAAGTAATGTAACAATGTACAACATGATCATCTACGGTAATATTATATATCCTAGGGATTCACCAGGTATCACCGCAGTATTTGCAGGTTACACTCCATCCTGGATAATATGTTACGTTCAGCATGTCAGGATGTCTTCAATTATTTTATGTAGTATTAAACAGAGCCTTTACAGACACAATGAACGTCGTCTCAATTTTTTCCAGGGTCACACACACATTTATGAAAAATAGATATCTGTTATACACTTTCTCGTAATGTGAGAACAGAGAATGAGATTTTCATCTGAACAAAATCGTTAACGAAACACAGACGAATAGTCATACCACTTAATGTAAGTTCCTGTTATTTTGCGGCAGTTTACAGAACTTGTAAAAATTTCCGCATCTCCTTTGAAGGGTTATCTGCCGGATAAGAAGTATTCGTTAGGCTCCTCAAAACAATGATTTCAAACATGAAGAAAAATATACAATGTATCAAAGTCACAGAGGGACCGAGACTGTGATTAATTTCGCACACTATTTGATCGCATGTTATCTGGGTCTTTCTTGGTTTTTAACCGGCTCAGGGTTTTACAGTACTCAAAAAGTAGTTTATTAAAGACTAGTGCCATTCAAGAACTTGACATAGGAGATTTCTGACACTTGAGTGTAACAGCAGTCTCCACGACAGGTACTTCATGCTGCTGCAATGGACATGTCGATCGAGATAGCAGCTGTGATGCGCCTCAAAATTGCCTGCATGTTGATGGAAACCCCTATTTTGCAACTCTGGAAGCATGTTCGAACTTCGGGCAGTAACTGACGACCGGTTGGAGCAGCAGATGTCGTTCAGCTGAAAACTCCACGTCGTTCCTCGATTAAGGTTAAAGCGTTCTCCATTAGGAAGCATAACCACCAACGTTATCTCCGAGAAAGTTACTTTTTACATCTGCACTCAAGCGCATGCGGTGTATCGCTGTAAATATTCAAGGTACATACAGAATGTTTCTTTCACGTAAAATGTGTGGTCTGATCGAGAGAACATAGCGTTGGTTTTCTTGTTTTTCTTTTCAAACAAAACTGCTTCCATCTGGAACTATTACATGTACACACACACAGACGCACACACACACACACACACACACACACACACACACACACACACACACACACAGATGTATGTAAATGAATTTCCCGTACATTCCGTTATACTGTCTGACTAAAATTTCCAGACGAAAGTCTAATATTCGTAAAAACGTGGAACCGGGCAGACGAAAGTTCTTACATTATCGTATTGAGTTTTTCGTCAGTTTGTCCATTATGGTTGCGGCAGCCATAAAACCTGAAATGACATCCCACAAGACGGTCACCAACGGATGCATTTCAAAATATTAGCCTCAACAAATTTGAAAATTATGTCCATTATTAAGGAGTACATGCCTGTCAATGTAGAAATTTTTTTAATAAATGTGAAATTGCAGTTCTTCATTTTGTACATGCAACAATTAAGCCCTATGTCTCTGACGTTTCATGGTAACTGTAAAACCACAACAGCAGTATGTTTCTCTTGTAAGAAAATTTGGCAATTTGTGGTAAGGTCTTACGGGACCAAACTACTCATGTCATCGGTCCCTAAGCCTACACACTACTTAATCTAATTTAAACTAACTTACTCTATGGACAACACACACACCCATGCACGAGGGAGGACTCGAACCTCCGACTGGGGAGCCGTACGGACCGTGACAAGGGGTCCCAGACCGCGCGGATACCCCGCGCGGCTCTCTTGTAAGAAATAGAAATCTATGCACATACACAAAATTCGTAAAATACATTCTTCGAGAAATGAGAGTTGAAAATTGATTTCTTAGTTCTGGTGTGATAAGTATCTAAGTTGTACAAGTGAGGTGAGCCGCAGCAGAAGATTTTCCTTCTGTTCTTTTTCTGGTTAACGGTTGCTGGTAGTTCTACCATAATAAATAAGTCACTAATTTGTCCACACTTTATTTGATTTGAACAAATAACCACTTTACAGCCATCAAATTGTTCAAATGGTTGAAATGGTTCTGGGCGCTATGGGACTTAACATTTGAGGTCATCAGTTCCCTAGAACTTAGAACTACTTAAACCTAACTAACCTAAGGACTTCACACACATCAATGCCCGAAGTAGGATTCGGACCTGCGACCGTAGCGGCCACGCGGTTCCAGACTGAAGCGCCTAGAACCGCTCGGCGACAGGGGCCGGCTTTACAGCTTTCGTCGGATCTTATAAGACAGCATGGTGTAAGACGTGCAGGATGTGACTTAACCACTATGCATCCTTTGATAAAGCCGAAACCATTTATCTGTTGATATAGAATAACATGTAACCAAGACTGTTAGTTGAATGCCACCAGTCACGTCCGAACGACCTCTTTTCATGTCTTAGCTTTCTTACGACACAGCCTACGTTGCAGCCAGAACAAAACAACAATGCTCGTACAATATATGTAGCCGAATTTGGTATCATGGATACAGCGTCTTCTCAAAACGTGTATGATGTAAAATCGTTGGGACTTCCGTGGTTTCAGAGTAGTGCATGACTATCGTCTCTCGATGTCATTATTTCAGATGGCTTTTGCCATACCATGCAGCACAGTAGAGTATTTTTAGGATATCAGCATGTGCAGGGTTATTACAAATGATTAAAGCGATTTCACAGCTCTACAATAACTTTATTATTTGAGATATTTTCACAATGCCTTGCACACACATACAAAAACTCAAAAAGTTTTTTTAGGCATTCACAAATGTTCGATATGTGCCCCTTTAGTGATTCGCCAGACATCAAGTTCCTCCCACACTCGGCGCAGCATGTCCCCATCAATTAGTTCGAAAGCATCGTTGATGTGAGCTCGCAGTTCTGGCACGTTTCTTGGTAGAGGAGGTTTAAACACTGAATCTTTCACATACCCCACAGAAAGAAATCGCATGGGGTTAAGTCAGGATAGCGTGGAGGCCATGTCATGAATTGCTGATCATGATCTCCACCACGACCGATCCATCGGTTTTCCAATCTCCTGTTTAACCCTGCTGTTCTGTTCGGGTCTATATGACCCGAAACGAATATGAACGTTATTTTACATTATGTAAATACCAATATATATTTATGAAACTTTGTGACTTTGTCTGAAAATGGATGAGCAGCATGTGTTTTAAAAGGTTTTAAAAAAGTTTAAGAAGTTTGGGCTTCAACTGTAATAGTTGCATATGTAATGTTCGGGTCATAATGACCCGACACAAATATGTTTAGTGTAACTCGTATTTATTTCTAAAATCTGGAAATGGCGAAAATTATTTTTGTTGTGTTGTGTGGGAATAGTGACTGCATCATTCCAACTTACTCTCAACAATCACCTAAAGCTCCATGCGTTCACAACAATGGGCTTGTTTGTTGCTTTCCCCAGGAAATAATAATTGGCAGTTCTCAATAATTGGAATGCTTTGTTTCTGCCCAGTTTGACTTGTGACACCATGGCGATGAGACCATTGAATGATCGTGAGTTGGAAGAAATAGTAAATGCCTCACCAGATGAAGGATCACTTTCTGAGTTTGAAGATCACATCAGCAATGCATCTGAAAGCGAGTGTTCCGATGACAGTTACGACAGTCCACAGCCCATACAAAATAGTGTAGAGACTTTTCTTTCTAAAAATGGGAATATAGAATGGCAGTTGCATCCACCAGCACAACATGGTCGCCTACCAGCTTCGAACATCATCAAGAGTACCCCAGGAGTTACCAGGTATGCAGTCAGCAGAATATCTGATGTAAAATGTTCATTTGAAGCAGTATTTCACACAGCGCTTCAAAATGAAATAATAGAGATGACAAATATTGAAGGGCAGCGAGTTTATGGTGAACAGTGGACAGATATTGATGGTTCTGTTTTCCATGCATACTTAGGACTCTTACTCCTAGCGGGTGTATATCGATCTCATGGGGAGTCTACAAAAAGTTTGTGGGATAAAGATACTGGGCGAAACATATTTCGAGCAACCATGTCTCATGAAACATTCTGTAAGATATCACGTGTCCTGCGATTTGACAAGAAATCTACTAGAGAGGAAAGACGACGTACTGACAAACTTGCCGCAATTCGTAGTATTTGGGAGAAGTGGGTAGAGGTCCTTCCTAAACTGTATAATCCAGGAGAAAATGTTACTGTTGACGAGCAGTTAGTAGCATTTAGAGGTCGCTGTCCATTCAAGCAGTATATCCCAAGTAAACCGGCAAAATATGGGATCAAAATATGGACCATGTGTGACAGCAAAACTTCATACGTACTGAAAGCCCAAATTTATACAGGAAAGGTGAGTGGAGCGGCACCAGAAAGAAATCAGGGAATGAGGGTGGTATCTGATCTCACTTCTGAGTTACGTGGTCAGAATATCACGTGTGACAACTTTTTTACGTCGTACAATTTGGGGCAGCTGCTTCTGAAAAGGAAATTGACTATGTTGGGAACTATACGGAAAAATAAGCCGGAGCTTCCACACAAAATGACCAACAAGGAGGTACACAGCTCTTCATTTTACTTCACAAATGACACTACTGTGGTTAATTATATTCCTAAGAGACACAAGAATGTTGTACTTATGAGCACTCTCCACCATGATGCGGAAATCAGTGACAGGGCTGATAAGAAGCCAAAAATGATTTTGGACTATAATTCAACCAAAGGTGCTGTAGACACGCTTGATCAGTTATTAGGTACATATACATGCAAACGAAAAAGTAATAGGTGGCCAATGATAGTTTTCTACAATATTCTTGATGTTTCTGCTTATAATGCATACGTTTTGTGGATTTCGGTTGACCCTAATTGGAATGCAAGCAAATTGACTAGAAGGAGAATATTCTTGGAGGAACTTGGAAAGTCACTGATAAAAGAACATATTGCATCAAGAACGCATTTCCCAAGAACAGAAGATTCTTTGAGAATGGTCACAAGCATCCAAAACCCGAATGATGTGGGTGGTGTGTCAGAATCGGTAACAACAAGAAAATCTACAAAACGTGCACGCTGTAAGTTCTGTCCATCAAGTAATGACAATAAAACAAACATGGTGTGTGGAAAATGTAGTAAACATATTTGCAAGAAACATGTAACCTACTTGTGTCCACAGTGCAAGCAGTAAGAAAAGAACTGTAGTATTTTATAAGATGATTGTATTGAAAATTCTGTTGTTTCAAATTTATGTGAATACTTGTGCCTAAACTACAATCAGTAAGAAGAGAGGATTCTAAAGTTGTAGTGCTTTCTATGTTGGAATGTAATAAAAAAACTGTAGTGTGTTCTGTACTGTAGTGTGCTCTAAGATGAATATCTGTAATGACAACTGTCTGTTGTTAGAAAATGTCAATACTTACGTCTAAACTGTCAACAATAAGAATAGAAGTATGGAAAAACTGTAGTGCTTTCTAAGTTGAATGCCTGTAATGGAAACTGTCTGTTGTTTCAAATTTATGTGCATATTTAAATGAAAAATATCCCTCAATAAAGTTGTATGCATTGTTATTATTATTATTATTACCATTATTATTATTATTATTATTATTATTATTATTACTAACAAGGTACTGGAATAGAACAACAATGTCGATAGCTAAAACTGTACCAAAATTTATGTTTCTAAAGCATTTTGATATGTCGGGTCATATTGACCCGAACAGTATATATGTCAAGTAAAAGTGAACAGAACAGCAGGGTTAAGAAATGCCGAACCTCATGATGGAAGTGCGGTGGAGCACCATCCTGTTGAAAGATGAAGTCGGCGCTGTCGGTCTCCAGTTGCCGCATGAGCCAATTTTCCAACATGCCGAGATACACGTGTCCTGTAACGTTTTTTTCACAGAAGAAAAAGGGGCCGTAACTTTTAAACGGTGAGATTGCACAAAACACGTTAACTTTTGATGAATTGCGAATTTGCTGCACGAATGCGTGAGGATTCTCTACCGCCCAGATTCGCACATTGTGTCTGTTCACTTCACCATTAAGAAAAAATGTTACTTCATCAGTGAAAACAAGTTTCGCACTGAACGCATCCTCTTCCATGAGCTGTTGCAACCGAGCCGAAAATTCAAAGCGTTTGACTTTGTCATCGGGTGTCAGGGCTTGTAGCAATTGTAAACGGTAAGGCTTCTGCATTAGCCTTTACCGTAAGATTTTCCAAACCGTCGGCTGTGGTACGTTTAGCTCCCTGCTTGCTTTATTCGTCGACTTCCGGGGCTACGCGTGAAACTTGCCCGCACGCGCTCAACCGTTTCTTCGCTCACTGCAGGCCGACCCGTTGATTTCCCCTTACAGAGGCATCCAGAAGCTTTAAACTGCGCATACCATCGCCGAATGGAGTTAGCAGTTGGTGGATCTTTGTTGAACTTCGTCCAGAAGTGTCGTTGCACTGTTATGACTGACTGATGTGAGTGCATTTGAAGCACGACATACGCTTTCTCGGCTCCTTTCGCCATTTTGTCTCACTGCGCTCTCGAGCGCTCTGGCGGCAGAAACCTGAAGTGCGGCTTCAGCCGAACTTTATGAGTTTTTCTATGTATCTGTAGTGTGTCGTGACCATATGTCAATGAATGGTGCTACAGTGAATTTATGAAATCGCTTCAATCATTTGTAATAGCCCTGTACGTGTAGATTGCTTAACTCATCTACATCTACATGGTTACTCTGCAATTCACACTTAAGTGCCTGGAAGAGGGTTCTCTAACAATTTTCATACTACTTCTCTACCATTCCACTCTTAAACAGCCTGTGAGAAAAAGGAAGACCTAAATCTTTCCGTTCGAGTTCTGTTTACTCTTATTTTATTATGATGATTATTTCTCCCTACATAGGTGGGTGTCAACAAAATATTTTCGCATTCCGAAGAGAAATCTGGTGATTGATACTTCGTAAAGAGATCTCCCGACAAAGAAAACCACCTTTGTTTCAGTGAATGCCACCCCAACTCGCGTGTCACTACAGTGACACTCTCACCCCTACTGCGCGTTAACAAAAAACGAGCTGCCCGTGTTTGCACTTTTTCGATGTCCTCCGTTAATCCTACCTGGCAATTATCAAACACCTTGCAGCAATATTCCAGCAGAGGACGGAAAAGTGTAATGTAGGCTGTCTCTTTAGTTGGTTTGTCGCATGTTCTAAGCGTTCTGCCAACAAAGCACAGTCTTTCTTTCGCCTTCCCCACAATATTATCTATGTGGCCTTTCTAGTTTAAGTTGCTCGGAATTGTAATTCCTAGGTATTTAGTCGAATTAACAACTCTTAGATTTGTGCGACTTATCGTATACCCAAAATTTATCGGATTTGTTTTAGTTCAAATGTTCAAATGTGTGTGAAATCTTATGGGACTTAACTGCTAAGGTCATCAGTCCCTAAGCTTACACACTACGTAACCTAAATTATCCTAAGGACAAACACACATACCCATGCCCGGGGGAGGACTCGAACCTTCGCCGGGATTTTAGTAGCCATAGCAATGACCTCGCACTTTTCCTTGTTTAGTGTCAATTGCCACTTTTCGCACAATACAGAAATTATATGTGACTGTAGGCTTTCCCGGCGTAAACTATTGATGAAGGTTTCTCGGGTCTCCAGCCGGGTGATAGCGCTACCACCCGGCTGGAGACCCGAGAAACATTCATCAATACGGAAATTCTCTCTAGATCACTTTATAATTGGAATTGATCATCTGATGATTTTACTAGACGGTAAATTACAGTCATCTGCAAACAATCTAATCTCAGATTATCACCTAGATCATTTACGTAAATCAGAAACAGAAGAGGGCCTATGACACTACCTTGCAGAACGCCAGATATCACTTCCGTTCTACTCGGTGATTTACTGTCTATCGCTACGAACTGTGACCTCTCTGAGAGTAAATCACGAATCCAGTCGCACAACTGAGACGATACTTCACAGGCACACAAATTGATTAATAGTCGCTTGTGAGGAGCGGTATCAAAAGCCTTCTGGATATCTAGGAATATGGAAGCGATATGAGATCCCTTGTTGACAGCATTCATTACTTCACGGGAATAAAGAGCTTTCTGTGTTGCACAAGAACGATATTTTCTGAATCCGTGTTGGTTATGTATCAATAAGTCATTTTCTTCAAGGTGATTCGTAATGTTCGAGTACAATATATGCTCCAAAATCCTACTGCAAATTCAGGCCAGTGATATCGGTCTGTAATTCAATGGGTTACTCCTATTTTCTTTCTTGAATATTGGTGTGACCTGTGCTACTTTCCAGTCTTTAGGAACAGACCTCTCGTCAACTGAGCGGTTGTATATGATTGCTAAGAAAAGCGCTATTGTGTCTACATACTCTAAAAGGAACCTGATTGGTATAGCATCTGGACCGAAAGACTTGCCTTTCTTAAGTGATTTGAGTTGTTTCGCAGCACCTAAGATATCTACTTTCATTTCACTCATGCTAACAGCTGTTCTGGTTTCGAATTCTGGAATATTTTGGAATATTTACTTAGCACAAAAAATTGACACTGGCTCAACTTTATGGTGAAGCCTTGCACGTTCAGTGGTTAACAGAGTACGGTTGTACAGGGTCTTCGGAAATTCCCGTTACAAACTTCTAGAACTTGTAGAGGTGAGTGAGTAGATACTTTGAATAGCAACCCATACCCGGAAACGTACGTTTCCGTGCCACAGCCGTTTGAAAACTTATTTGCTAGGTAGGTTCGACACAGTGCAGTCATGGTAGTCGGGTGCTAAGGTCGGATTGGCTGATGTCAATTGGCGTCCATCCTACCTCTTTCACCTGGTTCAAGCCTCATTCGTGTGTCGATGAGTATTATAGTTGGTACGGAGTGTTGTTAAGTGGTGTGAAAGTGTCATTAGTCATCCACAACATACCTGAAGGTGCCTGGTGCAACATACATTGCACACTCATATGCGTGTACTCGCTGACTGGTTCTCTTTAACTGGATGCACTACTGCCTCTTCCAAACCGGGTGCGCGGAGTCGCCTAGAGCGTAGTTTTTCGGCAGTGTGCCTTTCCTCGTCGTGTTGATGCTGTCTGGCACGGCGAGTAGTTTGACGGCCTTTTAAGTTTTTTTGTTTATATTTTGCTTAGAGTGGTTATTATTCCCTTGGCTGTTTTAGACGCCAATTTCTGAAGGCGTAGTGCTGCTCGTATCCTCATCCTCGGCCGATATTTTCCATCGTTGTGCCGTTGGTTGGACGGAAGGGAATTGGTTAAATTGTTGGTCGGTCCTTTGACCGTTCCTAGTTTGGGTTGCCATCCGATTATTTAACTTCAATCCTTGCTGCCTGTCTCACCTCACCTTATGTTTGAGCTACCTTCTCAGGTCGAGCCTTGGAACACTTCTGAACACCATTGTTCTTTTTGTTTTAGATTGTGATTTTCATGTTAGTTTGAATTATTGTGTGAGGTCTTCGGCCGTCTATTACATAAGTTCTTTTAAATTTTACATAAAGACCTTCAGCCATGTTAAATTAAAATTTTGAAGATTAATTTTATTTTATAAAAGAAAAATGTTTTCCTAAAAATTGGTTTTATCTGAAATCGTTTGCATTCCAGGCCCTAAGGCCCTAAGCCATTAGTTGTTCAATGTGTTATGAGTGGCCTTCAGCCGATGATTTATGTGAATCCCTTTTACGAAATCCTGCAGCTGTGTGTATTCTTTAAAGGAAAGTTTTTTTTATAAAAAGGAAGGGGTTTATTTTAAATTGTTTGCCTGACTTGTAGTTCAGACCTTCAGCCGTTGTTTCAAATTTGTTTGTGGCCTTCAGCCGTTCAGTAAGTTATTATTTGTTTAATTAGGCTATTGGCCGTTCTGTTGTAAGTTTAAGAGGAAATTTATTGCTTAGTAAAACTGTTTATTAATGTGTTTTAATTATAGTTGTCCTTCAGCCGGTAATTGCTTCAGCTGCATGTTTTCTTTAAATTTACCTTTTATTTTTAATTGCTTTTGATTTCTATGTCAGGCCTTCAGCCGTTTTTGGTTTAGATGTGGTTTGGGCCTTCAGCCCAGAAAGCATCTCAAGTTTTCTTTAACTTCCCCTTCAGCCGTATTGTTAATTGTGATCTTCAGAACACTGTATAAATAATTGCTTCTTGGAAAAATAAAGTTGTGTGTTTGATAGTGCTACTAGCAGTAACTGTTTATGGCCCTATCCACAACTGTAATCTTATCCTGTGCGCTCTCTGAGGGCCTACCAACCACGTTTCACCCATGAACCTGTCTTGAATTTTCTTTAGTCTTGCTTCCATCATTAACTGCAACGTCAGAATTGCCTCTCTCATGCCTTTACTTTTCCTAAAACCAAACTGATCTTCATCTAGCGCATCCTCAATTTTCCTTACCATTATTCTGTATATTGGTCTTGTCAGCAACTCGGATGCATGAGCTGTTAAGCTGATTATGCGATAATTCTCGCACTTATCAGCTCTTCTTGTCTTCCGAATTGTGTGGATGATATTTTTCCGAAAGTCACCCCGACGTGAATAGTCGATTTCTTGACACGTCCCCGAATGAGTTTAAAAATTCTGATGGAATGATATCCATCCCCTCTGCCTTATTTGATGTTGAGTCCTGCAAAGCACTTTCAAATTTTGATTCTAAAACTGGGTCCTCTATCTGTTCTGAATCGAATCCTGTTCCATCTTCTATCACATCAGACAAATATTCCCCCTTATAGAGGCTTTCAATGTATTCAATTATCCGCTCTCTCCTCTGCATTTAACAGTGAAATTCCCGCTGCATTCTTAATGTTATCACCCATCCTTTTAATGCCACCGAAAGTTGTTTTAACTTTCCTGAATGCTGAGTCTGTCCTTCCAACAATCATTTCTTTTTCGATGTCTTCACATTTTTCCTGCAGCTGTTTCGTCTTACCTTCCCTGCACTTCCTGTTTATTTCATTCCTCAGCGACTTGTATTTCTGTATTCCTGAGTCTCCCGGAACATTTTTGTAATTCCTCCTTTCATCGATCTGTTGAAGTATTTCTTCTGTTACCCATAGTTTCTTCGCAGCTACCTTCTTTGTACCTATGTTTTCCTTCCCAACTTCTGTGATGGTCCTTTTTAGAGATGTCCATTCCTCATTAACTGCACTGCCTACTGAGCTACTCCTTATTGCTGTATCTATAGCCTTAGAGAACTTCTAGTTTATTCCATCATTCCTTAGTACTCCCGTACCACAATTCTTTACGTATTGATTATTCCTGACTAATGTCTTAAACTTCAACTTACTCTTCATCACTACTTTGTTGTGATCTGAAATTATATCTGCTCCTGGGTACGTCTCACAATCCAGTATCTTATTTCGGAATCTCTGTCTGACTGTGGTGTAATCTAGCTGAATTCTTCCCTTATCACCTGGCCTTTTCCAAGTATACCTCCGCCTCCTCTTGCGATACCTGAACGGAGTATTCGCTATTAGTAGGTGAAGTTTATTACAGAACTCAATTAATCTTTCTCCTCTGTCATTCATTGTCCAAAAGCCATATTCTCCTGTAAGCTTTTCTTCTACTCCTTTCCCTACAACTGCATTCCAGTCCCCTATGACTGTTACATTTTCATCTCCCTTTGCATACTGCGTTAGCGTTTGAATATCCTCATCCACTTTCTCTCTCTCGTCGTCTTCAGGTTGCGACGTCGTCATGTACACCTGAATTATTGTTGTCGGTGTTGGTTTTCTGTCGATTCTGATAAGAGTAGCCCTATCGCTGAACTGTTAACAGCAACACACTCCCTGCCCAACCTTCCTACTCATAACGAATCCTACTACTGTTATACTATTTTCTGCAGCAGTTGATATTACGGTATACTCATGTGACCAGAAATCCTTGTCTTCTTTCCACTTCACTTCATTGACCCCTACAATATCTAGACTGAGCCTTTGCATTTCCCTTTTCTGATTTTCTAGTTTCCTACCAGGCTCAAACTTCTGGCATTCCACCCTCCGAATCGTAGAATGTTATTGTTTCGTTGATTATTCAATCTTTTTCGCATGGTAACCTCACCCTTGGCAGTCCCCTCCCAGAGATTCGAATGGGTGACTGTTCCGGGATCTTTTGCTAAAGGAGAGATCATCATGACGCTTTTTCAATTACAGGTCACATATCCTGTCGATAGACGTCACATGTCTTTAATGCACTGGTTTTTATTGCCTTCTGCATCCTCAAGCCGTTGATCTTTGCTGATTCTTCCGCCTTCAGGGTCAGTTTCCCTCCCCTATGAGAAGAGAGTGCAATGAACCTCTGTCCGCTACTAAGCCCTCCTTGTCAAGGCCGTTGGCAGAATGTGTTTGACTTCTTACGCCGGAAGTGTTCGGTCGCAAACGTTAACACAGACGAGTCGAAGTATCTCTGTGTACACTGAGTCTAGAATATTTATTTATGATGCGCTTTCGGCTGTGTATAGACCATTTATGTTGGTCGGCTTTGGTGTCACTGCAGTTTATATCCACTGAAATGTAAAAATTGAGATTACGTGCGTAAGGCTCAGCTCGTGTCGCTCGTGTCTTATCATCATTACGTCTGTTATTCCGTCTATGATTTGATTCGGTATTAAACAGTGCATTATTATCTTTCTACATTGGTTACAACTGAATAAGTTTTGTTATTTATGCACAAGCTCTTCTGAGGCACATTAGAGAAAGTTTTTGGTATATACGATTTGTTTCAGTATTGAACTGTGCAGTATTATCTTGTTGCGTTTGCTAAAAGTAAATCATTTTGCTATTTATGCGCCTTTTTTTGCAAGACAAGTTAGAGATGGATTTCGGTATACATAATTGCTTTATCATGACATGTAAGCTTACTGTGTTGTTTTTCTCTCATCAAGGTAGAATTGTATATTGTATATCGTAAGGCGTCCCGGCGCAGGGTCTTGCTCACGGCATCTTTTACTTGCTTGCTGCTTACGAAGGTTGACTTCGAGATGGTACGCCGCCTTCATGAGCAACTGTTGCCGCTTCGTTTTCCTGAAACATTATTACAGTAACGTGGTGTCTACAAATTTTGTAACTTGGCCTGGCCGGATCACTGAAGTTGTACCTGAACATTTTGGGCAGTGTCTTCGTTAAACTGTCAGTTATGTTTTAACAATTCCAAACAATTTATTTGTCTATTGAACAGTAAACTTTGTATTGAAGTTGTCAGTGACGCTAAATATTTTTCTAAATTCACTTAATTTTAATATCAAATATATTACGGTAATTCTCAATTGTGTTTAAAAATTTTAATCAATTTTCATGGCTTTAAATTCAAAGTCATTTTTTTTTTCAATTGCTTTAAATATCTCTGATTGGATTAAAACTTTCGTGACCGAAATTATCAACTCTGCCTTAAGGATTTTTGGTTAATTAACGTGTATCTTTCGTGTAGTTAAGTCGTTCAAGCACCAATGTACCAAAGTATTTCACATTCAGTAAATGATTTAAGGTGAAATCATAAAGCAAAGGTCCATTGCCTTGCACTTATGGATCCCTGTGTTCTAGCTATCCTACTCAACCGCACTTACTGCAGATAAATTTCAGTTATATTACATCATGATCAGGCAGAGATTCCGAAATCGGATATTGGGTACAGAATTAGATCAGAAGTTAGTAGTAGTGAAGAGTAAACTGATGAGACTAATCAGAAAGAATTAATGGGCAGAAACGTGGAATGCCGAAGTACTAAGAAATGAAGACATACACTCTAAGTTCTTGAGGCTGTAACTATTGCGATAATGAGCAGCTGAGTAAGAACTTGAGTCGAAGAGGAAAAAACATCCCTAAAAAGGGAAATCACAAAAGCTGGAAAGATAGGCTTAGCTGCAAGCGAGATAACTGCGAAGAAATCGCTGACAACAGAAGAAATACTTCAGATGATAGGCGACAGAAGGAAGTTCGAAAATGTTAATGGAAAATCAAGAAATCAGAAATGCATATGTCTTAGGAATGAAATAAATAGAAATTGCGGGTGAGCTAAGACAATTTCGACTGGATGAAAAAGTGAAGAAATCGAAAAAAAGAAAAATTATTGCAAAAGGACTGACCCAGCATATAGAAAAACTGAACAACCAACTTTTGTGATCACGAACGATTTCTGCTACCTAGGTAGCAAAATAACCCAAGTCGAACGAAGGAAAGAGGACACAATCTGCAGACTGGTACAGGCAAAAAGGTATTTCCTGGTCAAGAGAAGTCTACTAATACCATACGTAGCTCATAACTTGAGAAAGAAATTTCTGAGAATGTCGGTTTGGAGCACAGCACTGTATGATAGCGAGAAATTAACTGTGGGAAAGCTGGAACAGAAGAGAATCGAAGCATTTGAGATGTGGTGCTACAGAAGAATGTTGAAAATTAAGGCCGGCCGAGCGGTTCTCAGCACTTCAGTCTAGAACCGCGCAACCGCTACGGTCGCAAAAAATGGCTTTGAGAGCTATGGGACTTAACTTCTGAGGTCATCAGTCCCCTAGAACTTAGAACAACTCAAACCTAACTAACCTAAGGACATCACACACATCCATGCCCGAGGCAGGATTCGAACCTGCTGCCGTAGCGGTCGCGCGGTTCCAGACTGAAGCGCCTAGAACCGCTCGGCCACCCTGGCCGGCGCCACGGCCGTAGGTTCGAATCCTGCCTCGGGCATGGATGTGTGTGATGTCCTTAGGTTAGTTCTGTTTAAGTTGTTCTAATTTCAAGGGGACTGATGACCTCAGATGTTAAGTCCCATAATGCTCAGAGCCATTTCAGCCACTTAAAAATTATGTGTAGTGACTAAGGAATGAGGAGGCTCTCCGCAGAATTGGGGAGGAAAGGAATGTCTAGAAAACACTGATAAAAAGAACTAACAAGGTGATAAGACGTCTGTTACGACATCAGGGAAGAACTCTGGTACTAGAGAGAGCTACAGACCGTAAAAAGTGTGGAGAAAATCAACGACTGGAATACATCCAGGCAATAATCGAGAATGTAGATTGCACATATTTCTCGTGACAGAAGGGTTGACACAGAAGAGAAATTCCTGTCGGGCTACAGCAAACCAGTCAGTTCTTATTGCCTTTGAAAATCTCACATCAGTTTATTTTGGAGGAGTAATAATAAATCCGATATGCGTGTAGTGGGATATCTGCTGTCAGGGACAACGGCAGGAATGCGTGATTAGATCTGTCTCCATCTGCGTCGATATGCGTACTCCCAATCACGGGGGAGTGAATAGCATTGTACCATACGAGGGTTTTATTACGTTCCATTGGCGAGTGCAGTACGAGAAGAATGACTTCTGCAAAACCTCTGCACGTTCTGCACGCAGTCAGTTTTTTGCCTTCGTCATACTTCCAGAAGGGATATTTAGGGCCATGGAGTACTCCTAGAATGCTGGCTTAGAACTGGTTCTTGAGACTTGGTTTACATCAATATCCAAGAACGAAAATGAACATTCTCATCGTTTCTGTGGCTCACTTCCAAGAGTGAAACTGCACTTTCCTGGGCATCTTAAAGAAACTGTTTCAAAAAGTTCTAAATGGTGTTGTCACCCGTGAAAGAAATATTAACTTCTGCTGATAATCCTACTCGATATATGTCCACAACTCTCTGAATCACTTGTGTGCTTTATGAACTATCTCCATTGCGTCTGACTGTAATTTCCCTGCTTTCTATTCAGGAATCTACGATTGAATTTATGTGATCACTTCATTTCATATCTCCACAAACTGCTGCACCCAAGTAATTGTATGAGTTGACTTATTCCAATTAGTACTCATTGATATTGTTGCCATAACAGCAATACAGTAATATATGACTTAGGAGTGAAGTAAATAGAAAGTTGAGAGGAATAAAGGCGAAATGACTGAAGGAAAAATGTGAATAAACTGAAAAAGAAATGCTCATCGAAAAGACCTCTTCAGCATACAGAAAAATCGAAACAACTTTTCTGTAAAATTAAAAGCATTGTAGTTCTTATAGAAGGCATATGGGAGTAAGTGTTCAACATAGCTGTGGATGACTTTTGATCAAGTAAGCAGAAGAGATAAACAACATATTTTCGCAATTTTTTAAAATCATTGGGGGAATTGACAACCAAACTGTTATTGAAGTTGGTAGGTAGAATGAATGAAATTGGAGACGTATTAACAGACATTCGGATAAATATCATACACTCAGTTCCGAAGACAGCAAGTGCTGTCATGTGCAAGAACTATCGTACAAGTACCTTCACCAGTTCATTCGTAGAAGTTGCTGACAAGAATAATACAGAGTGTCCCAGGAGGAATGGTCAGTATTCAAGGATAAGACAGGAAACATCATTCGAAGGAAGAAAACCTAGTAAACACAGTCTCAAAAATGCATACCTTAATAGCTATAACACTTTACCTTCGATACTGTGTACACTCTGCACGTAAAAGAAACAAACTGAGGATCCGTTAGGTTACGATCACTTTGGTTTTTGGAAAGGTAAAGAAAAAAGAGAGGTAGTTCTTACGTTGCGCTTGGTAATGGAAGCCAGACTTAAAAAATCAGTGTAGGTTCATAGGATTTGTCAATGTACGAAGAAGTATATGACCACGTAAAATGGTACAAGACGTTCGAAATTCTCAGAAGAATAGGAGCAAGCTATAGTGAGAGACGGTTTATATACACTACATAGAAGAACCAAGAAGGAACGAGAATGGAAGACCAAGAGAGAAGTGTTCAGGTTAAAGAGGGTATAAGACAGGAACGCGATATTTAGCCTCTACCGTTCAGGCAATACATCGAATAAGCAATGGCAGAAAAAAGGAAGTTTCAGAATTGAGATTAAAATTCATGGCGAAAGGATATCAATGATAAGAATTGCAGATGACTTTTCTATGCACACTGAAAGTGAAGAAGAAATACAGGACCTGTAGAATAGAATGGTGCAGTGATTAATGAATGTGGTTAGAGAGTAAACTGAAGAAAGATGGAAGTGTAAAAGAAACGGGAATAGCGAGAAACTTAACACCATAATTATTAACGAAGAGGTAAACAAAATTAAGGAATTCTACTACCTGGGAGTCGCAATAACACAAGCCGGATGAGACAAGGAAGGCATAGACTAGCGTAGGAAAAGAAGCATTCCTGACCGTAACAAGTCTGTTAGTATGGGTTGTTGCTGTGGCCTTCAGTCCTGAGACTGGTTTGATGCAGCTCTCCACGCTACCCTATCCTGTGCAAGCTTCTTCATCTCCTAGTACTTAGTGCAACCCACATCCTTCTGAATCTGCTTAGTGTATTCATCTCTTGGTCTCCCTCTACGATTTTTACCCTCCACACTGCACTCCAATGCTAAATTTGTGATCCCTTGATGCCTCAGAACAGGTCCTACTAACCGGTCCCTTCCTTTTGTCAAGTTGTGCCGCAAACTCCTCTTCTCCCCAATTCTATTCAATACTTCATCATTAGTTATGTGATCTACCCATATAATCTTCAGCATTCTTCTGTAGCACCATATTTCGAAAGCTTCTATTCTCTTCTTGTCCAAACTATTTATCGTCCATGTTTCACTTCACATGGCTACACTCCATAGAAATACTTTCAGAAATGACTTCCTCACACTTAAATCTATACTCGATGTTAACAAGTTTCTCTTCTTCAGAAACTCTTTCCTTGGCATTGCCAGTCTACATTTTTTATCTTCTCTACTTCGACCATCATCAGTTATTTTGCTCCCCAAATAGCAAAACTCCTTTACTACTTTAAGAGTCTCATTTCCTAATCTAATTCCCCGACTTAATTCGACTACATTCCATTATCCTCGTTTTGCTTTTGTTGATGTTCATCTTATATCCTCCTTTCAAGACACTGTCCATTCCGTTCAACTGCTCTTCTAAGCCCTTTGCTGTCTCTGATACAATTACAATGTCATCGGCGAACCTCAAAGTTTTTATTTCTTCTCCGTGGATTTTAATACCTACACCGAATTTTTCTTTTGTTTCCTTTACAGCTTGCTCAATATACAGATTGAATAACATCGGGGAGAGGCTATAACCCTGTCTCACTGCTTCCCTTTCATGCCCCTCGACTCTTATAACTGCCATCTGGTTTCTGTATAAATTGCAAATAGCCTTTCGCTCCCTGTATTTTACCCCTGCCACCCCCAGAATTTGAAAGAGAGTACTCCAGTCAACATTGTCAAAAGCTTTCTCTAAGTCTACAAATGCTAGAAACGTAGGTTTGCCTTTCCTTAATCTTTCTTGTAAGATAACTCGCAAGGTCAGTATTGCCTCACGTGTTCCAACATTTCTACGGAATCCAAACTGTTCTTCCCCGAGGCCGGCTACATAGGCCTTAATGAAATTCCTGAGAACATATATTTATATCACATTACGGACCTTGGAAAAACCAGAAAGGGAGAGAGTCGAAGCGTTTGAATTGTGCTGCCGTAGTAAGACTTTGAAAATTAGGTAGACTGATAACTTAATAAATGTTGAAGTTCTCCGCAGAGTCGGCAAACAAAGGAACACAACTGTAACTAATTTAGCATACATGCACTAATTCTACTAACGTAATCCTTTGCTACGCGTTGCTGGAGTCAGGTTCCCATCAAGTGGGTGTCTGTGTAAAGCCTACTTATACATGCACTTAACTCTCTCACAAGTCGTAAAATAAAAACAAATAAAATTATGGGGCATGAAGTCCTCGTATCTCTTCTAAAACGGTAAAACCGGAGTCTCCGTTCCTCTTATCCATGTTATCTCCTATCTGCCGGATAGATCCTGTGCTATAGAGATTGGATCACACACATCAGCCGTAAGTACCATCAGCCGCCTTCACGTACGCCGACTAGTTCATTAAACATGACATTGTAATGGGTTCCACACAGGCTGCACTGAGCTATAAGCCGTTCCACCACATTCCCCATTTGTTACACGGAACAGGAAAACGTACCACTGGTTATACATGCAAAACTGCTAGCATATACGGTACAAGTAGTGTAACCTAAAGAAGATCTAGAAAAATCACTGTAGAAGGCATTAGCACTCCCTCTGGTTTTTACATTGTCGAATTTATGTGGGTGAAATGCTGTTTCAAGTTCTTCAAGCAAGTCAAGCCTCCTTTCTTCTCTATGTGCATCCACTCCAAATCCTCTTCTGTGCCTTTTAGCGGGAGACCGGTCTCAAACACGTACTTCGCAACAACCGATACCTTGCCGGAAATTTTCTCCTTGTCTGTCCTAGGCATTACACGTCACACGATGCGCATGGTTCTTTTATTTTTTATATAAACGTCTATCGGTTGTAATTTACTCATCCTGTCCACGACTTCATGCTTACGGTTATATCTGATCAATTTTCTCGCTATGAACACACAAAAAAAGTTCAAATGTGTGTGAAATCTTATAGGACGTAACTGCTATGGTCATCAGTCCCTAAGCTTACCCACTTCTTAAACTAAATTATTCTAAGGTCAAACACACACACCCATGCCCGAGGGAGGACTCGAACCTCCGCCGCTATCAGCCGCACAGTCCATGACTGCAGCGCCCAAGACCGCTCGGCTAATCCCGCGTGGCTGTGAATGCCAACCGGACATTACATGGGCGAAAAAGTTTCGCCAGCTTATTCGAATTTTTTTTTAGGATGGACGTTTATGGTAAATCGATGGTTGCCAATCACTATACTGACTTACTCGTCACCACCCAGCCGAAACGTCTAACAATAAAACTTATAATTTGGAGAAGTTGTAGATTGTATACTGTATGCGTTGTTTAAAAAGCAATTTTTCGAAATTCCAATGTTATGGGCGTGAAACAGGGGATGGAGGTAATTAAAAAAAAAAGTCTCTGTTAAGGCAATTTTGAAGCTATACATACGAAAATTGGTATTTCCTTTCTCGGCAGAAATAAAGGAACACAAGTTTCACCATGTTTTAAAACTTAACCCTATAGAGGTGAAATAGTGGGTGAAAGCTTTTTTTAAAAATATATCATGTTCAAGAACTACTAGAGTTTTCTTAAAACTACATCTACGAAAACTGGTATTTTATTTACAACTTACAAATAAAAAAATACCTGTTAAGTGTTTTTGGAAATTGAACCTCTAAGGGGTGAAATAAAGGGTGAGATATTCTTATGGAAATATTTGATTATGGAAGGATTTTTTAAACTAAATCTATGAAAATTTAAATTTGACTTCTCAGTTAGAAATTAATAAAAAAACGTGTTTTACTATTCTTGGTAATTCAACCCCTATGGGAGTGAAACAGGGGATGAAAGCTTGTATGCTGAAACTATTTCACTGCGCAAGCATTTTTGAAGCTAAATCTATGAAAATTATATGTTAGAAATGAAACATATGCAAGTCACTGTTTTTGGATATTCAACCCCAAAGTGGGGGAAATAGAGGGGGAAATGTTTTATGAACGTATTTCAATGCGAAAACATTTTTAAAACTAAATCTTTGAAAACTGGTGTGCGACTTTTCGGTTAGAGATCAACAAATACGCTGTTTCACTATTTTTGGAAATTTAAAACCCAAAGGGTGTGAGAACGTCAGACTGATTCACTGACTCATCATCGCCCAGCCCAAACCTCTAAGGACACAAACTTGAAGATTGGAGATGGTGTGGACCGCATACTACAGGCATCGCTTAACAAGGAATTGTCCGAAATTTCACTCCTAAGAGACTGAAATAGGGGATGAAAGACTTTTTGAAAATATGTCGCTCTTAATGGATTTTTGAAGCGAGAACTACTAGAACTGATATTTCGTTTTTCAGTCAGAAAATAAAAAATACGTGGTTTAGCATTTCAGGAAATTCAGCCACTAAGGGAGTAAAATAGTGGCAGAACGTTTTTTGTTATATACATAATTACCAAAGAATTACTGAAGTTTTACTAAGGAATTTTTAAGGATATATTTATAACAACTGGTATTTGATTTCTTGGTTAGAAATTAAAAAAAAATCATGTTTCAGTATTTCTGGAAATTCAACCCCCAACGGAGTGCAACAGGGGATACAAATTATTAAGAAAATACAGGATTTCGCTACATCAAAAAATTTTTGAAGGTAAATTTATGAAAAGCGGTATTTCACTTCTGGGTTAGTTGTAAAGAAATATTTGTTAGGGTATGAAAGTTGCTATGGGAATATATCCACAAGAACGCAAAACGCATGATTAACTAAACCTTTGGACTCCATCTACCAGAATCGTTTGTTAGTCAAAAATACGTTCTGAAAAGATCATGCCTATATTACCTTAATTAGCAAGACAAGCTTAGAAGGTGTTGCAGTTTGTGAACAACGTAAACATTCGATTGAATAAAAGCCTCATGTTTCGAACCAGACTCCCGAAACGCGTTGCTGAAGATTACATTCCTAACATTGGTGACTGTTATCGTAACGATTATCGTCACAACTGCTACCTGCGATCTTTAAGGTGGATAATATTAGAAACGAACATATGAGATACACCGACAAGAAGAAGGGACAGAATGAAATGATATATGTTAAGGCATCAGGGAATACACTGCATGATACTAAAAGGAGATATTGTGTAAAACCTGTAGAGGAAGACAGCGACTGGAATACATAAGGCAAATAATTGAGGACATGAGCTGCAGGTGCTACTCTGTAATGAAGAAGCTGGCAAGAGGGAGGTTTTCTATGAAAGCAGAAGACCGATATGGAAAGAGAAGGATACATTTTGAGAATAAGGCACTCTCACATATGTGAGCATTTAAAACGTCATTGCATCACTTTGAAATCTTAACAAGATCTGACTGAATATTTGTACATTTTTAAGCAGGTACTTCAATATAGTCAATAAAACGATGGGAGAACTAGATATTTAATCTAGCTTTGATGCTGAGAGGGACAAGACTGAAACTGCCCGAAAGAGAAGTACCCACCCAGAGCGTCTACATTAGAGAGGAAAAAACAGAAGTTGGGGGCCCTGGAGAGAGAGTAGTTCATTAGTGGATGGCGGAGACGTGTAAAGAAAGAGCAAGGCAACAGCCCGTAGGGACTTCTCTCACTGCCAAAGGCCAGAGCATGGGAAAGGCCAGCGGCCCAGGAGGTCTGACTCTGTGCGCTATGACGACTGGACTAGGAGAGAGGCGTGCTTCAAAAGATGCGGCAGAAAGTGGACAGAGGTGAGACGTGAAGTACCCGCATCTTTCCACTTGATTCTTTGGTGGAAAATGTGGCGTATGACTTTCGTCATCACAACCTCGCTTCAGTTCCCGGTCCACTCAGCACTCGTGGCTGTGGCATGTGCGCGCTGTTAAAGACGCACTAACTGCATGGGTTAAAACACGAAAAGTTGGAATAAATGTAATCCTCGGGCAACGTTAACTAGAAACCGTACACCGGCAGACGATAAAATTCGTTTTTCTGACTGCAACTCAGTGTATATGAGGAAAATCTGTAGCTGCTGTCAATGAAGCGTCAATGAAGCGTCCACTTTCGGATTGTCTGTGCTGCCATTTGTTTGTACACAAATCGATTATCGCTATCCGCGTACACTCCCGATGAAGATCTCCGTACCGAAACAAGAGTGTTGCCATAAATCGAACGAAACTGTATGTTTGAACAGACCTTTTCAAGTGTCAAACATCTACGATGTATATAAGCAGACTGAAACGACGACAAAAATTTGTATTGTTGCAAGATTCGAAATCAGGTCTCCTGTTCTGAAGGTCGATGCACGAACCACTACGCCACACTGACAAAGTAGCTTCGGATAACTGAAAGGACTACCATAGCACAAATGCCTTCACGTTTCAGCCTACCTAGTATTCTTCCTAAACTCGAACTGCATTGTAGAAGCTCTCCAACTGTCTTGGAATAGCGCCCCAGCGTCGAACGAAACCAAGGCCACGGTACAAATTTTTTTTCGTCGTTTCTCCTAAATCTACAGAGCAAGAACCAATTCGTTTTGCCAATTTATTTATTAAGAACACTACAATAAACCACCAACAGTAACACACTCCTCAAAATCAAAAAGAAAAGAATAACAATAAGCATCCTTTCTGTGGATCAAGCGAATAACAACTAATTCCTGTAATCAGAGATCCCTTCGACTCTATAGCTGTACAACTGTTCCTCGTCGAAGTCGGCTGTTAGCAGCTGGTAGGTAACCTAACACGACGGAAACGACGTATCCCAATAGTTTCAGAAGAGAGGATGGTCGAGGTGACACTTTGCTGGCCCGGCCGGTTTTCTCCGCACTCGGCGAGTCGAGAACTGCCTGCTGAACGGCCAGGCGACGGGCCCGGGCGAAAGGATACTTCCGGGGCTATATAGTTCGTTGAGCGTCGCACCCCCTTCCTCTGCTGCTGGTTGATGCCCTCTGATGAACGTTGGCCGTACTTGTTTGTTGTCAACTGTGGTACTTGCTTGTAAACACTCTTCCGTCGCCCAGACTTCGCTGCGGTGTCGGCAACCCGCATCGCTGGTCTGTCTGCGGAGTTGCCGCTGCATTAGGCGTCTCTAGTGACTGCAGCAGATTCAATCTGCATATATTCAGCGTTAATGTTTCCCATTAATAATGCATGTAAGGGTGCCGTAAGAAACGGCAGGTACTATACACTCGCCATTACATTCACTTTTCAGACGCATCGAAAGCTCAGATTTAAATACTATGTGGTTTACCAATGCCACTCCAGTCTATGTTTACTCTTCACATTATTGCTTGTGCATACCACAGACTTAAAAATAGGGACCAATCAGACAATTCACTGAATTTGCTATTTATTGTAACTGTTAACTTTTCGATGTCTGGATTGTACATTTAGTCTCATCGTAGTTCCCAGGACTCTACTAATATTGCTCTGTTAATTCCATTAGTTACAATGCCTGTAGCAAAACGAAGACGTTTCTGCTGTATTACATTTCATTTTCCAAGTTAATCGTTTTAATACTACTCATCCATATTTGTTAGTTAGCTTAGGATAAAAATTAAAAAGATGTTATTGGCCATGCGTGATAAAGCAAACACCTAATATCTATTACATTCTTCGTTATTTATGTAGTAACTACTGAAATAAATTTACCTTCAACTTTCAAAGAATGTATCGGCTTATGAAAAAGGTGCTATGATGTGCTAAACTCCACCTGCTGAACACAAAACTGTAATGATCAAGATAAAGACATGTGTCCAATGTCGGTAGGAGGAGCTAGAAGCGGGTTAATAAAGTACAGAATGACTACTGAACATTTATTAATTTAGGAATATCACACTGTAAAAACTCAGAATTTAAATAACTACCTACTACAGCAATTATAATTCAGGCACTTTACGGTGCGTGGTTTGTTTCACTCCTTGGAAAGAACATTCTTCCATTGGCTGCAGCAGCCAATACTTAGGTTTCTGCGCAATCACTAACAAAATATTACATACCTTTTACTCTTGATGATCTGCAGAATAAGTCAGATCAGCATATGGCCAAGGCTAAAGGCTATAATCCGCAGACCTACCCGGCCTTCAGAAGTGTGACAACAAAATTCGTTCTACTCACACAGTTGAAATGGTACATGTGTGAATAATATACTCCAGGCTGGGTGTTTTGCGGAAAGAAAGCATGATACTTAACAAGCAAATAATACTTCATAAAATTATTAGCGTATGCTGGAGAACATGGCTACATACAACACCCCCTCTATCTCAGGGTTTACAGTTCAACTGCCGTACAGAAGTAAGCCATTTTAAAATAACACTACATAAAGTAACTCGCATGTGGAAATCCACATAAAATTCAAACTCACAAGACAACACCTTTTACGGTATAGCCTGTCACATATATTTAATAACCACAAGCAGTTATTTAAATGAAAGACAACTATATTAACTTAGACTTATCTGGTCCCGATGCCCCGTATACAGTGTGAATCACGAAAAGCTTACACCGCAAATTTTGGGGGAATGGAAACTGCTATTGATGTGCGGTTTTCACAGAACGCAGTGCTAATCAGGGTATCGTATAGGTAGTCAATTAACACATTGTACTAATAATTAGAAAGTATATTTTTTGCGCAAGCATTACCTTTTTTAAACGAAACAATGCCTGATGACTTTAACAAACTAGAAGTAGGGTAAATATGAACGTCTGTGGTGTTTGTTGAAGAATTATGCTGCGAGTAGTTTACGAGATATCGTATTACGAAAAGTTTCCACACTGACACTTGTGTGTGCCATTCAACCTGCATAGTTGCTAGGTGTCAATATGGTGCGTTTGCTTACATTGTGCTTAGTTGTGTGCTCCTTGAGTGCATTGTGACTTACTATTCCGTTAGTGTGTGCCAGTCCAAGCAATAGGATGACGATGGGATTTACCAACACAGAAAAAGCCAACTTGCTCACGGTGTACGGAAAATGTAGGACGAATGCAGCTAGTTCTTGTACGTGTATTGTATGTGGCAAGATATCCCAATTGATATCAACCGTCTAAAGAATAATTTCTGACTATATTGTAATCTGTTTTTTGGCTAACAGTACGAGCCCCTGACTATCAATCTATTCTTTTAAAACAGCACATCAATAGCAATTTCCGTTTTTGCAATACTTGAAGTGAAAGTTTCGGTGATTCAAGCTGTGTGTCACATAATTCTAATTTCACATAAGGATGTCCTAAGCTTTTGTTGTGAGACTGAAGACGCAGCTGTTTTTGATTATAATGTTTATACCCATAGGCCTATTTCGGAGTGATTGCCATCTTCTTGTTATATCACATGGTCTTGATACCCATATAACACCGATGTTACAATTTCTGTCACACTATTTTACAAGTTTGCTACTTTGATGCTATTGGACCTATAAAAGAAAGACAAACAGACAAATGCCGTCCGAAAAGGCCTTGAAGGCCCAATGGTACCGACAAGCCGCCGTGTCATCCTCAGCCCTTAGGCATCACCGGATACGGACACGGAGGGGCATGTGGTCAGCAAACCGCTCTCCCGACAGTTATTAGTTTTCGTGACCAGTGCCAATACTTCTCAATCAAGTAGCTCCTCAATTGCCCTCACGAGGGCGGAGTGAACTCCGCTTGCCAACAGCGCTTGCAGAGTGTTAGGCAAGCCCGACAGCGCTTCACTCTGGTGATCCGACGGGAACCGGTGTTATCACTGCGGTAAGGTCACTGACCAAGTGAACCTATAGCATTTGTTAAATTTTTTTTGGCATAGCTATTTACGTACTGTCAAGTTATCAAAGTGCACAGCATAATGATTTTTAATGACATTGATTAGACAGTTGACTCACAACCTGTCCTCACAGCTCTATTTCGTCCAATACCTCATGATAAGGTACACAGTTTTAACCTGCAAGGAAATTTGAAATTATAATATCGCAAGATGGTGTCTACAATGAAGAATCCCAATTGTATTTCTCTGAGGAGGCTGCAATATGATGACTTCCAGAAAGTAAATTTAAGTTCCTGTAGTCGTGCGGGTGTAAATTGTATTCTGCCGCTGTGTTTATACCTTTCATCAACGAGAAATGATGTGCTTCATTCTGATGGATTGGAGCCTGGAAATCAATGGCGAACGCCACAGATTTTTAGCGAAGGTAAAATGTGTGCAAACAAACATGCAGTAGTTAGACCAGTGGTATGAGAGTAAAAATATTACAATCAACGATAACATGAAAACTTGAATCTGTGCATTATAAAGCTACGTATTTGCAAAGAGACACGTTTTATACATGAAATTATACTACAAAGGATTGAAAATGCCTCTCAAGTTTTTATTAAGAGAGACAGACGGACAGACAGACAGAGGAAAGGCATTTATGTGTGTGGCATTTGACGTGGTATGTCATTAGCTGCTGGTATGTGGAGGCGTCAAAACGATGGTAGATCCGTCAGTGGTAGACCACAACTGTTGCATCCAGTCGTTTGGTGCATGATCCACTTTGCCGCAATATTATTTCTCCTTCATCCTACTTTGCGTAAAAGCTAGTCAGAAGAAAGTGGTACTACATACAAAAGTATTGATGCTTTTGTCACCACTTCTTGAGAAACTGCCAGCAGGCTTCTGTCTCGGGTTTTTCGGCCGACATTTGTTTGATGAATTTTCTTGACGTTTGACTAGCAGGTGTGCCTGGCATTCTCATAGCTTCACCCTCCCTTGCTGGTGAAGAATTGTCTTCATCGGCCGAAGAACCTGAGACAGATTCCAACAGGCAGTTTTGTACTACAGAGGCTACATCTAAATTCGAGTGCGTACGACGATAACTTTTCAGACACACTACGTTTATATTATGCTCAAGCACTCTGTTTTTTTGAAGAGTATAGAATTAACTTCAACTCGCAGAATGTGAATGTGTAGTTAGCTCGTTTTGTAACAGGCGTCATACTCGCGAATTCACTGTCTGATGATATAATTTTAAATGTACAAATCTGCTTAATTGCTTTTAAAGCAACTGTAAGTATTTTCACGCACTTGAAGTGTCACGTGTTTCTAAATCAGATGTGTCGATTGGCCTCAACACGTGCAGTATGTAGGAAGAAAAGCTTATAATTGTTACACAGAACCTCTTTTTCCACCAGCTGCAAGGCTTTAGAGCGACGAAGTTGTTTTAATTGGAATCCCACACGATAAAGACTTCGGTGTGAGAATCCGATTAATCTGGAATGCATCCATGCGACAGTCGGATGTATGTGACTGATCCTCCCAGGAAGCGTCACACTTTTGTCCATTGTCTTCCTGTTCCAGGCATGCGAGCTCTTTGTCGATCACTCTAATTAAGAAAATAAGCTGACAGAGGCGTCCGCGACAGGCGAGTTACCACCACAAGGCTTCACCACACCTTCCGCCAACGCTTTTTATCTCTCTGCATTTCGCTCACGTAGGACGCCAGTCTCTCTCTCTCTCTCTCTCTCTCTCTCTCTCTCTCTCTCTCTCTCTCAGTCTGTCTTTCTGTCACACACACACACACACACACACACACATACATACATACATACATACACACACACACACACACACACACACACATATACACGCTGCTCGCTAGGGCTTTGATGAATTAGTGGTCCATTCCATTCCGCAAAGTTTCCATCCTCCGTCGAGCCCACAATGGTGCTAGGACGACATGGTCTTATTTTCGATAGCTGCCGCCTGACAGAACTGAGTTTTCTGTTCTCTCATCCTACTATTACATACCTTACATCTCCTTTGAGTCCTTCAGTCTCCCCTACCCTAACCACTTCATTTTCCCTCCCTCCTCCTCCTTTCTCTCCCACACCTTTCCATCGCACTCCTGTTTCCCACAGTATGCGTCGATCCAACCTCCATCGATCCGGCAGCTCGTTGGTCTCTCTTTCTCCCCTTCCCTCATCCCTCTACCCTCTCTGCTGAAGAGAACCTCATTACCATATCTGAAGAGATTTTCCCAATTTTACACCATTCACTTGCCCGTATAAATTTTCCGATAAGCCAATTCGGCCAATTCGGGACGCCTCGTCCAGAAGTGATGTCATAAATTAAATTAATTATATCGAACGTGTTCGGTCGGTGCTCCTGGCGGAGCGTTACCAGTCCGTAAATTTCGTTCTACGAGTTGCAGGCTCCCGACGTAACTGGCAATGTAAACTTTATAACGATGCGAGTTGCCAGCTCCAAATGGACAGAAGTTTTCTCTCAATGAGAACCAGCGCCGCGCCGACTGTAACGTGTAGCGGAGTCGGCTTTGCACGTCGCATAATGACCAGCTTGGCAGCAAAAGTCACTGGAACGCAGCCGTAAAGTAATAACAGTTAAACGCCGCAGTCCGTATCTCATACCATATCTAAAATGTAAACACAAGTGATGATATGCTGGTGGTATTCAAAAAGTGGGGCAGACTATGTTTAAATTATATATAACCATGTTTCTCCGCTTTCCCAAGTGTTCAGTACTTCGCGATCACCCGTGATCTATGTTTCAGGATATTTTTCCCTGGCTGTCCCCTGGAGGGGTGCAAGTAAATTTTCATTTGGGAGGCACGCTGAGGTGAGAAAAGTCATGCGATGCGTCGTAGAACAGCAATATGCCCGTATGAATATGGCGGTCGTATCGCATACAAAAGGTATAAAACGGCATTGCACTGGCATCAGGTGATTCACGTGGAAATGTTTCCGATGGTACAATGGCCGTACGACACCAATGAACAGACTTTGAACGCGGGAGGGTAGTTGGGGCTAGCCGCATGGGACATTTCATTTCGGATATCGCTAGAGAATTTAGTATTCCCAGACCAACAGTATTAAGAGTGTGCCAGAAAATCATATTTCGGGCATTATCTTTTACAACGGACAACGCAGTGGTCGATGACGTTCACTCGATTACCGATAGCAGCGGCGTTTGTGTCAGTGCTAACAGACAAATATTACTGTAGGGAAATATTCGCAGAAATCTGTACGGAGCGTATGATGAACATATTCGTTAGGAGAATGTGGCGAAATTTGGCTCTAAAGGACTATGGCAGCAGACGACCGACTCGAGTGTGTCTGCTAACAGCACCACATTACCTGCAGCACCTCTCCCGGGCTCGTGACCGTATCGGCTGAAACGTCTCCTTAGAAAAATTATATATGACTGTGCTCAAACTGACATATATATATCAGTTAATGACATCCAGTCTTACAAATTTACTGTCTCTGATGGACACACGTCCAGATCATCCGCTCTCAAAACTCCGCCATTTCTCCCCCCACAGCCACCACTGCTGGCGGCTCACCTCCAACTGCGCAACGCTACGCGCTGTTAACAGCCAACTGCCCAACAGTACAATAGCACACAACAATGAAAACCAGCCACAGACTGCACACAGCACAGCCAGTGATTTTCGTACGTGGCGTTACCAATATAAGAACCTAAACAGCCTACTTACACGGTCCGATCCTGTTGGGAAGAGAGACTGGTCAGATGAATTCGGATTTCAGCTGGTAAGAAATGATGGTCGGGTGCGTGTGTGGCGCAGACCCAACGAAGCCACAGACCCAGGTTGTTAACAAGGCTCTGTGGCTCTGAGCACTATGCGACTTAACTTCTGAGGTCATCAGTCGCCTAGAACTTAGAACTAATTAAACCTAACCAACCTAAGGACATCACACACATCCATGCCCGAGGCAGGATTGGAACCTGCGACCGTAGTGGTCGCTCGGCTTCAGAATGCAGCGTCTAGAACCACACGGCCACTTCGGCCGGCAATTGGTTATGTTCTGCCGGTTGGGGACCATTTGCAGCCATTCATAAACTTCACGTGCCCAAACAGCGATTTCATGTCACCGGGCCACAACTGTTCGAGATGCATTTGAAGAACGTTCTGGACAATTCGAGGGTCTGATTTGGCCACTCAGATCGCCCGACATGAACCACATAATCGAGAGATCAGTTCGTTCACAACATACTGCACCGGCAACACTTCCGCTAGTATGGACAACTGTAGAGGCAGTGTGGCTCAGTGTTTCTGCAGGGGACGTCCAACGACTTGTTGAGTCCATTCCTCATAGAATTGTTGTACTGTGTTGGGCAAAGGGAGGCAAATCACGATGTTGGGAGGTATCCCATGAATTGTATAACAAGAATCCCCATCCTGTAACATTAACTGAAAACAATAGTGTCAATAAAAATGAAAACAAAATAAAACGTAGTGGAGGCAAACAGTATTCACCCACAAGCTTTACATCAGCGTGACCTTCTCCCTAGCATGAATGAGACCGCGGAAGAAAAAAAAAAAAAAAAAAAGAAGTCCTTGCTTCAGTTTTCCCAATCCTCAATCTTTTTCAAGTGCCAGTCTTCTGATCTTATCTGTCCATGGATTTCTACCCTCAAAGAAGAGGGTTCAAACTAGTGAATGCATCTGTTTTCTTCCGAAAATCTCAGGGCACACATGTCCGGCGGGATTAGACGTTTGAATCATGGTCAAGGTAATATGTTGTTGAAGTTACTGGAGCTGGAGGTTAGAATACCGTAAATGGAATGTTCCGCTTTCCATGCGAGAGTCCCTGTCTTCTTAATTGTTTCAGGTTTTCAGTGCATGATTCGCGAATTCAAAGCTCTGTACGAGAGTGAATGATTGCTGTACCAGGTATTCCACCTCACGTCCTCCCTGCAGTTCGATTACTGTATTCTGGCCTCTGTGAGGCAACGCAATAATCCAGCAGCTAGTTCCTGGGAACCAAACACATTATCTATCGGCAACTCTTAGTTTCGTGGCAGCACTCAGTCTGGATGTTATATTAACTGATATCAACTACTTGACACAGCTCTTCGAAGAACTGTAGAAGAGGGCAAGTGCATGATTTGGTCACGGTTAATTTTCCAGCTCCATTAGTCGATTTCCGTCTCTCCGAAAGCAATGTGAGCCATGCCTAACTAACGAAAACCTGCTATGAATTAAAATAATCAATATAGCGGCCCTAGCTGCAGGCGTTAAACAAGCAACCGATTACGCTGCCTGACAAAAATAAGTTCAGTGTACATAAGCGGCAGAGGAACGTAAATGAAACGTAGTGGGTGAAGAGGGTAGTAACGTTACGGCAGCTGTAGTGGTAGGAGGGGGGTGGAAGAGATAAGGTACTGGGCCAAAATTAAATTGTACATTTTGTTTTAAATAATTTACTACACATAAATGCTATCTACAATATTAAAACACAGAAGTGCCATTTTAACTTTCGTAAGATGAATAACATGTGCTGTGTACTTCACATTACAGTTTACGATGATATCGTGCTACAGGTTTTCAGTGCATGATTCGCGAATTCCAAGCTCTGTACGAGAGTGAGTGGTTGCTGAACCAGGTATTCCACCTAACGTTCTCTCCACACATCCGCAAGAAACCGAGCTGAAACCACAAATTTTAGTCTGAGTTGGAAAACATAGCTGCAATTACGCAAATTTAGACGTAGTTCAATTCCAAAAGAATTATCTTGCACTTATTATATAGATTGTTAGAACTTTTAAAGGCTTTGTAGCAAAGTTTGCTCCACTGAACATATTTTAAAAGAACAATAATTACCTGACTGTGAACACTTTAAAATTTAAAGGTAAATACATATATTTCAAACAACGTCAATCTCGAACACATAGCCTTTTTAAACAGTATTTACCTATAGGAGCTGATCTAACTCATTAGAAACAGTGGTAACTCCGAGAAAACATTCATACCACGACAAATTAAAACATTGACCAGCTTACAACACCACAAATTGAAACCCATATTACTTCAGAGCGTGGCTCCAAATAATAACACACAGATACAAGGCCCACTATCAAATTGCTATTTCCTGGGTTTTAAAAAATCATCAGTTATCAAGGTGGCCTTTATAATTCCTTAATAAAAAGGAACGTTTCGGAAGAAGTACACGAAACATAGGTACGGTACCACAAGCAACTAAGGTAAGTAACACACAGGAGATGGTACTTACACAATCGTTACGTGCAATATCTATTGATCAGAATGTTAACAAAACACGACCAACTTGAGGTCACAGTACTGCAGAGATATTGAAAGAGAATAAACATAACCTGGCTTTCAGATGTAGCCATAGCGCGGGAACAGTATAAGTAGTACAAAAACTCTCTCCTTTTTCTGGAGGACTCGCTAGAAGGAAACCACCAGCACATAGCGTAGCTCTCTAGATCAGCTAGAATTAACACCATGGCGACAGGGTATCAGACTATGAATAACTGAGAAGACTCTCACGAAAGTTTTTCACAACGTCACCAATTCATTGCAGAATAGTGATAGGAAAACTGTTGTTCTCTAAATACATAAATGATCTGGCGGACAGGGTGGGCAGCAATCTGCGGTTGTCTGTTGATGATGCCCTGGTGTACGGTAAGGCGTCAGTTGAGTGACTGTAGGGAGATACAAGAAGACTTACACAAAATTTTCAGTTAGTGTGATGAATGTGGAAAAAATGTAAGTTAATCTTTTAATATCTAAATTTATACAGTAATGACCTGCGCTTGCTTATTTCTCTTCATTAACTATACATGTTTTTGTATAATTTACTTAATTCTGTCAGTCATTTAGATACGCTCATGCAAGTGTTTTTGTGAGTACACGTTTTAGAAAGATGGATGCCAATCGTAAATTACGCGTTCAACGTATATTATACATTTGCATGATATCAAGATATGACAGTCTTTGAAGTTTGCGTATGGTTTTAATTTTTTATATTATCTTTAAACACAAAAATATGAACACTATTTTGCGTTCTTGGCATTGCTTTCTCTTTAACCGGTTTTACTTGTTTGAGCACAAAAAAAACGTGGTTGAACAATGCATTGTGACCCTCCCACTTCGAATGTGTTTCTTACCCCCTTCCACTCGTAACCCTCCCCCCTCCCCCCACCACTTCTCTCTTCCTATTCATATATAACAATGTTGGACACTGTAATGTCACTCTTTCATCAAAAAAAGTTTTGTAGAACCTCGGTTCCGAGAGATCCTGTACCTGCAAAGAAATTGGAACTGAGATCAACAAAATCATTTACCCCCTTTTTATGCACATAAATACCATACATTGCATGTTGTACTACCGTACAGTGAGACCTTCAGAGGTGGTGGTACAGATTGCTGTACACACCGGTACCTCTAATACCCAGTAGCACGTCCTCTTGCACTGATGTATGTCTGTATTCGTCGCGTCACACTATCTACAAGTTCATCAAGGCACGGTTGGTCCAGATTTTCCCACTCTTCAATATTGTTTCGGCGTAGATAGTTCAGAGTGTTTGGTGGGTCACGTCGTCCATAAACAGCCCTTTTCAATCTATCCAGGGCATGTTCGATAGGGTTCATGTCTGGAGAACAAACTGGCCGCTCTAGCCGAGCCGATGTCCGTTAACCTGAAGTAAGTCATTCACAAGATGTGCTCGATAGGGGCCCGAATTACCGTCCATGAGCGCGAACGCCTAGCCAGTATGCTGCCGATATGGTTGCACTATCGGTCGGAGTATGGCAATCACGTATCATACAGACAGTACGGCGCCTTCCATGACCACCTGTGGCGTACGACGGCCCCACTCAATACCACCCCAAAACAGCAGGGAACCTCCAGCTGCAATCGCTGGACAGTGTGTCTAAGGCGTTCAGCCTGACCGGGTTGTGGTTGAAGGCGTATGCGACACTCATCGGTGAAGAGAACGTGATGCCAATCCTGGGTGATCCCTTCGGCATGTTGCAGGGCCCATCTGCACAGCGCATCAGGCTGTCGTGGTTGCAACGATGGACCTTGCCATCGACGTCGGGAGTGAAGTTGCGCATCATGCAGCCTATTGCGCACACTTTGAGTCGTTACACGACGTCTGTGGCTGCACGAAAAGCATCATTCACCCATGGTGGCGTTGCTGTCAGTGTTCCCCCGAGCCATAATTTGTAGGTAGCGGTCATCTTCTGCAGCAGTAGCTCTTAGGCGGCCTGTGCGAGGCACGTCGTCGACAGTTCCTGTCTCTATGTCTCTCCTCCATGTCAGAAGTACACCTAGACACTTCCTTTGTTGAGAGCCCTTCCTGGAACAAAGTAACAATGCGGACGCGATCGAACCGCGGTATTGATCGTTTAGGCATGGTTGAACTACAGACAACACGAGCCGTGTACCTCCTTCCTGGTGGAATGACTGGAACTGGTGAGTTGTCGGACCCCTTCCGTCTCATAGGCGCTGCTCACGCATCGGGACGGGTTTAATGACAACTCTGAGCAGTCGAAGGGTCTATGTCTGTGATACAATATCCTCAGTCAATGCATATCTTCAGTAGTTTTGGGAACCGCAGTGATGCAAAACATTTTTGATGTGTGTATGTGTATAGTCATTGCGTGTCAAGTCACATTGTGATGTTCAAAGTGCCTAGCTGTCTGTTTGTCTTTACGAAGTTTCTGAAGAGGGCAAAAATTTTCCGAAGCCGGTAACGAGAAAATTTTTGTTATATGTCAAAGCGATAACATTGCATCAGAATTTCTAAAATCATTGGGGGAAGTGGCAACAAAACGACTATTCACGTTGGTGTGCAGAATATAGGAATCTGGCGACATACCATCTGACTTTCAGAAAAGCGTCATCCACACAATTCCGAAGACGGCAAGAGCTGACAAGTGCGAGAATTATCGCACAATCAGCTTAACAGCTCATGCATCGAAGCTGCTTACAAGAATAATATACAGAAGAATGGAAAAGAAAATTGAGAAAGCGCTAGGTGACGATCAGTTTGGCTTTAGGAAAAGTAAAGGGACGAGAGAGGTAATTCTGACGTTACGGCTAATAATGGAAGCAAGGCTAAAGAAAAATCAGGACACTTTCATAGGATTTGTCTACCTGGAAAAAGCGTTCGACAATATAAAATGGTGCAAGCTGTTCGAGATTCTGAAAAAAGTAGGGGTAAGCTATAGGGAGAGGCGGGTCATATACAATATGTACAACAACCAAGAGGGGATAATAAGAGTGGACGATCAAGAACGAAGTGCTCGTATTAAGAAGGGTGTAAGACAAGGCTGTAGCCTTTCGCCCCTACTCTTCAATCTGTACATCGAGGAAGCAATAATGGAAATAAAAGAAAAGTTCAGGAGTGGAATTAAAATACAAGGTGAAAGGATATCAATGATACGATTCGCTGATGACATTGCTATCCTGAGTGGAAATGAAGAAGAATTAAATGATCTGCTGAACGGAATGAACAGTCTAATGAGTACACAGTATGGTTTGAGGGTAAATCGGAGAAAGACGAAGGTAATGAGAAGTAGTAGAAATGAGAACAGCGAGAAACTTAACATTAGGATTGATGGTCACGAAGTCAATGAAGTTAAGGAATTCTGCTACCTGGGCAGTAAAATAACCAATGACGGACGGAGCAAGGAGGACATCAAAAGCAGACTCGCTATGGCATAAAAGGCATTTCTGGCCAAGAGAAGTCTACTAATATCAAATACCGGCCTTAATCGGAGGAAGAAATTTCTGAGGATGTACGTCTGGAGTACAGCATTGTATGGTAGTGAAACATGGACTGTCGGAAAACCGGAACAGAAGAGAATCGAAGCATTTGAGATGTGGTGCTATAGACGAATGTTGAAAATTAGGTGGACTGATAAGGTAAGGAATGAGGAGGTTCTACGCAGAATCGGAGAGGAAAGGAATATGTGGAAAACACTGATAAGGAGAAGGGACAGGATGAAGGACATCTGCTAAGACATGAGGGAATGACTTCCATGGTACTAGAGGGAGCTGTAGAGGGCAAAAACTGTAGAGGAAGACAGAGATTGGAATACGTCAAGCAAATAATTGAGGACGTAGGTTGCAAGTGCTACTCTGAGATGAAGAGGTTGGCACAGGATAGGAATTCGTGGCGGGCCGCATCAAACCAGTCAGTAGACTGATGACCAAAAAAAAAAAAAAACTAAGCGATCGTTGAAGTAATAAATTATTTTGCAAGCGAAATGGACGCTCTTACTGTAGGACGTTGCACCACATCTGGCTTCGATGCATGCACTAATTCGGTTGAGGAAGGTGACATAAATCTGTTGTGTCCTCTCCTGAGGCGAGCTGCCCACAGGTACTGTAACCCAACCTTCATAGCCTGGATACTGACGCTGGTCCCACACACGTTCTAGCAAGGACAGATATGGGGATCTAAAATGTCCACGGGAAATCCTCAGTATCAGTTCGTCTGCCATCGTTGCCCTATTGAAAAGTGGACTAGACATTGTTGCACGTAAGGTAGCACGTGATTAGGCAGGATGTCCACGACGTACATTTGTCCCATCACTACCAGCCGGCCAGAAAGTTATATGCAATCGCTCCCAACGACGCCAGGAATAACACTGCTATGCCTCTCCAAAACAGTGGAAGAATATGACCTCTCCCAAGTCGTCACTATATCCGCCGACGTTCGTCATCTGGGTTACTGTATAACCACGATTCATCGCTGAGTGCAATTCGTCGCCGTTCATCGTCCACGTTTCCCGGTCACAGGACCACTCCCAAACCAGTCCTTTATGTTGTGAACGTCAGTGTTTTTCATGGGACGATAATTTCATAGTCTGACTGCTGCTACTCTCTGACTTAACATGCGGAATGACACACTGAGTATTGCAAGGAGTTTAACCAATGACGGTCGCCCACCAATGATAGCCACGGGAGTTTTAGCCAGTAAGCCCCTTCTTCGGCATTAGAGTGGGAAAACCTGTTAACCCTAGAACGCCCAAGCCTTTTTTTTCTAACTTGGATGCCTAAGGGGGGAGGGAGGGGGGTTCGGCGAGCCCACAGGTATTAAATAAGTTTACTGACGAAAAAATACAACTTTCAAAATGGTTTATATATTTTAAGGAAGGCATCGGTTCATAAATGTTAATTGTTATAAATATTGGATTGAGTGAAAAAAAAATTGACATATTGCAATACAAAATACAGATGTGTTCATATACAATAAACAACTCTGAGTCCTCAACTTCAAGGTAAGAGACACACTTCACAATTTTTTTCTGAATGTGTGTACACACATGTTTATGACACTGTCCACAATACTGTTTTGGTTTACTTAGATTGTTGTACCTCTGCTTCTTTGTTTTAGCTTTTCTTACACAAATATGGCACCGACCTTACCCTGCAGGAGGCTGACGTGCTTCTGTTGTAACTTCTTTGATTTTCTTTTGTAGAACAGTCTCCATTGATTGAACAATTTGGTTAGATAACCCTCTTGCATTGGCACTTCTTTCTTCTACCTGCAATTTCACTAGTTCCATCCCAGCTTGCAGAAGATAAAGTTTCCGTTTGTTGGGTTTCTTTTCATTCCATCTTGGATGTTGCTGGATGTCGATGAGACAGTAAAATACAGATAGAGGCCATCTCTTTGTTCCCCTCTTGCAGGTGTGCATACGCGGCATTTGATCAATGGTATCAATTCCACCTTGAGTGGAATTATAATATGCATTTATCTTGGTTTTATTCTTCTGTCCTCCAGCAGTGCCTTTATCTTGGCGCACTGTTGCCAAACAACAATAAGTTTTTACTTGGTTTCGTTTTTGCTGTGTAGGGCACCAAAGTTACTGGAGGCCTACGTGTTGGGAACTGCACTAACTTACTGCAATTTTGCAAGATAAATAACAGCTGACTGACATCAACAATCACTTCCACTGAAAGTAAACCGATTATTGTGAATATCCAATACCAACCAACAAGAAACTAACTTGCATTGTTGTAAAGATGAGAAATACGAAATCCTACTAAGGGAAATTTTCTATAGCATGGAAGCCTAAGGGGCGGGGAGGGGTTCTTGGACCCATAATAAGTTTATTTATTTTTTCCTTCAAAGCAGGAATTTTCCATAAAATATATTGACACTAACGTTTCATAAAATAGCCAACAAACAATAACTCAAAGGTAATATGTAGTATGAAAGTTACTTGGGCAAAAGCAGTGGACATAAAAAATTGTGGGTTCAACGAACCTCCCCCCCCCCCCCCGCCCCTTAGGCATCCTAGGGTTAATATCAAGTGACGATGGCCCACCAATGGTAGCCGAAGATCTTTACCCAATAATCCCACTTCTCCAGCACAAGCGCTGGGAAACTCACCTTTATAAGAGCTGGCGACACTGATCTCTGTCAGAGTCCAGTATACAGTGGACACCACAGGATCCTGAAGAAGGCCTCAACAGAGTGGTCGAAAAGGGATTGTTTGAAGAAATATGACGCGACGCGGTTACGATGTGCCTGGTGCACAATACGACGATCCTCCCTTATAGTGGAGAGCCATGGTAGGTTGGAAACTTGACCACGAATATTTCTGCCCTCAGGAGTTCCCATGCGGTGCATCATTGGGCCAGTGTCACATCCGAATGCCACAGAATCTGTACACTGAGTGAGGCCCTTTCAAGCTCTGTCAGTTGCTGATGTCACTGTCTCATCTGAGGACGTGGCATCTCTGTATACTTCACAGGGGCGAACACTCAACATCCGACGCTGTTCACGCCTTTTATATATCTTACTAGGTCTGGTAACAACTCTAAACATCAACAAGACTAATGAACTGTTATGGCCGTCCTACCTATCACAGACATCTGCAACTTTAATCATTTATTTCCGCCGATGGTATGCTGGTATGGGTATGCTTGCGTGTGAGAACTTCACTTTTCTTTTTTCCTTTTAGCAGGACGTCTCTGGGGCGACGGCCGTTTACAAAAAAAAAAAAAAAAAAAAAAAAAAAAAAAAAAAAAAAAAAAAAAAAAAAAAAAAAAAAAAAAAAAAAATCTGCTATACCGGATATTGTACCACAGATGTCTGCTACGTTGACTAATTCTCCATGTGAGTCAACTTTAGGCGCTCTAAAGGATCCGCATCTCTATTACAAGGTTCTGCAGGGGTCGCTGACTCTTCGAAAAGAGACGACATTGATTCAAAACGAATTCACGCCTATGGATCGTTCGAGTGCGGGTCAAGGCTGCACTCTTTCTATGCCGGTAGCGGCCTTATTTCGCTGTTGCGTGGAAGGGGTTACTTTGGGCGCTAAATCCAGAAAGATGGCTCCGGCCTGCCTGTGGCGTTTGAAAACTTGTGCAGTGCAGCAGATAAGTGTTCTGGGCACAGATGAGCGTCTTGCTTCTAACAGACCACTGGCCCGTTTACTCTTTGACTAACAACCCGTCGTCTACAATTCATTTAATTTTACCAATTAATTAACTCGTAGGTCTTTCAAATCAAATGGTTCAAATGGCTCTGAACACAATGCGACTTAACTTCTGAGGTCATCAGTCGCCTAGAACTTAGAACTAATTAAACCTAACTAATCTAAGGACATCACACACATCCATGCCCGAGGCAGGATTCGAACCTGCGACCGCAGCGATCACTCGGTTCCAGACTGTAGTGCCTAGAACCGCGCGGCCACTTAGGCCGGCAATAGGTCTTTCCTCTCATTGTTCGATGATGACTTACTGCTCCGCTCCTCTGTATGAAAGCCGAATATTGATCACACTTCAACAGTTCGTCGTAAGCGAAAATTCTCAGATGACCGTAAATAATTACATGTGTGAGGTCATCCACATGAGTGCTAAAAGGAATTCGTTAAACTTCGGTCACACGATATATCAGTCAAATCTAAAGGCCGTAAGTTCAAACAAATACCTAGGAATTACAATTACGAACAACTTAAATTGGAATAACACATAGAAAATGTTGTGGGAAAGGTTAACCAAAGACGGCGCTTTATTGGCGGGACACTTAGAAAAGGTAACAGAGGTACTAAGGAGACTGCCTACACTACGCTTGTCCATCTTCATTTAGAATACTGCTGCGCGGTATGGAATCTTTACCAGATGGGATAGACGGAGTACATCGGAAAAGTTCAAAGAAGGGCAGCATATTTTGTATTATCGCAAAATAGGGGAGAGAGTGTCACTGAAATGATACAGGATTTGGGATGGACATCACTGAAACAAAGGCGTTTTCGTTGCGGAGAAATCTTCTCGCGAAATTCCAATCACCAACTTTTTCCTCTGAATGCGAAAATATTTTGTTGATGCCAAACTACAAACGAAGAAACGATCACCATGATAAAATAAGGGAAATCTGTTTTGCACGAAAAGACATATAGTAGGTGTTCGCTCTCTCCGTTCGCTATACGAGATTGGAATAATAGTGAATTGTGAATGTCGTTCGATGAATCCTCTGCCAGGTACTTAAATGTGATTTGCAAAGTATGCATGTAGATGTAGATGTAAGTTCTTCATTGGACTGGTATTTTCCACCAGAGGCAAATTTCGAACATCTTCGGCAGAGTGAAATGTAATTGTGATACTGTTTGCTGCAATATTGCAAGTCATTTAAAATTACTGAACAGTCCATTTCTGTGGGCAAGTGAGCCACAGGTAAATGTTCGTTACTTGATGCAGACGTATTTTGTACCGCGCAACGTTCCACTTAACAACCACTTTCTAGAAAACTCGAAAGGCGCTGCCTTTAACTGTTTTGCAGATTTCAAGAAATTAACTCGGCGTGATGCTGTTGTGCTCCAAGAACCGTTTCCTGTTTCCTCGGAGTGGTCGTCTGCGTTCGCATTTGTGACGGACCGTCCGACAGCGACGCCACGTACACTGTAACCGGCAATACTTACGAGGATTTTACTCCATGAGTGGCCCACTGAAACCCATTCACAGCGGAAGTTCCCGGAAGAGCTTAATTTTCGGCTGTAGTGGGATCTGATGTGAAACATACATGAAGGAAACTCGTAAAATATCCCGTCATCAAAGTCGGCATAGAATTACAACTTGATAAATGAGTCGGAAGCCTACATCAAGTCAAGTTGGCGCTTCACAGCTGTTCCAAGAATGTCGATCCATTCCTAGTCATGGTATAAAAGGTGATAAAAAAGTTTCAATTTGGGGGCGTTTCTGCAGCTATATGCAGCGATGCGCGACTCCGCCGCTGGTGTACAAGCACCGAAATATAAGCAAGTGATTAGTGGGCATCCGTGTCATTCCCAGCCCATGCGGTAAATGCGGCAACGTGCCCTACGGCGACGTTTCTAGGAAATGCGTCCAAACATGATCAACGCGCTGTTATTCTTTCTTTGGTTTCCAAAGGACAAACTATCGCAGACATCCATCGGATTATGAAGACTTTGTTTGGGGCGTAAGTCTGTCGAAACAACCGCTGTGGAATAATGCAACAAGGGGTGCTCTAGCTTCACGACAATGCACGTCCACATATCACAAATGTCGTAACACCTAAGCTGTGCCGTCTCATGTGGAAGGACCTCAAACACTCGCCCTATATTCCCTATCTCTCCTGATGCTGTTATCACCCTCTAAAAAGTCCCTTGAAGGTCGACAATTCCTATCGGACGAAGACGTGCAATAGACAGCTATTCCTTCAGGCAGCAGGACATGTTGTTTTATGAAGCGGCTATTTTCAGCTTTGCGCGCCTGTGAGATGATTGTCTCAATGCCCACGGGGATTCTGGTTGGTTGGAATACCCAATCTGGACTATACGGGCTTCGAAAGGAAACTTTTTGATCACCCCTTATAGTACATGACGCTTAAGAAAAAATTCGCCTGGTTTCACGAATGTTCTACAAGAATCGATGTAGTAAGATGGGGACTTTAAATTATGGAACTAAATTAAAAGCATACCCTGGTGACAGTTGATAAGTTGATAGTTCATTTGTTTACCGGTAGGGGTCTCCTTCGTGCAGCTTGCTCTCCCGCTCGTTCGTCACGTATCTCGAAACACTGGAGATTTTTCCAGAACTGCGTGAACACGCCGACATGTAAATTTTCAACAGGCTAGAGCACCACCTCACTGGCATGTAAAAGTATTTCATGATTTGTGTGTATGTGTGTGTGTGTGTGTGTGTGTGTGTGTGTGCGCAGTGGGGGAGGGAGAAGGTTGTGCGAGGGGTGGGATGTAGAGATTTGTGAATGGTACTGTCCATCATCTGCTTCGCCTTCCAATAACTTTGTGGGAACTGAGCGCAGTAACTCCAGACACGCACGCAGAAGTAGCGGCAAATGTGACTTCCGTTATACGGGTATGTAGTAAGGACAACACCATCAGCTGTATTTACTGGATTTGTTGGTACACAAACTCTTTGGGTGTTGTAGTACACCATATTCAGGACCATCAATGATTTTGGGTGATGAAGTTGACACGGAGGAAACATTGTTACACTTTCTGTATGGTTCAAATGGCTCTGAGCACTATGGGACTCAACTGCTGTGGTCATAAGTCCCCTAGAACTTAGAACTACTTAAACCTAACTAACCTAAGGACATCACACACATCCATGCCCGAGGCACGATTCGAACCTGCGACCGTAGCGGTCGTGCGGTTCCAGACTGTAGCGTCTTTAACCGCTCGGCCACTCCGGCCGGCACACTTTCTGCAGAAGGGCCACAATCGGCATCGCTAAACTTAAGTTTCTTGTCGTCTACAGTGTGAATGGTGACAGTACATCAACCCAACTGTTTTGGGGAGCAAGGCCCAATTTCCCACCAGCCGTTGATGTACTACCACACAGTAGGCGATAAGACATTTCAGTTTAAAGGACACCAATATTTTGGATATTCTTCAGAGAGTGTAACAATATTCTCTCGATATTAACGTCATCTCCGAGAATCATTAGTGGAACAATTTAACACTGAGTCCGTTACATATAAATAAAATCAGAAAGTACAGCTGATGATGTTATCCTTACTTCATATAAACATACTAGTTTTTTCTCTGTAGCGTTCGATACATGTACTGGACACCTCCTCCCGCTTCTCTGTGTCTACCTCTTCCTCCTTCCCCCCCCCCCCCTTTCCTGCGCCTCTCCTTCCACCTCGCTCCCACATCTTTCTATGTCCTTCTTCCTAATCTCTGTGTCTTTCCATCTCCTCCTCCTAGCTCTGTGCCTACCTTCTCCTCCTCCCCCTCTCCTTCTCGGTATCCCTCATCCCCTCATTGCGTCCATCTATCTACCTCTCCCCTCAGTCCATATTTATCTGCCTCCATCTCATTCTCTTTCTGTCCCCTTCTCCGTCTGGTCCTCCCACTCTCTTTCTGTCTTCCCATATCCATCTCTCACTCTGTCCATCTACCCCTTCCCCTACTCACTTTGCCATCTCCTCTCCAATTTCAATGTCTTCTCCTCTTTCCCCCCTCTCACTATCAATCTCCCCCTCCCCTTTTCTTCCTGCCAATCTCCTACTCCCTCTTCTCTCTCTTTCCGTCTCCTGCTCCTATTTCTATTTCCATCTCCTCCTGTCCCTTTCCCTGCCCACCTCCTCCGGTCCCCCTATAACTTTCTATCTCATCTTTCTCGCCACTTTCTACGAACTCAGCTCCTCTCTCTGTATCTGATGATTCTCCTCTTCCTGTTCCTGACCTCTTCTCATTTTCTTCTTACGTGGCCACATGCTCCCTCTCTTATTATCCATCACCTCCTGCCTACTTTCCTTTGTCTCCTCCATCCATCTCACCCTTCCTCTGTTCTAGCTCATCTACACACGTAGCCACGGCAAAACTGGTCGATAAAATAGTCCGTTACCACTCCCACAACACGCATGTCTTGTAGGGCAGGTTTTTCCATGACATGTTGCTTGCCATGCAAAGCAGGTCAGTAAACCAGAATTAAACCGATACCACTCCAACGCAACACGGCGGAAGCGCAGGACGACTCACATTTCAGTCACTAAGAAAAACTGGTTTTCCCTCGCTCTTGTGGAAGCTGAGGATAGTGGGCAGATTATTTTGCTTCCCTGCGTGATGTATTGCTTGGCACTAGTTGACAGGTTCTGAGCACCGAAAGCATCAAGGGACGAGGCACATAAACCGCTCTCCACAGCCCCCCCCCCCCCCCCCCGGCCCCTCTCACCACTGAATAACAAAATTTTAATACTTTCTTGAGAGTAAGTTGTGTTAAACTCTGAAACAAATAAAACATATATTGGTAACGATAAACACAACAACAAGTTGCATTCAAACTAGAGCGTGCTTGGAACGTAACCCAAATGCAATTTATGAAATTCACATCACGTTATTACAAAGGCTGTAGGCTAACTAAATAACTGTAACTAGAAACATCATTAATTATAAAGCTGTTCAACCATTTACTACAAGAAACGGGCACTATGAAGCTGCAGGCTCCATATCACGTCGACAGCGTCCGCCAGCCGATACATGGATAATCCGGCTGGTTACAGAATGGGGTACAGATTGCTTCATTATAACTGCATGGTGAAATCTTCCGGTATCTAACCTCATGCAACAACTTTCCACCAGACAAAACACCTTACCGCGTGAAGACAACTAAAGGTGCACAGCATCCACGGTACACCGCATTTTGCGAGCCACACAATGCCACCTTCAAGTGTGGTTGCACAACAGTCTCATTTCAATACAAGATAGAGCTTACTTCTATGCGGGACGGCGTATTGAAATACAATTCTTTGCAAGATGTATACTTTCTTTGATGCACATTCTAGAGATCACAGTTCCAATGTTGCTGTTGTTACAAAGCATCCATGCACATTGATCGACGTCGACAGCTGTCTGCCACAATCATTATTGTATGTCAGCTGTAAGGTAGCACAATTCAGAGGCTTGAGCCCAGCCTCCACGGCGCACAACGCTGGGTAGGGGCCCTGAAGCGAGAACAAGGCACGCCTACCTCCTGCAGCGAAAGCACAAGCAGAAATCGTGTGCCGAAGTGAAAATCGCTTCCGATTTATTAGTGCACGAGACTAGTATCATTTTACGCATTAACATGGGTAATAAAGATCTTAACTACAGCAATTACGTACACTTATGGCAAGGAAAAGGAACAGTAAGGAACAGATATAAAATTTACGCCACAGCGAATGGCAGATTGTGTCTGGCATTTATGTAAGCCGTTATAATTTTGTAAATCATTTCAAAACATGAGTTCACTCGCTTTCACTTTCTCTGTCTTCTATTTGTGCGTCTGAATGTTTCTCGCTTCCAGCTGATGTCCCTGTTTTCATGGTAATTTCACGGACAGCTGTTCCGACGATAGTGTCACGGGCCCAGTCATCAACTTGTACCTCTTTAACTTTCGTTTAGTGTCCTCCCAAGTCCTCGGCCGTAACAGATTGGAACTGTCCACAGGGTTCAGTACAGGGTTATTACAAATGATTGAAGCGATTTCACAGCAGTACAATAACTTTATTATTTGAGATATTTTCACAATGCTTTGCACACGCATACAAAAACTCAAAAAGTTTCTTTAGGCATTCATAAATGTACGATATGTGGCCCTTTAGTGATTCGGCAAACATCAAGCCGATAATCAAGTTCCTCCCACACTCGGCGCAGCATGTCCCCATCAATGAGTTCGAAAGCATCATTGATGCGAGCTCGCAGTTCTGGCACGTTTCTTGGTAGAGGAGGTTTAAACACTGAATCTTCCACATAACCCCACAGAAAGAAATCGCATGGGGTTAAGTCGGGAGAGCGTGGAGGCCATGACATGAATTGCTGATCATGATCTCCACCACGACCGATCCATCGGTTTTCCAATCTCCTGTTTAAGAAATGCCGAACATCATGATGGAAGTGCGGTGGAGCACCATCCTGTTGAAAGATGAAGTCGCCGCTGTCGGTCTCCAGTTGTGGCATGAGCCAATTTTCCAGCATGTCCAGATACACGTGTCCTATAACGTTTTTTGTTTGCGGAAGAAAAAGGGGCCGTAAACATTAAACTGTGAGATTGCACAAAACACGTTAACTTTTGGTGAATTGCGAATTTGCTGCACGAATGCGTGAGGATTCTCTACCGTCCAGATTCGCACATTGTGTCTGTTCACTTCACCATTAAGAAAACATGTTGCTTCATCACTGAAAACAAGTTTCACACTGAACGCATCCTCTTCCGTGAGCTGTTGCAACCGCGCCGAAAATTCAAAGCGTTTGACTTTGTCATCGGGTGTCAGGGCTTGTAGCAATTGTAAACGGTAAGGCTTCTGCTTGAGCCTTTTCCGTAAGATTTTCCAAACCGTCGGCTGTGGTACGTTTAGCTCCCTGCTTGCTTTATTCGTCGACTTCCGCGGGCTACACGTGAAACTTGCTCGCACGCGTTCAACCGTTTCTTCTCTCACTGCAGGCCGACCCGTTGATTTCCCCTTACAGAGGCATCCAGAAGCTTTAAACTGCGCATCCCATTGCCGAATGGAGTTATCAGTTGGTGGATCTTTGTTGAACTTCGTCCTGAAGTGTCGTTGCACTGTTATGACTGACTGATTTCAAGCACGACATACGCTTTCTCGGCTCCTGTCGCCATTTTGTCTCACTGCGCTCTCGAGCGCTCTGGCGGCAGAAACCTGAAGTGCGGCTTCAGCCGAACAAAACTTTATGAGTTTTTCTACGTATCTCTAGTGTGTCGTGACCATATATCAATGAATGGAGCTACAGTGAATTTATGAAATCGCTTCAATCATTTGTAATAGCCCTGTATATTTGTGACAGATAATTCCCGTGATTTGTTACACTCCCTAACATGCCTCTTTATATTCGCCCGTGTAAATGTCTTGCGTTCTAATCACTATTCTAAGGCAACGAGTGGATGGCCTCGTGGCCTTTACTTTCAGCCAACACGTCCACAGCATACAACTTCTCGGCTGCGTTATTCAAACGTAGTTTTGCGTAGAGGTGGTATTTCCTCATACTCTCGTCGCTGCGTTGCAGCCATTCGCACTTCGGGTCGTACGCGTCCTTTCTGTCTGCCAGTTAAGGTGCATTATTCATAACAGTAACTTAATTAGACGGGATATTTGGCAGTAGTTTCTCTTCGAACCGATTTCCAAAGTTCGCCCAATTCATCTGCCAGTGATGATTGCCCTTTGTCCTTTGTCGATCTCGTCCACAACATCAGCGGCGCTTCCCTGACGATCCCATTTCCGGACCCCGCACTAGCAGCTCTTGATCTTCCCTACGTGCTGTCCCATGCTGTCCCACCCGACGCTCTGTTCCGTAATTCACACTTCCGCTGTCAGCATTTAATGCATGCTAGGTTACTATCTGTCCATGACTCATCAAGGTAAAATACCTCTCTGACAGTTTCCCTTCATCTCCACAATGAAACAAGATCGTTAATGCACAATATCGGGACGCTCTAACAAAACATTCGTCTTGTTTCCGACCTTACGCCGTAAGAAATAACTTTTCTCAGAGAGACAGTATCTCACTTCCAGCCTGTTTCGTCGTGAAGTACTGGGAGAAGTCTTCGCTGACGGCAAAATCTTTCCAGTAGTGTAAAAATATACCAGCGTGTCCTGAATCGATAATTTGGTTGAAATCGTCAAGCGTTACTTCGATCTGTCCTCTCCTTTCCCTAAGTTAAAAATGATTAAGAGTTATAAGAAAATGTGTACTACACTGCATGTATTTGTTAGAACGTTTGACTCTACTGTAATATCAATGTGTTTCGCAGCAACACAACAACCAGCGGTGTTCCTATACAAAGAAATGCGCCAGTAATTAAATGTACAATGTAAAGTAATTCGAACGAAGAGAGGGCTCTTTCAAAGTGATCTCGGACAAAATGTCTGCAATGAAATCTTACCTTTTCTTGTCAGGCATTTTCGGCCATTCGTAAAGATGATTCTTGAAGAGCTGTTTCAAAGTCCCAGTACTACGTATGCTTCGTCCCGTGTATGCGGCAGCTCTTCCAGATCATTTGTGGCTGGGGTGGAGCAATCCCTTCCTCTCCGTTTCCGTTTCACAGCATTCAGACACACGCAATATAATCTTTCGTGTATCGCTACGTGGTAACGATCTCCTCCTAGCACTAGGCCTACCAGCAGGTGATGTAGGTGACTCCCAAGGACCAGGAATTGCTTCATTACTCATTTATATAACGTATCGTGCTGTACAAAAATACTCAAAACATTGAAATTCGAAACAATAACCAAGCAGATATCAGTGATACACTCATCTACCTAATGTTGGCTGCAGCTAAAAAACAAATGACTATCTGCCGAAGCCTTCCGATGTCTACCGACTTCTACCGATTCAGGACGAGGGAGCGGTCTAACAGGTAAAAGTTAAGACACAGATAGCACGCTCCCACAGCACACCATCTAGTGTCCGGCAATAAACCAATAATCGAGTGGAGCACCGAAAGCCGCACGGTCCCCCATCCGTGATATTCAGCTGCCAGTCCGGTACTGCCCTCTTCACAGAGGGTCTATGTCTCGTCCCTACATAGTTTCGGCGCTCGACACCCGCCATATAGCGGCGAGCGGTACATAAAGCTAGGGAAGCAAAACAATCTCTGGAATCGATCACAGAACGTCTCAAGCTGCACTGATATAAAGATCATAAGGAACAAACAGTGGACGCGGATCTCACGTCTTGTGAATAACAATCTGTTTCAAGCCTTAGGAATTGCCCCCGTCTGTTAATTCAGGTTCGGTTCTACTGGTTTCAAAGGGAATACTGCGAAGGGAACTGCATACAGTGGGTATTTGGAATCGTGTACCACTATATTATTGTACTTTGTCGTGTCGTAATTCCGATCTGAAAGCTGGAGTGATATGTAGAGATTGAATAAGAGTTCCTAACCGTTCTTGCCACAAACCTGTCGTCTTCTAAAGTTGTGTCCCCAGCGGAGAAGACAGTTCGTCGGTCGTGGTATCTTCCTTGGTGGTGGCTGTTATGCTGTCTTCTCGAACTTGAACCTGTGTTCGTGCTTTTTTTGTGGGATGCCACTTGCACAGTTTAGTCTCTGTATCTACAGAGGGCAAGATCTGTAGTACTGACAATGATGGCAGGCGACCCTTCTCACTAATGTATCCTGTTTGTTTATACTTTAAAATATCACTTTTTACACTGTCTTCTACAACACTCGACATAGCTTTCTTAATTGTACCGTAACTTTTCTGACAATTTGCGATATAGAGTACAACATGTACGACCGAAACAGAGACACACGTCCAGTTCTGAAGAACACCCGACACAGAGTGACTAGGGCAACCGAAGTACTTCGTCTCCCAGGAGCGCCTAAGCAACCCGATGGTGTCCGAAGCACTTCGGTTGTAATATAATTACTCTTATGTTTCTCAAAAGTAGTGAAATTTAAGAAACAATAAAGGTAGAGTCATAGGATAACCATGAGAGATTGTCATACTGAAAACTGGGTAAAATAAAATGAAGTGTATATAAATAATTAATAAGAGAAGTTAGGCACTTTAGCACCTAACATTCGAATGTGCCGACCAATCAGAAAGAAGTTCAGTACAATTTGTGGATTCTCCCTCGGGAATGGTACATACTGTATCATCTGCTGCTTGTACCTCACTACACTTTTGTACCATATGCTACTTCACGTGCATCAAGCTGCATCAAGGCGAGCTACTGGCAAGAGAAAATACTGGCGGCCACAGCCAGGAATATCACACATACCACTCCTTCTTGGATTTCCAAAATTGGCCTGTTCTCGGAGGCAACTCACTAGTATGGAAATGAGAAAAGTATGCCCCATATTTAAAAAAAATTGAAGTTTCCAGTCTCTAAGTAGCTCCCCTACTCTCTCATTCGTGGAAGTTCTTTAACAAAAAACTAGGAAATTGTTGTTCTTAAAATGCCATCCCAATTAACCGATGCTAAACATATTCTATCAAAAACCTTAATTAACACGCATTGCATCATGATCGTCTTCTTACTACAAAATATCATTGATGTTTTTCAGCACATAGCTGTCCTTTAAATTTTCTATAGTCTTGTTATTCAACCGTAAACATCGGCACCTGGGCCATTAAATCTCCTCATTAACGCTCACTATACTTATTGATGTTTATATATGACAGGAACTAAACAATATACATTGTTCACGCAAAGCCATCCATCTTTACACAACACACGTTTTTCATCTAATATCAGCGCAGTGCCGTCCACCTTTACCTAATAACACTCACATTCTTTTTTTACCTATTCCAGCACTAGGCCATCCACATATATTGTTTACTATCACATAATACATAAATATTCTAAATTATATCAGCATATTAGTGTCGTTACATAAAATTTATGCAAAGATGTTACACAGTTTTGCAGTATGCACAATGTTGCATTGAACATAACACAAAAATATTTACAGTTTTTGTTACTCCTATGGTGACTACAGGGCTTTCATTTGAATTGTCTCCTCGCACAGCTAGTGTTCCTAACCTTGACTCATCGGTCAGTGCACTCTCGCACCTCCTGTTAATACTTTGCCATTACGCATTAGGCGTGACTCATCCCAGTCAGGGATGTGAGACTAGCTCTTATTTTATATTCCAGGTTTTATTTTCGTTTCATTCGATAACTTAACTAGGCGCTCAAACAAGATTCACAGGTATTTTGAGAGAACTGTAGATACCCTAGATCGTGGTGACAGAGAAATATAGCGAAAGAAATCTTGTTGCTTTAATACGCTTGTAGCTTATTATGAACTTTGCTGCTCGATCATGTAAACACTATGAATATAACAAACATTCCTCGTGTGCTTTATGCATTTGTACTTCAGTACTTATTATTGTGTGTGTCTTATGTGAGATTCATGTTTTGTGTTCATTAGCTGTGTGGGTAACATTTCTGAATCATGATACAATTAATATTAATGCTTCGTCGGAAATACCTCGCCTACTAATCCCTAAATGTGTGCCCGACTCTTACGTTACCTATTACCTTCCCATTCCGTATCATCAAGTGGTTCTGTACTTGTTTTGCTAACTTTATGCTGCATGGTTTCCTTTCTGATACATAAGTATAGTCTGTGATCGTTTACTTAACTATTCAACTAGTACGTTTCTTGTTTCAATTGATCCCTTTTTGTCTTGTTTTTGAGTAGATAAGAAGGATAGATGACACATTTGAGTTCAGAATGATGAAGAGGGAAGAACTAACAGTGTGAAAAGAAATGAAGTGAATTGTTAGTTAACTCGGGTTACCGGTAGACGTCAGCTGCCTAGCAATGCAAAGAGTGCTATTGCCCCCTGAGGTCAGTATTCATAACATTTTTTCATGTCACAGATTGACATTCCATCTAATAATTGTTGTGGCGGTATTTCCGTGGTAGAATGAGGCACATCACTCAAAACTTCCTCAAATTCAACCATGTAATCTGCCCCTATATGATACTTCTTAGGACTGAACTGAATCCAATATACATTTGATCAATTTTTGCTAGCGGCCTGAGCGGTTCTACGCGCTACAGTCTGGATACGCACGACCACTACGGTCGCAGGTTCGAATCCTGCCTCGGGCATGGATGTGTGTGATGTCCTTAGGTTAGTTAGGTTTAAGTAGTTCTAAGTTCTAGGGGACTGATGGTCTCAGAAGTTAAGTCCCATAGTGCTCAGAGCCATTTGTATCATTTGAATCCATAGTGCTCAGAGCCATTTGAACCATTTGCTAGCGGCCTGTGACAGAAGGTGGCAACGGCCTTGCCGCAGTGGATACGCCGGTTCCCGTGGGATCACAGAAGTTAAGCGCTGTCGGGGGGGGGGGGCGGCACCTGGATGGGTAACCATCCAGCCGCCATGTGCTGTTTCCATTTTTCGGGGTGCACTCAGCATCATGATGCCAATTGAGAAGCTACTCGACCGAATGGTAGCGGCTCCGGTCAAAGAAAACCATCATAACGACCGGAAGAGTGGTGTGCTGGCCCTCCTATTCGCATCTTCATCTGAGGATGACATGGCGGTCGGATCGTCCCGATGGGCCACTTGTGCCAGAAGACGGAGTGCTTTTGTGACAGAAGCTGGCTGTCAAGTCTGTGTTCATTGATACCTTAATTCCATTGAAATTCGACGTGCGACTGCATTGGTGAACTTATCATGAACACAAACTGAATATTAATAGTAACAGTCACACGTATTGTACGTGAAACTAATTTGTGTGTAGCTTACTTCATTGATAAAGCATTTTACCACGAAATTAGTTTATTCTGTCATCAGAAAGATTTACAGTATTTATGGCATAAGCTGGATACCATTCACTTTATTAATTTAAGACACAACATATACGACGCGTCACATAGAAATTCTTCACACCCACACACTAAACACACACAAACGACATTGTCCCACAAATAAATCAAAACAATTACTATTCCCCGGTCTTTACTTAGGTTCGCGGGGAGGTTTCACAAAGTTAACGAGCAAAAAGCTGGTACTGGTGGTCACGTAACCAACTACTCCTTCCTGTGAACCCTTCACACCCTTCCACAAGGTCTTTGAATATTTAACAAAAGAACAACGTTCTGAAAAAGCCAAACTTGCTCTCACGAGTAGGGAAGGAAAGGTAAAAATAAATAGAACAATGTAAGCAGTCAATGAAAATGTCGTTAGCGCTTTCCAGTGTTAGGATGATCGGCTCTGTCAGAAGCTGCCCAAATGGGGAGAATGTATCAAAGCAGGAATCAAACCCCACGGATCATTGAAATTCCGGTGAGAGGAGCGAGGGTGAGTACATTTGGACCTTCTCCCCCTATAGGCGTTCCGCACACACTGTTGTTTAAGATAACTGCAACGTCAAGTGTAGTACATGTGACTGGAGTGCTACAGCTGATTAGATAATTCACAGTACTGTAGAGATTAGGATTACAAACCTACACACGGCTACTGCCTTCAGTGTGGTGTGAAACACCCAGCAGGTGCAGTCAGAGACTCTAAATGTCGTGACATTAGGGCTTGAAGTATGCCTGAGGAGACATTTTCCAGTCGTTTTGTAATCGGGTACACAATAAATCAGTAGTAGATCTGTACACAGTAAATCAGTAGTAGATTCTGGAGACTCGTGATGACCATCATATCTCAGATATGTCTTGGGGATCAAGGAAGGTAGGGAGTCATTGCAGTGACAGTTTATCGAAGAAGGCTAGCACGAGTTGCCGGAAGCTACTGTGCTCAAGAAAGGCACGTAGAGTAGTCTGTGTGATGGTTTACATCAGTTCAAGGAAAGTTTCCTTTTTGTCAATATATCCGTAGATAGCAACCGCAGCTGCAGCTGAAGAAGTTCCCAGCTATAGGAGAGCATAGATCATGCGACCGATGCTTCTGTTGGCGATTTCAGGTTCGTGAGACGCCCTGCGAAACCTGTCGGACAGGACAAGTAGTAGGAATTGTGGAAAGGGGCCAGAATGAGCAGCTGTCAGTTACACTCCAAACATAACACTATATTTAGTTGTCCAAACATTACACCGTGACTTCTGTGCTTGACTATCGACTGAACACGTCATTAATTCTAAAACTGTTGAAGCCCCACGAATTAAATACAACTGCTATAAACATTTTTTTGAGAGATAAGGCTCTAGGCTTTAACCTTAAATAGTATTTAAGCCCAAGTGATGTTAAGGCTTGATAAGTAAGAACCCAAAATTTTAAAGCAGCTGAAGGCCCATCATTTTAAGAACAACACAACAACGATAAATTTTTAACATGCAGATGGCCCACAGCTTATCTTGAAATAATGCAATACTTGATAAGTAAGATCCTTAAAACTGAAAGCGGCTGAAGGCCGATGCTTATTAAAACAATACGGCTGGCCGGAGTGGCCGAGCGGTTCTAGGCGCTACAATGTGGAACAGCGCGACCGCTACGATCGCAGGTTCGAATTCCGCCTCGGGCATGGATGTGTATGATGTCGTTTGGTTAGTTAGGCTTAATTAGATCTAAGTTATAGGCGACTGATGACCTCAGAAGTTAAGTCACATAGTGCTCAGAGCCAAAACAATATACTACAATATATTTTCACCATGCAGAAAGCCCACAGCTTTACTTTCCAAAAGGTAATACTTGTTAAGTAAGATCCGTAAAACTTAAAGCAGCTGAAGACCGATACTTTAAAAAAAACAATAAATTTTCAACAGGCAGGAAGCCTTTGATTTTAAAAACACAATTACAAGCATACAAATTCAAACCATCGGCTATGAGCCCTTAAAAACACAGAATTAACCCTAGGATGCATATATAGGGCCTCCGAGGCCCTTGTATGTCTTCATTTTTTAAAAAATTCTGTAATTTTTTGTTTGATTTCAAACTGCTTTCCAGTAGTCTTTCACTAACACTGTGACATTCCTCTAATCAAGTCTGAATGAGATACGTTTTTAAATTTTTTTTGTATAATTCAATACGTTTACCCATACACCGTGAGTGCATAAGCAGGGCTTCAGAAGCCCTCACACATTTATAAGTGTTCTTTAGCCTATATCGTCTTCAACATCTGTTTGGGAGCAGTTATTAACTCAACAATAGCTGTAGTGGTATTTCCAGCAACAGGAGTGCCAACAGCAGCAGTAGCTGTAGTAGTAATAGTATAACTAAAAAATCTTTACGATATTATGGACAGGCGTATGAAAAGTTGCAGGAGGATCTAATTTCCAAATCGTTTCATTCCGACTAATGTATGTGTGGTCTTCTATACCTTTTTGTTGTGGTTCTTCATTTTCAGACTCTGACGAAGTAATATTATCGGAAGGACTGTCATCTGCCTCAGTATTCACATCTGCGGGTTCATACACACTACTTTCACATATTGGTGATGTCGGTATATTATTGATTTTTTGCTATCAAATGTTTTATTATTGCATAGTATTGTTATACTGTGCTGCTCTCGTCAGCCTCATTGTTACTGTAGTTTGTTTGTTGCTGCAAGGCCCATATTGTTGCGAGTATGACTCGTTTAGTACTGCACAAGCTGCTGTTCGAGAGACACGCCTTTTGCTATGGCTTCGACACGCAAAACAAGAGAGTCAGTACGTGCAAATGCAGCTAATTTTGAAAGTGTTGTGGCTCAGTGGTTTGAAGAAGATGATTCTTGCGAGGAAGAAAATATTTTTGAAGGTGCAAGTAGTGAAGAATCAGCCAATGAACCCGCAGATGTGAATACTGAGGCAGATGACAGTCCTTCCGATAATATTACTTCGTCAGAGTCTGAAAATGAAGAACCACAACAAAAAGGTATAGAAGACCACACATACATTAGTCGGAATGAAACGATTTGGAAATTAGATCCTCCTGCAACTTTTCATACGCCTGTCCATAATATCGTAAAGAAGGCATCTGGTCCAGCCCGTGGTTTGAAAACCTGTAAACCTAAGGATACCTGGGACTATTTCATCTCCAAGGAAATACTAGAGGAAATAATCAACTGCACAAATATTGAAGGCAGAAGAGTGGCTACTTTACGTGGTAAAACGTGGAGAAACGTTTCGCTTGCTGAAATGGAGGGTTTTCTTGGTCTTTTACTGCTTTCTGGTGTTGAGAAGAGTTGGGATGTCCCTATTAGAGAATTATTCTTGGATGAAAAGACAAATCCTACATATAAGGCCACCATGTCAGTAAATAGATTCGAGGATATAAGGAGAATGATTAGATTTGATGACAGGTACACCCGTGAAGCTCGATCGGCAGATGACAAACTTGTAGCTGTTCGCTATGTATGGGAACTATTTCTTGACATGTGTAGAAATAGAATGATTCCCAATGATTCGCTCACAGTTGATGAACCAGCCAAGTATGGCATAAAAATATTTTGGTTACGTGATGCTACATCTGCATATGCTTTCGATGGAATTGTTTACACGGGAAGGAAGCCCCATGAATCTATTCAGAGAAAACTTGGATTGAATGTGGTGAAAGATCTTGCTAAAAGCATTGAAGGATCATCAAAAAATATTACTGTTGACAACTTCTTTACTAGTGTGCAGCTGGCAGAAGAGATGCTTCAGAAGCAAATTACAGTGGTGGGAACAATCAAACAAAATAAACCAGAGATTCCTAATAAGATGAAACCATATGCCTCAAGAGCGATTCATTCCTCTTTGTTTGCATTTAGAGGAGACATTACAATGGTGAGTTATGTTTCCAAAAAGAAAAAGCCTGTAGTTCTCATTAGCACAATGCATCACGACAGAAACATTGATGAAATTCATGCAAAAAAGAAACCAGATATAATAGAGTTCTATAACTCTACGAAGGGTGGAGTAGATCAAATGGACCAGAAAATTCGTTATTACACTTGCAAGAGACAAAGAAGAAGATGGGCATTTGCATTATGGATGAATATGATGGACGTTGCAGCAATGAACAGAGCAATTTTATTTTCCGCCCAACATCTGACATACCATAGTGGAAGAAGTGATAAAAGGCGTTTGTTCCTAAGAGATTTAGCAGAGGAAATGGTAAGACCACTAATGGAACTGCATATTCAGATACCTAATATTCCAAAGCGAATCGTTGATGCCATGCAAAGATGTGGTGTTCAAAAAGATGTCATATTGCCGAACCAACTACCTGTTTCAGGAAAAAGAAGAAGATGCAATTATTGTCCACATAATAAACAAAGGAAAAGTGCTATGACATGCATTAAGTGTAAAACCATCATTTGTGAGGAACATAGTGGTGTTCTTTGTGCTTCTTGTTTGTCACATATTGAAAACTAAGAAAAATGCAATTTTATGTGAACTATGAGTAACAACTTTTTGTCAATATATTGCCTATATATATAATATTGTGAATAATGAGTATGTTTTAATTGAAGAAATTGTTTCTAATAAATGTTATAAAATTTAAACTGCAACTTATAAGTTAATTAATAAAATTATTTGATATGTTGTATGTAAATGGATGTAACTAATGAAAATCCACTCTTAGAGTTTTTTAAAAAATTAATAAAATGTTAATCAGGCCCACCAGATCCTGTTACTGTGTCTTAGGAATCTTTCAATATGACAATAAATTTGACAGAAATAAATTTAACTCCAAAGAATGATTATATGGAACGAGGAAAATTTCAAATTAGGGGAGGGCCTTGGAGGCCCTGTATATGCATTCATGTATGTTTTCGGCTCCATGCATCCTAGGGTTAAACGGCAATAAGAAAGGCAGTATAGGCAACGGCACTCAGAAGTTTCCAGGGCGCTAGGTCTGCCCTTGAAATCTTAACGTTCGCTTAGGTGAGACAAGAAGTCGGCCCAACAATGCTCGACCCGCCGGCAACACAACCAAGAGACAGTCAGGGACCCAACGACAAGACAACTTGCTGACCACCAACCAGTATACGAGAATTCCAAAGCCAGAACGTCACAGACATAGCCGCCCACAACCAAAAATACATTAAGCTGTCAAAACTACACACCGTGTTGGACGGTGCCAACAGGTGAGGAAAGGACACTGCCTGAATATATGTTAGCGACCAGGGCAGATAACCGGAACACTAACGGTTAAAAGGCAGAAAATTTCAAACCGGCAAATATAGTTAATTTCATTACACGGCGGCTAAATTTTCACCAACTCGAACACTCGCTGTTGCTCCCAGGAATACCGCCTACAGTGAACCACCAACCAAGGGGACAACGTGAACAGACGTGGCTTCGGTAATAGAATCAACACTCAACTTTCATGTCCTGGGTCGGTGAGCCACGAACCTCGTAGCACTCGGAACAGCCCCCGCATGCTCCGGCACTCCTTAGAGACCGCCAGTGGGCCCGGCCGACTCTGCCGCGCGGAGACTTGCTTGCTGATCCGCTCCAACCAACCGACTCACTGCCAGTACGCCGACAACATTTATAACAAGTTGTCAGTGGAAATGACACCAACTACACACAAAGTTTGACAAACACTTGCACGAAGACTTGAACGACACTTAGCAGTGGCTGTGCAATCACTAAGACAAATCGGGTGCCGATACACACACACACACACACACACAACCAAAGCAAACCCATAAGCGATCGGCGAGCCACTTCAAGCCGTCCAGTAGGACGACCGACCACGATCCACGAAGACTGTCCCCCCCGGCTCAAGTGATGCGTGGTGGCAACGGTCGGGCGAGCCATGGACATCCAGGCCTGACTGCTGCTCAAACCCGACTGAACTAGTGCCGCGTTCCAGCTCCACGAGCGGCAGGTGCGAACTGCCCTCCTGGCACGTTCAAACAGACCCCAGGACAGACAACCGGAAAGTAATAGCATTGCAGCAAAGATAACACGTCAGGACTATATCGATAGACTCTGCTGCTGCCGCTGACAAAGCAGCAACTAACATAATGAGGTGGCAACATGAAAAAAAACAGGATGTAATATAAGAGATGGCACGAGCGCCAGCCACGCACGGCTCACGTTGGCTGAGGAATACATCAGTTAAAACTCTTACCATTGCTTCTAATTACAGTTAAACTGATATTTTTTAAAACACCTATCGATGTTATGTTAATGTGGAAGAAATCGAAGACGTTTCAGTGGTTCTGAATGTGAAGCCCACTCTTGGGTTCGGCAGTTGCCACTTATAACTCGTCGGAAACATTTTTTTCTTGTAACAATCATTTGGAGTGGAGTCGATATCCATGTCTGATGGACACTACTCAACATGAAATTTGTTTACTTTCTTTGGCAAAAATAGTAAAAGATTAGTACTGTGAACAGTTTAGATGTGAGAATGGATTGCATAGGGAGTGTGGGAATTCGTGGGACGTCACAGTTGGGTGTCTCTAAATACAGTTTCAAGTGACTTATTATTAGCTTGAGACGACTGTACCAGACCCCACACGTGAAACAGGTAGCCGCCTACGTAGAAACCTGCATCTGCGAGGTACAGGTATAAGGAAATAGAGCGATACGTACGTCGCAGCGACTAGACCGAAGCCAATTCGGTTTTACAGAGAGTACTCTACTGCACTGGCTCCTTACTTAGCTTGCATTTATCGCGAATCTCTTGCCCAACGTAAAGTCCCGAGCGACTGGCAAAAAGCGCAGGTGACGCCTCTATATAAGAAGGGTAAAAGGACGTATCCTCAAAATTACAGACCCATATCCTTAACACCGGTATTTTGCAGGATTCTCGAACATATTCTCAGTTCGAATATAATGAATTTCCTTGAGACAGAGAAGTTGCTGTCCATACATCAGCACAGCTTTAGAAAGCATCGCTCCTGCGAAACGCAACTCGCCCCTTTTCCACATGATATCTTGCGAACCATGCATGAAGGGTATCAGACGGATGCCATATTCCTTGACTTCCGGAAAGCGTTTGACTCTGTGCTCCACTGCAGGCTCCTAACTAAGGTACGAGCATATGGGATTGGTTCCCAAATATGTGAGTGGCTCGAAGACTTCTTAAGTAATAGAACCCAGTACTTTGTCCTCGATGGTGTGAGTGTTCATCGGAGGTGCACTGCCCCAGGGAAGTGTGGTAGGTCCGCTGTTGTTTTCTATCTACATAAATGATTTTTTGGATAGGGTGGATAGCAATGTGCGGCTGTTTGCTGATGATGCAGTGGTGTACGGGAAGGTGTCGTCGTTGAGTGACTGTAGGAGGATACAAGATGACTTGGACAGGATTTGTGATTGGTGTAAAGAATGGCAGCTAACTCTAAATATAGATAAATGTAAATTAATCCAGATGAATAGGAAAAAGAATCCTGTAATGTTTGAATACTCCATTAGTAGTGTAGCGCTTTCTAACATTCTGCATAGTGTCTGTTTGTTCTAAGACGTGTCTCCCTACCACTTTCGCGCAACGACGCTCTGAGCGTGTTTTTTAGGGAATTGACTAGTTTGAACCTGGGACCTGTTGCTGGTTAGGAGACGCCAGACCACACATGACATGTAGAGTTCAGAAGAGTTCAGTGAGACTAGCGATAGTATAATCAAATACTAAATGATTTCAGCGTCAGCTCCACTGCACTGCCTGTAAAAGAATCTTAATACCAACTAAATTCAGTGGGAGGGGTTCAAGGCTTTCCTGTTTTTAGTTAGCTGGTAAAATGACGTCGAAAAAGCAGTTAAGTTTCCCATTGGTAATTTTATTCTACTCACAAAACATTGTTTATAAATTTCACTATTGATGAAAGGAAATATTTTAATACAGGATGATAAAAACCAACTGCGTTCAACAAAAATGTGAACGAATATTCTCTGAATGGGTTTCCAAGTTCTACAATGGATCGAAGGATGACCTATGCCGTATCACATCTGTAATCTAGATTTAAGTTAAGTTTCATAAAAGAGAAAACTATCAAAATGGTCTACAGTGACCCTCAATTATCTTTAATTACTTATCTAGCTTGTCGTAAATTACAGTGGCTGATGTGGCTTCTCAATAATTATATAAGAGAAAAATCATCGCGTTTCAGATTTTTACTTCAAGTAGCAAATATGAACACCATGAGATTTAATTGACGATCGACACTAGTATTACATAAAAAGGGGATGTGACAGATGAGACTTCTGCAGCTCTGAGTCAAGCCTTACGCGTTCAAAAATGCGGCATCGCGTGCATTCATTACCTTGTCGGTGTTTAGGCAGCGTCAGGGGGCGGCGGGCGGCACAGCTCCACACCTCGCCGTCTCGGAAGCAACTCCCTCCTAACTTCTCCTTACTACAATTTACCGAAGTTGGTTTAAAAAAGCTATCTGGCTGTGTTTTCAACTGACCAATCAGGGTCTCAATGTTAACCTTAAGCTCCACCTACAAAAATTCTGTCTATCCAATGAGAAACATTATGCTTTTCGTGGTGGGGCAATGTTTTTAACGTTTGCAACGTAACAGAGACGCGAAAAAGTCTCACGCTAAAACTTGCAGCTGGTGTGGCCCTTTTAGTATTATCATAAGATCTATACTCTTCTTCTGGAGGGCTCTATCTTTTAACATGGGCTGGGGGGTGGTTTTTGGCGGTCGGCTGGCGACGTGGGTGTCTGTCCCTTATCGTAGGGCCTCCTTGCCTACACGATTCTGCTCTCGGCTTCTATTCTCGTTTCTCCCCTCAGAACTGCGTCTGTTTCACGGTGGGAAGGTATGACATGCATTTAGGCGTTCTTGTGTTAGTCTGTGGTATTCCATTTGCTCACTCGTTGGTCGTATTACTTTGGTTAATTTAATGTCAGGATTTATTCGGAGCTATGTGACATATTGCCGGATTTGCTATCATGTCAGGGTTTACATGGAAGGTGTTGGATTTGCCTGACACCTTACAGCTTGACGGAGTCACGTCGATTAAATATTTGGGCGTAACATTTCAGAGCGATATGACATGGGACAAGCATGTAATGGCAGTTATGGGGAAGGCAGGTAGTCGTCTTCGGTTCATTGGTAGAATTTTGGGAAGATGTGGTTCATCTGTAAAGGAGACCTCTTATAAAACACTAATACGACCTATTCTTGAGTACTGCTCGAGCGTTTGGGATCCCTATCAGGTCGGATTGAGGGAGGACATAGAAGCAATTCAGAGGCGGGCTGCTACATTTGTTACTGGTAGGTTTGATCATCACGTGAGTGTTACTCAAACACTTCAGGAACTAGGGTGGGAGTCTCTGGAGGAAAGGAGGCGTTCTTTTCGTGAATCTCTACTGAGGAAATTTAGAGAACCAGCATTTGAGGCTGACTGCAGTACAATTTTACTGCCACTAACTTATATTTCACGGAAAGACCACAAAGATAAGAGAGATTAGGGCTCGTACAGCAGCATATAGGCAGTCATTTTTCCCTTGTTCTGTTGGAAGTCGATCAGGGAGAGAAGATGCTAGTTGTGGTATAAGGTACCCTCCACCACGCACCGTATGGTGGATTGCGGAGTATGTATGTAAATGTAGATGTTGATGTAGATACGGCACAAGTAAGTGGTTCATCCGAAAGTTAGCGCTAAGTGCCCGTCAGCGCGAGTAGTTGCGTCAGCACGGACCACCGCGACCTGACAGGGAGATTTATTGACAGCCGCGGAGGTACTTTGCACCTGGAGGGAGGGCAGTATCTCAGACTATAAATTTAACCTGTGGAAGGAAGTTGCAGTTGAGTGTGTAGGCGCTGAGCTAGTGTAAAGTAGCCAGTTTAAACGGAAGTTAACGCTTAGCCTCTGTGTCAAAGCAAAATTCAGTTACTCGAATTGCGGTAGTTTGTGTATCATCTAACCTGCAAGCAGCAAACGTTGAAGTGAGACTCCTCAGGAAAAGTTCGTACTGACAATACAGTCTGAAGCGTTTTTTAATACGCAGTAACAGACACTGGTGAAATGGGATTTGTAGAGGCGGTCCCAGTAGATGAGGCGGAAACGTTGACGCAAACAGGACAACATCCGTTGGCGAAATAAGTAATATTGTGGAAAAACAGTAAGGTCTGTTACGCTCATGATGACAAGAGTGAACTTATCCCATGTTGTGGCCTGAGTGTGTAACCCGATACTATTTCATCGCTGAGTAGCTAACCACTGGTTTCAAATATTCGTCAAATATCTGTAAACGTTAATATGTCGCAATCTGACAGAACGATCTCCAGGCTCCAATACTTCGGTCCCATGCAGTAAGTAGTAGATGTCATTTCCTTTGACGTCGACGAATAACTCCGACATTTGCATTGTTTGACTGCTCTTCAGTAAATGCACTTTGCCTGTTACTGACCTTCTCAGCCATATATCTCTTTTTTATGTCATAACTGTGCAATGTTAATATCGATTAATCGTGAATTGTTTTATATATTCTGCTTGTTCGGATTCCATCGTGCTACTCATTTCCTAATTGTTAGTGTGCTGCAATCAACTCTACCCATAGCACAGTTGTATTATACCTCCCTTTCCCAACAGATTCCTTTTTGACGAAAGAAATTTGCATGGGCCTGCTGTAGTAGAATTTGTTTGAACCATGGATATTACTACACTAGAACTGGTGAAACAGTCTATTTCTGCTACCATTGGCTTTGTCGTTCTTTGTGAACATTCCCACATCAGACCCTAAAGGTACATCAAAAGGTCTGTGGTGCATCCCCGTGGCCCAGCTATTGGATTGCCTACAGGTAGAATGCAGGCTTCCTCTGCCACGTCATTAAACACAGTCAGATTTTCTTTTTTTTCCGTGGGGATATCCCCAGTACTTATCTGATACCACGCTGAGTGGACCTGAGAACCTCTCCGAGAGACTGAGGAAAGGTCCTGACCTCCAGATCAGGAATTCAGTGCTCTGCTGACTAGATCACCACGACCACTCAAAGACTGAACGGCTGTGCTTAAATACAAACATACGAATATTCTCGCCCCGTTATACTCATAAATCTATATAGTGTACAGGTAAACACGCTGCTGACGTCAGATCTCGTTCGTGCGGAAAAACTAGTGCTGCCCTCGTGTCCTAAGTTGTGGGCGCTTCAGTGATGTTTGTATGAATCGACAGGAAACATTGCTGGCAATCAGCTTACAGCTTCTAAGATACGTACTAACAATTCGCGCTTGGTGCGTGTGTAAACTGGCAGTGTAGGCAAATCGTTGCCCAGGTTCATTCACAGAATCTCACTATGCTGTTGTCACATATTAGAAGGACTTTTCACTATTTAAAATAAAAGAACTTTTTTCAGACAAAAGGTGCATCAAAATTCACTCCTCTCATGGCACCCACCGAAATTCCTCTAATATGGCGGCCTCTTCACCTCGTAGTAACTGTCATTTTGCTTCGAATGCAGCAGAATTCATTTACTCCATCTTCTACCAGGTCTCCAGTTTTGATACATATAACGCTGATCTGATTTATATACTCCTCACTGTATTATTTTTTATTTCATTAACTCTCAAATTCAGGGCGTCCGTAAATTATCTTCACTACTGAAGATTTTAATACCTTTAAAACTATACTAGACATTGAGAAATGGTTTTAAAAGTGTGATAATATGATTCATAAGGTTTTGTTTACTCATTCATACAGATCAGTGTGCGCACCTTTAATGTCGCGAATAATGTCTAGTCGGAATTCCATTTATCTCCACGAATGTTTCAAGATGTCCATGGTGCAAATGCACTGGGAATGCTTGTCTTCAAGTAACCCTGCACCATATTCTTTGCAAAACCCCACAGGAAGAAGTCTAGTGGTGTGAGGTCACGTGATCGTGGTGGCCATCGAAATTGATCATCTCGTCCGATCCATCTATCCGGAAACTTTTCGTCTAGAAAAATCTTGTAAGATGACCAAGTAAACACCAGCGTAATCCGCAGGCTAGATGAAAAGGAATGGAACAATAATGGAAGTGGGGAACAGTTCGCACCAGACATTGACCCTGAGACTGTCCCTTTCCATTTCACGTGTGACATTAGTATACTGTGAACCCCATATACGAACGTTATGAGCTTCAGTTTGCCGGTTACACATTGCCTCATAGGAGAAACAAATCAAGTTATTGTTTGCCTCTGTCCTGCCTAGCATATCCACTGCAACCTGTTCTCGCTGAGTTTAGTCCGTAGACTTTAATGCCTGAAGCGGCAGCACCTTGAAGGGATACAGCCATAATCTCTTATGTAAGACACGGTGAACTATTGATAGCCTCGCTTACAACTTTCTAGTCGACTTTGCAGGACTCCTTACCAACGCCAGCCGTATCTCGCCACGTTGAAGTCTGAAACAGATGGGCTACCTTCCCTCTTTTTATGGAGAACATTATCTGTTTCTGTAAGTGACGTATGCCAGGCCCGAATAGTTGATTGGGAGGATGGTCGCCATCAGTACCGTGTTAGAAAGTTTCTTTGCACTTGAGCAGCGGACGTCTTCTCTATGAACGAGGCCACACTGAGTTTTCTGCTGGGCGTCCACATTTTATCAGCTTTTCAGGTTCAATTTGGTGTGAGCTGGAAGACAACAAAGAAAAAAAAGAAATTTTAAGAGTTGTCTTATCACATGTTGAAAACCAATTATTAATATTTATTACACTTTTAAAGTAATTAAAAAATGTCCTTGACATATTGTATAATGCGTATTCATCGCACTTTTCATCCCACACAACAAATCTTGAAGTTCCTTCCCACTCTGTATGAAGATACATATTTAATCAGTTATTCTTGTCAACAATATCTTTTCATTCTGAATTTTAATCTCACTCCTATCTTTTGTGCTGACTGGAACTGATTTCGTTCTTTTTTCCTGCAAACAACCTGACAAAGCGTCACAAAGGTATGACATTTGTTGCAAAATGTACTGTACAGTCGAAAAACGCTTAAACGCTGTTCTTCTGTATTTCTGTCATGTTTTTGAAAGCAGAGGGAGACGCTCAATTCTTTTTGCCGCTGTCCCGCAGCCGCTGACTTGCGTGCTCGCTGAATCAACGGAGTAGCGGCTCATGAATATTTTAGATGTGAAATATTTACTCTTGTTTGTGCATGTTGTTTGTGCTACACCAGAGCAACTAGAGGTGGCGACTGCATATATGGATGGCGGAGTGTGAGGTCCGCGAATGTTCAAATAAAAAAATGTCCCACTGTGAGTACAATGAACATGCATTTCAGTAGCTGTGTTCGTGTGGCGCATTGAGGAAGTGGCTGTTTGGAATAAATCTGGTATTACCTTTCTGTACGCTGAATGCTTTACGACTTCAGTTGTGCATCGAGAACAACTCTGAAGAAGGATTGTAGATTACTTCTTTTTATGTTTCAAACTGCACACATCGTCAATGTAACTGGTTTACGACGCTATTAATACCTGCCTGTTTTAATTATCTCGGTGTTTGAAACAAAATTCTCATTTTCTGTTTAAATGGCGGTCTGTTTTCTTCGCATATTCGTCAGTATTTTTTAAATTAAATATATTCGTGTTTTATTTACATACTTGTTCCAGTGGTATTACATATGATTTGTCGGAATGACATGGAGTAAGTCGCTTTTCGGCGAAGTTCATTAATACAGCTTTTTGTAGAGCTGAACGCTAATCTCTTAGGAATGATTTCCTGTTACAGTAACATATTTAGTTCTATGACGTGCTTAAAACATGTAATTTCTTTACTCTGCAAAGCTACAAGTTTAGAATATGTCAATGAATTAATTATACATGCCATCAAATGTAAAGAAACCTTCGTCAACATCCAAAAATCCTTAAATTAATTATACATGTAATCAAATGTAAAAAAAATCTTCGTCAACATCCAAAAATCCTTTTGCGTCAAAAGTGGAATGAATTTTCAAATGAAGCTCTCACGCGATGAGACCACTTCGTATCTACATCTACATGGATACTCCGCAAATCAAGTTTGCGTGGCAGAGGATTCATCGAACCACCTTCACAATTCTCTATTATTCCAATGTCGTATAGCGAGCGGAAAGAATGAACACCTATATCTTTCCGTACGAGCTCTGTAGGTCGGTGTCAACAAAATACTTTCGCATTCGGAGGAGAAAGTTGGTGATTGGAATTTCATGAGTAGATTCTGTCGCAACGAAAAACGCCTTTCTTTTAATGCTTCTCAGCCCAAATCCTGCATCATTTCTATGGCACTCTCTCCCATATTTCGCGATAATACAAAACGTTCTACCTTTCTTTCAACTTTTTCGATCTGTTCCGTCAGTCCTATCTGGTAAGGATCCCACACCGCGCATCAATATTCTAGAAGAGGACGGAGAAGCGTAGTGCAGGCAGTCTCTTTAGTAGGTCTCTTACATTTTCTAAGTGTCCTGCCAATAAAACGCAGCCTTTGGTTAGCCCTCCCCACAATATTTTCTATGTGTTCTTTCCAATTTAAGTTTTTCGTAATTGTAATACCTAGGTATTTAGTTGAATTTACGGCTTTTAGATTAGACTGATTTATCGTGTAACCGAAGTTTGAGTTCCCTTTAGCACTCATGTCGATGACCTCACACTTTTCGTTATTTAGGGTCAACTGCCACTTTTCGCACCATTCAGATATTTTTTCTAAATCATTTTGCAGTTTGTTTTGATCTTCTGGCGACTTTATTAGTCGATAAACGACAGCGTCATCTGCAAACAACCGAAGACGGCTGCTCAGTTTGTCTCCCAAATCGTTTATATAGATAAGGAACAGCAAAGGGCTTATAACACTACCTTGGGGAACGCCTGAAATCACTTCGGTTTTACTCGATAGCTTTCCGTCAATTACTACGAACTGTGACCTCTCTGACAGGAAATCGCAAATCCAGTCACATACCTGAGACGATATTTCATAAGCACGCAATTTCACTACGAGCCGTTTGTGTGGTACAGTGTCAAAAGCCTTCCGGGAATCCAGGAATACGGAATCGATCTGAAATCCCTTGTCAATAGCACTCAGCACTTCATGTGAATAAAGAGGTAGTTGTATTTAACAGGAACGATGTTTTCTAAACCCATGTCGACTGTGTGTCAATAGACCGTTTCCTTCGAGGTAATTCGTAATGTTCGAACACAATATATGTTCTAAAATCCTGCTGCATATCGACGTTAACAATATGGGTCTGTAATTTAGTGGATTACTCTACTACCTTTCTTGAATGTTGGTGTGACCTGTGCAACTTTCCAGTCTTTGGGTACGGATCTTTAGTCGAGCGAACGCTTGTATGTGATTGTTAAGTATGGAGCTAATGCATCAGCATACTCCGAAAGGAACCTTATTGGTAAACAGTCTGGACCAGAAGACTTGCTTTTATTAAGTGATTTGAGTTGCTTCACTACACCGAGGATATTTACTTCTACGTTACTCATGTTGGCAGCTATTCTCAACCTAAAAATTTGTTTGCGAAATCTTTCGTCATTCCCTGAGCCATAGTCAGGTTTAATGATAGCAATTCAAATCGTTTATTCCAGTTCGTAATGACGTTCACTGTTCATTCTAAATAACGACGCATTAGGAAAAATAAATATTATGCGAGCATATATGTATTATGATGCTTCATTTAAATACCCGGTTATGAAAGAATTATCTTCAATATCGTAGTGGACGACCATCGTATCTTATTTTTACTTCAAATTTCTGTAGAAAGAAGACTTCTTTCAGTAAAGAGGAAGGTAGCCCAAGATATAATCCCACAGGATATTATTGCATGAAAGTAGGTTGATAGCATTTCCTCTCCCATCAGTTTCTCTATCAACAATTTTAGCAATTTTAGTGCATTTTTACACACTTAAGAGAACAGGTAATGTCGCCTATTATGTTTGCCTGCTCCCAAGTGATTAACTCCAATTTTTCGTGAAGCTCCCATTTAAATACTGATCCATATGCAATTAAGACAAATTCAACAGTTTCAGTGCTGTGGGCTTAGAGGAATCAGACTATTGTTGGAGTCCTGTTTTGGCTCTGAGCACTATGGGACTTAATATCTATGGTCATCAGTCCCCTAGAACTTAGAACTACTTAAACCTAACTAACCTAAGGACATCACACGACACCCAGTCATCACGAGGCAGAGAAAATCCCTGACCCCGCCGGGAATCGAACCCGGGTACCCGGGCACCGGAAGCGAGAACGCTACCGCATGACCACGAGCTGCAGACACGAGAGATTTTCCACATTAATAAGATTTTACATGAGTGTGTAAACCGTTTTAGCCCGCCAACTACTATACATTTAATAATGGTTGACCCCTGACTTTTATCTTTTCTTCAGACTCCATCGCATGTCGATCATTAGTATATTACACATGTCCTAAACAGCAGACGTCTCTTCTTTAATTGTATATGAGAATATTTCATCTCTATTGAAATGGTGGCGACACACTTAAAACGTTAACGTGGCAGCTTCCTTTTTTTGGCAAGTTTATTCGATACTGAAGATCCATGAATATTGAAATGTATTTTAGAATACAATCCCTTGAATGTAGTTTAACCCTTCTAAAATTTCTCGTAATTACACCAGCGCATGTCGCTCCTCTCCTCAGCCAACATATCCTATTTACAAAAAATATACGATTCCAGCAAGATGCAACACACCAATCGATATAACGAGCTGTCGAACTTCGTTGTAGATGACCATCAGCTGATAATGAGATCTGGCTGGAAAAGAAGTTCAGAGTTTTGGCTTTATTCATGAAGATATGGATAGCAGGCGAAGTATGGATAAATGGACGCCCACAGTTACACAGGAATTCACTCCTACCGTAGGTGATTGTTTGTTGATTTATCGGCTAAATTCAGCGTAAATATAGCTCCACCAACCAATAGTATTACCGGAAACACATTAGAATTCTTACGTAACTCATACTAAAAGTCAAATCGCTTAGCATTAGCTGCAACAGGATGATATCGCCCGTTGTGAGCTCCCTTACCCCTGAGTGGAATGTCGCCAAAACTATGCCACGAGCGTCAAACAAGATTTCAAATTTCATGAATGTTTCCGTCTTGGACAACATTCTTTACGTGCTCATTCCAACTATTCTTTAGTGTTGTGATTACAATAAGCCCGACACGCAAAACCAACGGTTTCATTACTCGCCTACCATTAGACTGCCACTCCTGATCGACTATTCATGACTGACCACAGCCGTGGACTCAATTTTAACGACTTGCTGCGCTGGCATATGCTCGTAAACAACCAAACGTGAAACTCATTTTAGAGCCCAGTAATGCTTAACGTCATAGAGGCTGTATTTATTCTTCTATCCGTCGATATGCAGCAAAAGTATCCTCACCATATGCTACAGATGAAATGGAAGCAATTATTTTGCAATTAACGTGCAATGTACATTTGCTCGTGGAACGCAGAATTGTTGCGCGCTAATTAGGGCTGCCATACGCCCGGGTTTCCTCGGATTTGTCACTGTTTTAAGGGCATCTGTGGATTTCCTTTCCTCATTTTTTATTTTCCTTGTACAGCTGCATCGCTTAAACTCGGACCTTGTTTTTGTATTTGGAGAAATTCGATTGATAGAAAGTATATACATTTAATAAAGCTTTGTTAAATTTCACAAAATGAGAATCGCATACAGATGGTCTCGCTCGTTTTATGTTAAAAGAGCAATGGCAGGCATGGTTGGACGCTCTCCTGTACGCTTATTTTCCAAACTTCCCTTTTGAGAACAATAAGCTGCCGACAATCGACGAACGCAGATACCTCGCCGCCAGACGGTCGTGTACGGACAAGACAGTCGTCGAAGTGTGTGTTCCATTCCACACGTCCGTGCTGCAAGCAAAATATAGTGATTCTCCAGCACCCTGACTTGCTGAATATTGTATCGTTTAAATTCATTGAAAATATTTGTCATGGTTTTGTGTCAGCCAACTTACCGTCGACAGACTGCATGTGTCCGGGAACAGAATCTGGTTTTACCAAACTGTTCGGTACTTTCGAAGTCTTTGTCGGGGGTCGGTAGACAGTGTAAGTGATGGAAGGTTTAGCTATAACCCATGCCGTGGTGGAAGGTGAATCTTTTTAGAATTATTGTGCTCAGGCATATTCGCTAACTGCCGACAGCCAATGACGCTTAGTCTCCTTTTGGACTCATTGTTGAGAGTAACTCTAAACTGATCTCCATACTACGAAGTAGCCATACTTTAGTGGTGATACAACTTCATTCTTGCTCAGCATAGTAACACTTCGTGTTTTTTAGCAATGTAATTAGTGGCAACCCCCTATTACCATCCTCCACGTATAAGTAAATCACACACTCCCACGCTTCACTGTAACTCTGTGTCAATGAAGCAGGCGCACACACACACACACACACACACACACACACACACACATTTTCTCTCTCTCTCTCTCTCTCTCTTTGTAAGAGCCGTCTTCCTGTGTCATGTGTGTTACGGTGCGAAGTTATTCAGTTATGCGTTATTGGCCATGCATATATTGTTCAATTCCTCCTTCCGTTTGCCCGACGCTGTGGCCGAGCGGTTCTAGGCACTTCTGTCTGTAACCGCGCGACCGCTACGGTGGCAGGTTCGAATCCTGACTCGGGCATGGATGTGTGTGATGTCCTTAGGTTAGTTAGGTTTAAGTAGTTCTAAGTTCTAAGGGACTGATGACCTCAGATGTTAAGACCCACAGTGCTCAGAGCCATTTGAACCATTTGAACCTCCTTCCGTTTGACATGGCACTTTCCAAACAGTCACTTTCAGGAAACGTACGAAAGACACTGCGAGAAAAACGTGCGGTGTGGAAAGGCGTTCATGGTATTGGTTCAAATGGCTCTGAGCACTATGGGACTATGGGACCTACCGACATCACACACACCGAAACTGCGTCCGTAGCGGTCGCGCGGTTCCAGACTGTAGCGCCTAGAACCGCTCGGCCACTCCGGCCGGCGTTGATGGTATTGATCAGCAGCGGAATTACTTATAATGCAAAATCTGTAAACTTCCACATCTACGTATTCTGTGATAGTGAAAAGAGTTGGTTATTTTCGGACTACTTAAGCAGTTCCATAGTTGCGTGACTCATAAGTATTGGAGTCGCAGTCTCTCTCTCTCTCTCTCTCTCTCTCTCTCTGTTTATCTCTCTCTGTCTCTTTCTCCCTCGCGCACACACCACGTCACAAGCAGCAGTCATGTGTGAATTCACAATGCGCGGTTTCATGGCAGAGTACTAACATTCAAGGCTAAGCGGACACGTGGTCTAAATGGAAAGCACGCGCCGCTAACGTAATGACCAACGTGGATTAAACGTTCCGAGGCCATAGCACGCAGGCAATTAACGGCAGGCAGTGCATACCACGAGGGGCTATTCGGGCGACAACCGAGCTCGGAAAATGTCGCCCGCGAACAACGACACGGAAATGGCGGTCGCGTGGCGGTTTCTTCTGAAAAAATCTTGCCGTTACCTGGCTTCTTACAGAAGTAAACATAAATAATTCCCGCCATGAAATATCGCAAGGATAAACCACATGATGGTACGCAGTTCTCTTGTGATCCTCGTGCACAACTGCATGCTACAGGTTTACATCTACGCTAGTTGCATCTCTATGTTTTGTAAGCGAAGATGAATTCCGTAACTGAGTGCGTAACTAACAGAGGCGTCATAGTCTGCACTCTAGTTTCGATCATCAACCAACATTAGGTGTTCATAATTACCAATGGAAAGTCATAGTACTCTCAAACTGAGGGAAATGTGAATTTATATATTACATTGGAATGTGGCATTTTCGATCTTGCAGGAAGCCAGTCAATTACATGTCACAGACATACTATAGTTCTCGTTAGAGCTCGTTTTTTGTCTTATTGCATTACGATACTACTATTTTTAGCAGCCCACGTTATTGTTCAAAGCAGACATGTTATTAGTTTGCTTCTGCAACGACCCGGTCTACACTCCTGGAAATTGAAATAAGAACACCGTGAATTCATTGTCCCAGGAAGGGGAAACTTTATTGACACATTCCTGGGGTCAGATACATCACATGATCACACTGACAGAACCACAGGCACATAGACACAGGCAACAGAGCATGCACAATGTCGGCACTAGTACAGTGTATATCCACCTTTCGCAGCAATGCAGGCTGCTATTCTCCCATGGAGACGATCGTAGAGATGCTGGATGTAGTCCTGTGGAACGGCTTGCCATGCCATTTCCACCTGGCGCCTCAGTTGGACCAGCGTTCGTGCTGGACGTGCAGACCGCGTGAGACGACGCTTCATCCAGTCCCAAACATGCTCAATGGGGGACAGATCCGGAGATCTTGCTGGCCAGGGTACTTGACTTACACCTTCTAGAGCACGTTGGGTGGCACGGGATACATGCGGACGTGCATTGTCCTGTTGGATGCCGGGTGTTGGCCCTGTGTGCCTCGGTCGTATGCAGTCCTGATTGTGGCGCTCACCTGCACGGCGCCAAACACGCATACGACCATCATTGGCACCAAGGCAGAAGCGACTCTCATTGCTGAAGACGACACGTCTCCATTCGTCCCTCCATTCACGCCTGTCGCGACACCACTGGAGGCGGGCTGCACGATGTTGGGGCGTGAGCGGAAGACGGCCTAACGGTGTGCGGGACCGTAGCCCAGCTTCATGGAGACGGTTGCGAATGGTCCTCGCCGATACCCCAGGAGCAACAGTGTCCCTAATTTGCTGGGAAGTGGCGGTGCGGTCCCCTACGGCACTGCGTAGGATCCTACGGTCTTGGCGTGCATCCGTGCGTCGCTGCGGTCCGGTCCCAGGTCGACGGGCACGTGCACCTTCCGCCGACCACTGGCGACAACATCGATGTACTGTGGAGACCTCACGCCCCACGTGTTGAGCAATTCGGCGGTACGTCCACCCGGTCTCCCGCATGCCCACTATACGCCCTCGCTCAAAGTCCGTAAACTGCACATACGGTTCACGTCCACGCTGTCACGGCATGCTACCAGTGTTAAAGACTGCGATGGAGCTCCGTATGCCACGGCAAACTGGCTGACACTGACGGCGGCGGTGCACAAATGCTGCGCAGCTAGCGCCATTCGACGGCCAACACCGCGGTTCCTGGTGTGTCCGCTGTGCCGTGCGTGTGATCATTGCTTGTACAGCCCTCTCGCAGTGTCCGGAGCAAGTATGGTGGGTCTGACACACCGGTGTCAATGTGTTCTTTTTTCCATTTCCAGGAGTGTATTTAGAACTGATGCGCGTTGTGAGGTAACGGGGGAGTCGTCGCACATTGAAAATATTCTAAGATTGAAGGAAGCAGTGGCTCACGGGCCGCTGGGCGGGCGCGGGTCGCTCGGGAGGCCGACCTCGTGGTGTCAGGCGCTGGCCGAAGCAAGAGGGGTCCAGCCGCGTGGCTGGGAACTCCATGGTGACGCTATGTTGATGAAGGAGTCACGCCGGGAGTGCCAAAGATGGCGGACTTTGTGAAACCTTAATGGCAGACGTTTCACAGTTCGTATAGAAATTAATAGTAGCAGATGAATCAAGATACCTCAAAATTATTTTCACGAAGATTCTGATGGTGTAATAAGATTTTCAATATCTTTATTAATTTAAAGTTTAGTATCTGACTGTAAATTATACAAGTAACAGCCAGCAAAGAATTTCCTAAAACTAAACGGTTCATCCGATTTCGTCGATCTACGTGTCTTTAAAACGATATTAGTGTAAACCTAAATTAGTATGAATTACAGGCATGTAACTTGAATAGTACATGAGTTATTGGAGGTCAAACTGGCCGATTACTATCGATCGCGTCAGGCCGTAAGTACTACACAGTTACAGGAGAAAACGGTAGCAGCATGCTTATAAATACATTACTGGCCATTAAAATTGCTACACCACGAAGATTACGTGCTACAGACGAGAAATTGAACCTACAGGAAGAAGATGCTGTGATATGCAAATGATTAGCTTTTCAAAGCATTCACACAAGGTTAGCGCCGGTGGTGACACCTACAACGTGCTCACATGAGGAAAGTTTCCAACTGATTTCTCATACACATGTCAGTTCTGGTATAATATATTTGTCCAATGAATACCCGTTTATCATCTGCATTTCTTCTTGGTGTAGTAATTTTAATGGCCAGTAGTGTATATTGATTCATCTATATCTCTGTTAATATCTGATACACGCTATTCATGAAGAAACTGGTCAATTATTTACTGTGTTTCAGAAAGAACAGAGACATTAGGCTCCTGGCCTAACTTTTGCTTCTTTTCTTTTCATATACGTTTATTTAATTTATTTATGTATTTAATGTGTGTTAGAGCGTGTTTATGGTCCAGCCGTAGGAATATTTATTTAATTTCAAGTATTCAAATGTAATTCCAGTATTTCGTATATGTTACATTATGTTGCGCATTGGTTTGAAGACATGGCGCAATCGCTCTAGCCAATCACAGCGCTTGTGAATGGGGAGACTGGATGGAAGTGGGATAAGAGCATTGTTTCGAGAGCGGACACGGGGCAGTTCTGGACGGTATGGCACAGGACACGGGAGTGAGTGTGGGACGCGGACATTGCAGCGCGACGGACGCACGGTCGGTGGAAAGACTTGGACAGTGGAGCAGTTTGCGCGTGGTCGTGGAGGATAGAAATATTTTGGAGTGCCGACCTGTGCTCTTTTGCGATTTCAGTATCTTCTGCAGTGAAGACGTAGTGTTCGTTTAGAGGTGAATATCTCGCGAACTATGTTGTTGTTCATAACTAATTACCTGCAGTTGGAATCTATTGTTTCCCTGTTATTCAGCTTATATTTTAGTTAATTGCTGGACCATCGACACCAATAATGTTCTGCAGAAATATACCGCATTCTCAAAAGTACTTCTACTGTTGTACTCATTATTTAAAGCTGTTAACATAGAACCTGCAGATTTTATTTCATTGCAATCGTTCATTTATAAATGTCTATATTACGTTCAAATTTCGCAACTGCATAGTGATAGGAACCTTCGACCATTCGATTCATGTGTCTATTCATATTGTATACTGTAGACTCAGCAGTATTTCGCTTGTAATGTGGCAACTACGTATCCCACCCCACAGACAACTAAACCAACCAAAACTTGTAATACTGCAACTCTGAGTCGGAGGATGCCTAGTTATTTTGCAAGCCCGCAGCGTCACGAAGGGCAAGAAAAATGGTGAGGGGAAGAGCAGATACACGCCGTAGTTTGCAATTAAACAATGTTAGTGTTGACCGACATTTCTTCCACCAGCCTTACGCAGTAATCCGTTCCACCTCAGGGCCATACTGTGTGCGTGAAAACGCATCCGACTGCTGAATGCACTGACGCCCCGACCACGCTGGTGGCGTCAACTACTGTGGCGCCGTTTAGGTCGCCCAGAGGCGAGGACAAACGCGGTCCGCCCGGGTCCTTCCCAGCAGTGTCAGCCTTACGAGTTGTCCTGAAGTCATGTGATCACAGGGCGGAGGCTGTCCAGACACCAACCCACCGCAAGGGTGAGATTTCCCGAAATCCCACAGCCGCCACTCCACACATATGGTGCACCTTTCACTTGCACGCGATGGGTTAATCAGCGAACAGGTAGTACAACACCTCAACGACCCCCTTAATGTCAATTAAGACAGAAATCATAATATGAAGTAGGGAAGAGTTATCTTGGCAAATACGACATCTTTTCCGATAAGCTAACACCAAGAAGTTTTGATAACAACAACTTTATACATCACTGAGAGTTTTTGTTATGAAAAGAGGAGGAAGAAACCTCAGATATAATTAATGGACAAATATCTAAGTGATAATTGCAATTAATATCTTGAAAGCTAAGTCCAAGGTGATGTTAGTCAGAGAAAACTTTTATGTGGAAGAGAGCTGTAAGCGCAACAAAGAAATTCAATGCGCCTACAATACTCTTTCACAGAAGAAGTCGCTTGCTGGCTCTCGTCCTGTAAAGACGTGCGAGAACAATTCTTGTCTTCGTTATTGAGAGTACGGAACGCGACGAGATTGTTTTGCGTTCAGACTTGTTTCTTGCGTGATGTGATTCATGAACTTCGGAAACAGATTTTCCAAGCAGAGACAGGAACTGATAGACGCGTTTAACCGTGCATAACGGGTTAATTGAACTTTATTGACGAAACTAATGAATATTTGACTAGACTTTCAAATAGTTGGAACTAAAAGAAGAGTTGATAGTATATCAAAGGACTACACGCAATTAGTCCCGAGTAGGACACAATTACACGGCATCACGAAGGTAATACAGTTACGCTGAAGAGTTAAGTTGTAATTGTCAAGAAACTTAATTTTAATAGAACTGATTTTACCAACCAACTGCGTGTGCGTGTGGTGCGAACGTTATGAAGTACAGGGTGATTCAAAAAGAATACCACAACTTTAGGAATTTAAAACTCTGCAACGACAAAAGGCAGAGCTAAGCACTATCTGTCGGCGAATTAAGGGAGCTATAAAGATTCATTTAGTTGTACATTTGTTCGCTTGAGGCGCTGTTGACTAGGCGTCAGCGTCAGTTGATGCTAAGATGGCGACCGCTCAACAGAAAGCTGTTTGTGTTATTGAGTACGGCAGAAGTGAATCGACGACAGTTGTTCAGCGTGCATTTCGAACGAAGTATGGTGTTAAACCTCCTGAAAGGTGGTGTATTAAACGTTGGTATAAACAGTTTACAGAGAATGGGTGTTTGTGCAAAGGGAAAAGTTCTGGACGGCCGAGAACGAGTGATGAAAATGTAGCACGCATCCAGCAAGCATTTGTTCGCAGCCCAGGAAAATCTACTCGCAGAGCTAGCAGAGAGCTGCAAATTCCACAATCAACTGTATGGAGAGTCCTACGAAAAAGGTTAGTTATGAAACCTTATCGTCTGAAATTGGTTCAAGCACTGTCTGCAGCTGATAAGATTAAAAGAATCGATTTCTGTGATTTTATCCTTGCTCAAATGGAAACAGATGAATCTTTCGTCTCAAAGATTGTGTTTAGTGATGAAGCAACTTTCCACACTAACGGGAAAGTCAACCGTCACAATGTCTGTATATGGGGCACTGAGAATCCGCGGGAAGCAACTCAGTATGAACGTGACTCGCCTAAGGTGAACGTTTTCTGTGCCATTTCAGCCAATAAAGTTTTTGGTCCCTTTTTCTTCGAAGGTGCTACTGTAACTGGACTACAGTATCTGGAGATGTTAGAGAATTGGCTGTTCCCTCAGCTCGAACAAGAAGCACAACAATTCATATTTCAGCAGGATGGAGCGCCACCACATTGGCACTTACCTGTCCGTAACTACCTGAACGTCAACTACCCGAGGCGATGGATCGGTCGCCAGGCAGCCCGTGACAGAGCACTTCATCACTGGCCTCCAAGAAGCCCTGATCTTACCCCCTGCGATTTTTTCTTATGGGGGTATGTTAAGTATATGGTGTTTCGGCCACCTCTCCCAGCCACCATTGATGATTTGAAACGAGAAATAACAGCAGCTATCCAAACTGTTACGCCTGATATGCTACAGAGAGTGTGGAACGAGTTGGAGTATCGGGTTGATATTGTTCGTGTGTCTGGAGGGGGCCATATTGAACATCTCTGAACTTGTTATTGAGTGAAAACAAACCTTTTTAAATACTGTTTGTAACGATGTATAAGAGAAGGTTATATTATGTTTCTTTCATTAAATACACATTTATAAAGTTGTGGTATTCTTTTTGAATCACCCTGTATTTAATGGCCAAGGAACAATAAACTGTTCGTTCCAAGTGAAATATCAAGCATGCACTACATTATTGATTTAATCAATGATAGTTAACCAACGACTGTTCAGCAGGGACAATTTAATTTGAATATCAAGATACCTACTTCATTGATTGAAAAGAGAACTTTTGAACATTTTTTTTTATCATTACGGCGTTGGTTCACTCAGACGTGATCAAAGAGTGTCTGTAGATCTCGCTTCATACAGGTTCAACAACTCCATAGCAACGAGCCAACAACGTACAAGAAGACTGATAATTACAATGTTTCCTCGCAATTGGTGGCGTGTACGATGCGGATAAGATTTAACAACTGCTGCATATCCGGGCAATAAATCATTCAATCTCAAATCAGAAGAAGCATCCATCGTACCAGTTCGCATTTCTGTCTCCCGTTCACCAACGGGGACCTACGGCATCGCGCATCGTGTCTCAACTCCACTGCGAGAGCTGTGGCAGTAGCAGCTCTATGGCGTCGACAATATCAGCAGGCTGCTGGAGTGAGGGGACCCCATAGTAGCCAACCGAACTTCATCACTCGTGAATAATTGTGGTTTCTCTGTAACTCAAAAGCCCATCATTGTCTCTAATTCAAGATGCAGTCATAACTGCAACATGTCGGATTGCCTTGAACTCCAAGCTCGAATGTTTATACCCTTACAGGTACACTTTAGACGTAGTCCTACTGTGGGGGTGGGGTGGGAGAGGAGGATGAGTAGGTTTGTCTTATAGGCCTACTTGTCCTGTCAGCCTTGCCAGTTTCTTAGTTTCTTTTCTAATCAGGACTTTAATAAAAATGGCAAAGGAATTGTTAATCAGAACACATTGTGATGAACAATAGATTTATTCATTCTTAAAATCACAGGACCAAAAAAGCGGCTAAACAAACGTCACACAAACATTTTTATTTGACAAACGCTTCACTAATATGGGGTCTATGGTGCACAAAGTGATCAGCTGGGGATCAAATGGCTCTGAGCACCATGGGACTTAACTTTTAAGGTCATCAGTCCCCTAGAACATAGAACTACTTAAACCTAACTAACCTAAGACATCACGCACATCCATGCCTGAGGCAGGCTTCGAACCTGCGACCATAGCGGTCGCGCGGTTCCAGACTGTAGCTCCTAGAACCGCTCGGCCACCCCGGCCGGCAGCTGGGGAACGACACACGACATTAGTCAGAAAACTAATCGCTTTATCTGACTTCATACACGTGAATCCAGGGTATGGCACAAAAACTATGCCACCATCAAGGATCTATACTGTCCATCGCAATAACTGAAAGGTTCGCGTAACGAACTGCCGTCCTAAGGGGGCTAGAGGTTCGATTACCAGCTGAGTTGGGGATTTTCTCCGCTCAGGGACTGGATGTTGTGTTATCTTCATCATAATTTCATTCCCATCCGGTGCGCAGGTCGCCCAATGTGGCGTCGAATGTAATAAGACCTGCAGCAAGGCGGCCGGGCCTGCCCTGTAAGGGGCCTCCTGGCCAATGACTCCAAACGCTCATTTCCATTTCAAGCATCTACACTGTACTATTCCAAAAAGAAAAATATGGTTCGAAGCAACAGGGTGCTGAGAAACATATATTGGAGCCCTACGCTGTAGCAGCGAATACTTTACTCTTCTCCTGGTCAGGGTGACACATCATGATCCGTTTGGTGACTGATGTCATGGTGGAGCAATCTGTTATTAATGATACACACCCAAAAATTCAAGTACCTGGTCTTGCGTTCAGCTAATGCAGGATGCATTTATTCCCTATCAGCCTCTGAAACCCCAGTAGATTCCAGTGTGGAGTTGGACCCATTTGCTGGTCTGCCAAAAGAAATTGGACTCCGTCCCACGACTATGCCTGATGGTATGTGTCAAATGTTTAGATGGCCAACTCAAGGCAAATAAGTACACCCACGGTGATATTAGAAGCAGTACATCTGATGGTTCAGAAGGTCGCTAGCACAGACTCTAGGTGGCACACTAGTAAAGAGAACCTGCAGTTCTTTACTAGCGAAGCTCCAGTACAAGAGCGACCACTTCTCTCTGCTTTCCTCGCCAGCTCGGTAGCAAAGCACATTTACATCTTAGACTACTCCCACTTTAGCACAACCCAATCACATGCTGGAGCTCCGTAATCGAAGATGGGAGACTGCCCCTAACTCTACATACACAGTTTTGACAGTTAACTGAAAAAAATCAGGTTCACGGCCTCTTTCCCACGCCTTTACGCTGAGTCTATTGCTAAAAACATGACCAGGATGGAACTACAGCCCTCCCTAAAGAGATTATCACTCCTGTTGTGTCCATTTCGAAGTTTCCAAAGAACAGCCATAAACTCACTAAAAGCCTCGCGCCTTCACAAATATGTTTTGTAATACAGTCGGGACGTTTGGGTGCCAGTGACCTGTCCAATGAAAATCCACCGAACGCCCACAGTTGTCTCGTCAGCTTCCTGCCTAACAAGGCCTCATCCTTTGCTTCATTCCTGGTCTTCAATGTGCTGGCCATTGCAGCTGCGACTTCTCGGCACTAGTCAGCTTACCTGGATGCGGCGCCCTCCAATGGGTCTGCACAATGAGACCACAGAATTCGGCAGTCCGGAAATGTTCCCACACGGTTTCCACAGAAAAAGTGCTCACTTCGGCCCTCAGTCGCCATATGCTTTTATTGCAGTCGTTTGAACCGGCACCCTATTCCTCTGAATGCAGGTAACACTTAACACTGTTCCTAGCACACAAGCAATACCGTTAACTACTGCCCAACATTTCATGATGATGTATGAAGACAGATCATAATAAAGATCATCTTCCCTAAGAACATAAAGCGGCATGACACCGAATTAGAAGTGAGAGTGCCCCGCAATTCCTCACAACCTTCCCATTCCTATCAAAGTTATTCTTGGGGAGTGTCACACTTTAAAAGGTTAGTGTGATCTGAAACAGAATAAATTGTGACACTTTAGTTGGGTCATTACCAAAGAAATAAAAATAAATCAATCTTTGTTCACCATATACCCCAGCATAATGTTATTCCCTGTCTTTACCACATTCAACCAGGTGTCAGTCATACACTCTCTTCTGCATGCCTACAAAATTAGAATGTAAAAATATAAGTGTGATGGCTGTAAAAATGGTTCAAATGGCTCTGAGCACTATGGGACTTAACTGCTGTGGTCATCAGTCGCCTAGAACGTAGAACTACTTAAACCTAACTAACCTAAGGACATCACACACATCCATGCCCGAGGCAGGATTCGAACCTGCGACCGTAGCGGTCACGCGGTTCCAGACTGAAGCGCCTTTAACCGCACTGCCACACCGGCCGGCTTTGTGATGGCTGTACCATTGAGTCATATCATTGGAGACGCAGACTTAACAGACAATTACTCAACGGTTACAGGGACACGCAAACATTTATCTACTCATTCATCCTGAAATTGGGGCTAGAGAAGATTATTCCCTAACCAGAACGTAATATTGCTGTCATGAGGATTCTCTGCCCCATGAAAAACTACTATCGCTGCTCAATTATAGAGATGGCTGCATTCAATCTGTGATAGAACATTGACCACAAACTCTCACATTCACTCAATATAAAAGATACCTAGTTTCCTAGTTTTCATTTTGTATGTGTCATATGTTCAGCTTATTTCTCCCAAATGTGTCAGTCTATTCTTTAAGTACAAAGATATAAGTATCAACACAACAAATGAATCGTCTGCTTAGAAATATTAATCAATTACTGTGCTGGTAAACCCCTTACGTTATTTGATTTTCAAACAGCTGAGCAAAATTGAACGTACTCAGAGATTTCGCTCTTTACTTATTCTGATCAACAATAAACTGACAATATTTTTAGCGCAACGGAATCTGACTTTCAATAATCTCTACAAAAGAATGGCCCTGGCTAACAATAACCTATATCTTTCATGAATCACTTACCTCACAAAATCTTCGTTACTCGAACTACTGCAATACACCGAGCGCCAATACTGCCAGCTAAGTAAAAGATTCTAACTACTGAAGACACTAACTACTGATAGGCATAGTTAGCAAATGAAAGATTTTGATGGAGAACAAACAATGTATTTACGTTAATAGTGTTCAAAAGTCATAATATATATATATCAGTTCATGACATCCAGTCTTACAAATTTACTCTCTCTGATGGACGCACGTCCAGATCATCCGCTCTCAAAACTCCGCAATTTCTCTCCCCACATCCACCACTGCTGGTGGCTCACCTCCAACTGTGCAACGCTACGCGCTGTTAACATCCAACTGCCCAACACTACAATAGCGAATATTCCAACAATGCCAACCAGCCACAGACTGCACGCAGCACAGCCAGTGAATTTCATATAGCGCTACATGGCGTTACCAGCGTAGAAACCTACACAGCCTACTTACACAAAACAACATATGATTGACCTAAAACAAGTGAATCTTTACCCAGAACGAAAAAATAATACATGAGTTCATTAAGAGATAATAAACTTGATAAGAAAACACAGAAAATACATGTGATCTTGTAAAAATGAAGGCAGCCTGGCATATACAAAATATGTATGAAACATACGTAAAACAAACATACATAAAAACAATTAATGGCAACAACAAATCTCCTACAGTTCCCTTCTCAACGGTCTTTAGGGAGGCCGGTTTTTTTTTTTTTTTTTTAATTTACAATTGTCACACGAATAAGCCGAGCACTACACATGTCATGTAGCGAGTTAAATGTGGCAGTTATGTGGGATGAGTTCGCTGAGATGTGTTACCCCTTTTCCTCGGCACGTACAGTACGGACAGCACCCTCAGTATGGCAGGACCTTGTCTGCTGGCAGCAAACTGTGGCGTCTCGATTGCTGATGTCTTGGAGCATGTGGTAGTTGGCAATGCATTGCTCTGTCGAAGATGGTCATGGGATGACCTGGTCAGCATATGGACACAGGTTTGAGGTGAATCACCTCCTGCTGTCACCGTCTGAGTTGACCATGCCTCCAGGCACGCGAGGACCTCCATTCAGCACTCCGCAGTGCATCCCGCTTGCACCATTCAGTGGTAGGTCCCTCGGGACGTTGGCGTGGAAAGCCATGGCGAAAGAGACTTAGTGCCGTGTTTTTACAAATATATTTACAGTAAGTATTAGGTAATCACATTAAATTAAATTCCTTTCCCTTGCTGCACTTCTTCCGGGTGGTCTGGTCATGGTCCGTCAGATTTTTTTCTTCCTAAGTTCCCAAGCAGCTGCGTTGGACAACATCAGTGTAGTTCCTCGTTCTCTGTATAGCCGTGGGTAGACAAGTCATAAAAATATATAAACAGGAGGAAAATTCTTAATGAAAAGAAGAAGCAATGAAACTTAGAGATTATGGACAATACCTCTGAAAAATCTACTGGTAAATGTGGCTTTTAACAGACAATGTTTCGAAATTTAAGTTTTAACTTTGACAGGTATTGTCTCCACTGAGAAAACCCCTTTTCACGGTATCTGTGTCGCCCTGCGTCGTCAGACCCGCCAATCAGCAATATTACATCTCTAAAGATGTCCATTGCAGCTCTGGGCGAAACGTTACAAAACTTAATTTCAAAATCTATGTGTATGAACTTCGATTATGCTGGAATAATTGAAGGTCAGAAACTTCTGTTAATCATGCAATAAGAAAAGAGCCAAAGCTAAAGAGCCAAAGTTCCAAATTTCACTTTTTTTTATTCATTAGATGACTAGTTCTGGGCCGAGACCGATTTTCAGATCTTCGTAAACGATAGTCAAACGAGGCTCGAAGCCAGTAATTTAGTGAATAAAAGAAGTGAACGTTGCAACTTTGGCTGGTTTTTCTTTGTATTAAAAACCTGTATGTTACTACAAAAAAAAGCACCGAAGACTTCTTTAATACAAAACGAGAAACACGTATCAAATTTATATATTATTATTACAACAAAGAAAAAGAAGTTCATGTATGTTTTCTCCCGAAGGAATGGTCAACATTCTGAGATATGACAGGAAAAGCCATTCGAAACAAAAACGTGTAGAAAACGTTAACTCTAAAATGCACACCTTAAGATCAACGAGCACTTCTACATCTTTCATACTATGAAACAAATCTCTTCTACTGTAGGCTCTTTGATTCCCATATTTTGGGAGAAGGTAGTTCGGGCCAAAAGAAGTAGAACTTGTCTAGTAAACATAGACTCTCAAACGTATAAATGAGGCGTTACGACCACTTGCTCAGTAGACAAGATGTTTTTCACAATGGTAAAGAGGGAAGGAGTCCTCATAGCCCTCAAGGTATCCACTTTCGAGACCATGTTTAACTGAAAATCAAATGGCTCTGAGCACTATGGGACTTAATTGCTGAGGTCATCAGTCCCCCTAGAACTTAGAATTACCTAAACCTAACTAACCCAACGACAGCACACACATCCATGCCAGAGGCAGGATTCAAACCTGCGACCGTAGCGGTCGCGCGGTTCCAGACTGAAGCACCTAGAACCGCTCGGCCACACCGGCAGGCTTTTACTGAACTGTTTTTCTGTTTTGGTCTCTGCTCAGCCTCTCAAAACTTGGAAAGCATAGAACTTGCAGCAGAAGATAAGAAGTGTTCGTAGGTCTTAAGGTATGTATTTTTGACCCGACGTGTGCTGGACTTTTCTCCTTCGAATGATCGTTCCTGTCAAATCCCGGGACATCCAGTACATATGAATACGTACTACCGAAATCGCCCGCCCCTACACTTTTACTGGGCTTCTCGAAACAAAAGATTACGATCTGTGAAATTATTTCGTATCTCCTTTACAGCTTTTACTCATCAATCCATGGGAAAAAGAGCAATAAATGACAATGTCCAGTGGGAATACTGTACATAGGGTAATGATGGAAGATACTGTTATATCTTACCTTCACCTTTAATAACTGAATATGGTTGATGATCGCACTATTACACTCACTCAGTTGCTGCTCTTAAGGCGAAATTTCATACTGAACTTCCCTCATAAAAAGCTGGATGCGAAGTGATAGAAATCTCTCCCTACTGTACAGGCAGAAAACCCTTTGCCGAAATACAGTACAAAGGAGTGTCAGAATTTTAATACTTTCTGGGAATTTACGTGTAGCGCCCGACACCTCCGTCACCTTGCAAACTCGTTTGAAGGAAGTATGAAGGGATTCTGGCCTGGTGGCGAACGACAATTATTTCTGGTAGAAATATTTCACACCAGAGCATCACGTCCAATATTTTTCCAGTGTGTAAATTGCATGCATGGAATTCGATAGTGGATATACAAGCATAATATCTTAAAATAGCTGTCTAGACCGCTTCATAGGAGCCAGCCCCAAATGTGGATAGTAGTGGTAGCCATTTGTAAGTAGGCTGTTTAGGTTTTCATGTTGGTAACGCCACGTAGCGATCTGTATGAAAATCACTGACTGTGGTGTGTGCAATCTGTGGCTGATTGGCGTTGTTGGAATATTCGCTATTGAAATGTTGGGCAGTTGGATGTGAATAGCGCACAGCGTTGTGCAGTTGGAGGTGAGCCGCCAGCAGTGGTGGATGTGGGGAGAGAGACGGCAGAGTTTTGAGAGCGGACGATCTGGACGTGTGTCCGGCAGAAAAGGAAATTTGTAAGACTGGATGTCATGATATATATATATATATATATATATATATATATATATATAATGACTTTTGAACACTATTAAGGTAAATACATTGTTTGTTCTCCATCAAAATCTTTCATTTGCTAATTATGCCTATCAGTGGTTAGTGTCTTCAGTAGTTAGAAACTTTTATTTAGCTGGCAGTATTGGCGCTCGCTGTATTGCAGTAGTTTGAGTAACGAAGATATTTGTGAAGTAAGCGAATAATGAAAGCTATAGATTATTGTTAGTCAGAGCCATTCTTTTGTAGGGATTATTGAAAGTCAGATTGCGTTGCGCTAAAAAAATATTGTGTGTCGGTTTAGTGTTGATCAGAATTAGTAAAAAGAAAAATTTCTGAGCAAATCTGAGGTATCCTCGGCTAAGCGTCAACATATGAACATCCCCTTAGGAAAATATATAAATGACAGTGCTGCAAAACCTCTACGTTATTTGATTTTCAGACAGCTGAGCAAAACTGAAGGTACTTTTGCTGGTAGTTTCCAATGATGCTAGGCTCCCTTAAAATTCGCTGGCAGAGTACGACGGGATTTAACCGAATTAACAGTCTACGAATCAGACATGCAGCTACTATCTACCCTCGTAAATTGATAGAGCGATTTTTCACCACGAAAACCGTATGAATGAGTGTCTCCAAGAGGAGGAACGTGTCTTAGAAACGATTTAGGAACTTCTATTTGCCTCTGCCTGCCGCTTTTCACACGGAGCAGTAGATTGGTTGGTAGGCAACAGGCAATACATATGAACGCCGCAGAGTGCCTACGTTCTGCTGCCTCTTGGAGGCACAACCAGTCATAAATTATATCTCGCGGCGCCGAAAATTGTCAGTGAATATTTTATTTTCAACAAAAGTTCTTCCCTATGACGTGATATGTCACCCCTATACGTTTGTCGCAAAGAATTTGGAACACCCTGTGTGATTCCGTCACTACTTCCACATTCGGTTGCTTTCCTGACGAAGAAACTGATGGTTATTGTCAAAACTCAGATTAAAACTGTTAATTATGCGACAAGTGCAACGATAACAGCTTTTGTAGCAATTGCATAATGAAAGACTTTGTGATTACATCATCACAAAGATTTTATTCTAGCAGTTCAATACTCTACGATTCTACTTCCTATCGAAGATCCACCGTGGTAGAGCACTGTTTAGGCCCTTTGTAAGTAACAAAATCTGTTGCCTTGCAAAAGATTACAAATTATTACTGATCAACATAGTAGCCAATACTGCTCTCACACATGAAACCGTAGAGATCTTACATTCTCTTAAGGACCCTCATCGGGTTTCACCTAAACAGCCGGTCGTAATGAACAAATAAATTTTAATTAGTGACATAAGCTTACAAAACCAGCGGGACCACTGATGCGGCAGCAATTTTGAGATGTTTCTAATTTTTTGTTCCTCTAAGGCAAGGCACTAGTTACATTTTACTGGCCGTAGAGGAATTATCTAACACTAAAACGAGTACAGTTCTTATCGCCAAGAGTAGTTCAACTTACGTGTGCCATAGGTGGACAAAGCAGATTATACTGAAAATACAAGTACATCTTAGGCTAACGAATTTCCAGCAGCTGAACGATTGATAAATTCAGATCGTGCATTTGCAAACATATTTCGAGAATGTTTTAACACTTTGTGACCGCAACAGCGTGTTTCATTGAATGAAGATAACCCCTAAAACGTTGTTACATTGACGACTAAATGAAATCACTCATATGAGTCCCTAAACTGCCTGACCAAACTGTAGACAAGCCGACAGCGATCAGCTGCATTCTAGTGAAGTGCTACGTATGTGAATGGAGGCACAATGTTTGATCTGTATAATAACATGGAATGACAAAAAACATTCAAAACAAAAAAAAAATAAAAAAAGAACTCTGCAGCGCGGAATACAAATGTAAAGCAATGTAATGGCCGGTTGCAATCAGTCTGAAAGCACACTGGCATTCCAAAAAGTAAGTAAACGCCGGTGACGAAAAAACAGCTATGCAGTTCCGCTATCCTTGGACTCACAAAGAAGGGCACATTACCATGAAGTTGTGATATAAAACTGAAGCGAGTAGACCCTTGGTACTAAGTACACAATTAACTAAAATCGGGGACGAGGGAAAATTAATGCATAACGTTAAATAGAGTAGGTTCCGATATGTAGTCGCAAACAATCACAGGTAAACTTGATCATGTTCGATCTGGTATTATAATGTTAGCAACAAATGGTTCAAAAAAAATTCGAAATCTGTGGCTTTTTATAAAAGAGAACAAGTTACTGGAAAATATTTCTTTTTAATATTAAATGAATTTCCCATCGATGCTTGGCACACTATGACAATTAAAACGGAAAACACTTCCTTGTGTACTGCTCTTTGCTCGGTCACGAAGCAGCTTTCGGCTTCTCAGGTCATTTTCACGTGACAATTGAATGTCATAAACACAGGTAAACATGATCTGCCACTTGCATGGATTTTGTTTGTACAGAAGACACAAAAACGACAGAGTGTTTACAAAGGATAACATTACATTTTTTCACATGGAAATATTTACGTTAACTGAAAAAAGAGAAGGAAAAAGTTTCTATTTGGAATAAATGTAACAACTGATGACTACCAAGATGACTTTCAATCCAATTTTTGTAACAAAAATTTAACTTAACGAAGGTGAAAAATGGAAAGTGAGTTTCATCATTTAATACTAGCTTGGCGTTCTGTGTAATTAATTTTTTTGATTTCCAGTATTTACAGTTGGGCCATCTTTCTATTTCTCTTAATAGAATGTAAAATTTCGCATTCTACATTGCAGGAATGATTTTCCTCTTCTGTTTATCCTAAAAGAATGTGAAACTTTACATTCTATAGTATATAAATCATTTTCTACTAAGGGATGATCAGCAGAGGTTGACTTACTCTTCCTTAATTTCCTGCTTCACCCACGTCCGTTCGAGGATGCATAGCCTCACATCAGTTTCATTATCTAAATCTACCTCTCAAACAGAACTACAGAGCATCGCACTTTCAGCAATGGCCATAGCTTGACTAATATTATGTGTCAGTTTGCTTCATCGGAACTTTCTATGTACAACTGTAAAACAATTTCACCTGATATGCAAGGTAAGAAACTCTAAGTCTTCGAGATGAACTTGTCCATCGTAATTCCAAAGAAGAAAGGTGCTGATGGACAAAGGGGGATGAAAAATAACTGAATGTCATTTACCTTAGTGTATTCAGGTTCTACTGGGATTGCGCGGGATCCCTGGATCTACAAAATGTTGGAATCCTTTCAACTGAATCATTAATAATAATTCTGCGTGCAGCGAATAACTGTCATATTAGCCCACAGGCTCGAAGGTATATGGTAATATATGGAGTGATCTAACATGCACTGTAGTAAATTATCTTCATGTTCGAGGTATTGGCCACGTCATTGTAGCAAGTTAAAGAATGCGGGAAGGATCGATACAGGATATCAATAAAAGACGATGAGTAGGTAATTACAAGGAATGGCAGTTTATACTTTCCTGTAGCGACAGGTTGCCATGAATACAAAGGGTAAACGGAAACACCTTCAACATGTGAACGCACTGTGAATAAGAGTAATGATACATTTTAATTGAACGATCCCTCAATGAAGTTACTATCTTCATATATATAGTTAAAGGCTACCCAGCCATTGACCTTCGTCTGTGCGAATGCGCACAGATTGCCCGAACTCTTACGGGAATCGCCACCTTAGTGTGCGCGAGTAATGAGTGGATGGGACAGTATCTTTTAAGTACATTACGTATGTAGATTGTGGACTTGGGAATGCGAGTCTCACGGGAAGAGTGTAAGGGATAAGTCTCTGCAGTCGCGCTGTTTATCTGTGTCCTCGGTGGCCCAGATGGACAGAGCTTCTGCCACGTAAGCAGGAGATCCCGGGTTCGAGTCCCTGTCGCGGCACACATTTTCAGCTGTCCCCATCGAGGTATACCAACAACACCTGTCGGGAGATGAGGGTTTCAATTAATTATCATTTCAAATTAAAAGGTCGTGGACATGGGGGGAGGGATTATTGATCTGGTTTGTCTTATGCATGCAGCACACGTGGAGGATGGTACATCGCAAGGATAACGAAAATGCTTAGCACAGAGTTGCTAGCATACTACAGTTACTGAACTACTGCAAAAGCGCTGTAGTAGAAGCAGAGTGAACACTGGCTTGTAATCTAATGGATACCGCAGCGGTCACATTACAGTCGGTAAATGAAATATAAGAAAGAATTCTTACTCGTGTTAATATTCGTTGTGCCCGCAATTTCACGTATTACAATCTGAAACACATCATCGCTCTCTAGATACCAGATAAATGACATCTGGCTTGGTCTGATCTGCACGACTACGTTGAACATTGGAAAAATAGCTATCTAGCTTGTGTAGAAATATTTATAAGATCGGGGGCACGATATAGCTAAATTCGCTGAAGGCGACCACCTGTTCACTTCATGAGCTTAATATGTATTTCGACAGACCGTGATGACTTGGTTCGACCATAGAATAAGAGCAAATATTATAGGTACTGTTTAACATGCTCAAAGACAGCAAAAATCGGGAAAAAGTATTTGAAACTTTCGTGAATAGATGCACGTTTATTTTAGGAATGAATAAAATGAGAGGGTAACCTCATGGATCTATGAACACACATGGTTACATCTCATCACGGACAAAGGTGTCAGTACTGACCCGCGCCTTACTCATAACATCCGATTTAATACAACCTAGCAATATTATCGAAGAACAGCCCTGTAAATCACACTTTTGACAGAAACAGACTGAAAATACACTACACGTTTAAACGAAGCCAACCGTTACCCAGTTCTAAGCTGCACCAGTAAGCTCAGAACGGTCACCGTCATATACTCACGCGTATACGAAGCAAAATGCTTGACTATTTGCAATTTCGCCATATGCGTTCTCCAAAAAATGATGAGGAGGGTCCGAACTGTTAGTCGCCACCAACTGCAGTCCACTCTTGGTTAAGAGAAACTACGTATGTCTTTGGCTCGCCTGTGTATGTACTGCTAACCTTTCAGTACCAAAATATTATAAGGTTGGCACTGCTCAGCTGTACAGTTGCTCACACTCTGGTCCCTCACAAACCTTCCAAAACAGACCGACGCATTCACTCAATCAGTCAGGAGAGCTGCACAGTAAGAAATATATGTCAAACAGGAAATATTACATGATAGATAAACACATTGTCACACTTATTCTCCATACAGAGTCCAGTAAGAGAATGAGATTCTGTGTGACGCACGTGTTAATACCACGATCGTAAATCATTAGAGAAAAATCTTACGGAATGGAACTGACACTACCACTTCAATAAGTATGAATATTTCCAAAATTACTGTTTTATACGTTGTTTTTACAAAATACTGACTCGGATAATTGGAAAGTGTGATATAAACCGACAGTTTTGGTTACAGAGAAAAATTGCATTACTAGGCTCACAATTCATCTTGGCTGATCAACTGAAGAAACTCAAACCTACGTTTGCAGTGCTTGTAGCTTGGGAGAGAATTGTTGACAATATTGGTAAAAACACGCTCCTGGCTATCCGGATGATAGCAGGGAAAAAAACTTAGAACGAAAGTTACCTACAGCTAATATGGAAACGACATTATACTTTTAAGAGCCGAAGGACGTGAAAGGAAGACAGTAGTTGAGAGCGAAAAAGGTTCTGAGCTTATTACGTGTGTTTCTGAATCTTACACTGAGCAATCACTAAAGAACACCAATAAGAAATATGGAGAGAAATATGAGACCATCAACTTATGTGTTCTCCAATCGAGAGTACTCTGTAAAAAGTCTCCTTTGTAGACTAACTCCATTTCCCAATATCCCAGTTAAGAGTCTGCCTGCTACTTTATTAATATTTGGCCTATGTGATATTTTCATTTCATGTCGTCTGTAACTATCAAACCCAGGTATTTGTAAGAGCTGACCAATTTCATTTATTGGCCATCGATATTTATGCGTTTTGTAAATTGGTCAGTTTTGATACCTATACATCTGAAGAAAGTTACCAAATTGTTCACCATTTTGAACAATCTTCAAGGTCTGACTAGGTACTTTTGCAGCTTTTTATTCATGTAGTTTTTATTACAGACAGTTACTGCATATGTAAAGGTCTGAGTTTAATGTCAACATTGTTCACCTGATCATTAATATACAACATGAAAGGCAAGAATTCTAACATACTTCCCTACGGCGTACCTGAAATTTCTTTCACTTCTATGACTCCCCAACCGAGACGCTATCATGCTCGTATATTCGCCATTTCAAGAACTCTTCATCCAGTCATTAATTTCTTTTGATAACCAATACGATCATGCTTTCCTGAATTGAAGGTAAATCCATTTCAGAAGTGAAGAAGTACTGCATACTCATGATGGCTTCAATCCATGGCTTTTAGGATGTCGTGTAAGAAAGGTGTGACTTGGGTATCGCGAGACCGATGTTTCCGAAATTCATACTGGTTGGCACTGACACGTTCATTTTGTTCGATGTTTCTTATCAAGCATGATCTCAAAATATTTTCTGTCGTTTTATAGTAGGTGGATGTCAATAAGACTAGAGGACTAGTTTATAGATCACTTCTGCTACCCTTCTCGTACTGGCATGACTTGCGTTTTCTTGCAGCCACTGGGAACAGTTCTTTGTTATTTTAATGTTAAAAGGCTACTGGAGCCTAACGCTGATGCAAAATCAGTATAGAATCTAATCTGTCATCGTAGCCTCGGGCCTTCTTCACTTTGAACAATTTCCTCAACGTCACTAACACTAATAAGTATCGTTGAAAATGTCAGAATCGGGTAGGACACAGTGAACGTTATATGATAGTATGCTATAATGGAACTTTTTGATCCAGATTATGAGCTTTGAACAATTAAATACTCAGTGATTTGCGGAACAATGTTATCCTCTAAAAATTTAACGACACCTAAATAGCGAAGTACCACCCAAATGGATTTGTCTTTTCTGCTACCAGTTATGATACTGTTTTTATTAACATTTTTCACTACGGAGTGAGCGGAATGTTTCCCACTTTCAAGTGCGTTTTCTGTGTGCTGTGCTATTTATTCGTGGTGTTTTCGATGTGAGAAGCGCTGCATTGTTATGTTGTCTTTAACATAAAAAATACACGCAGTTTTTCACTAACGGTCAGTCTTTATATACAGCCAGTGATGAAATTTTGCAAGAACTGCTCACGGATTTCTTATCCTCCGCTATTGCGGAAACTCATATTAAACATCATACACAGTTTCCTGTGCGGAGTACACAATGAAACTAGCAAACGTACATAAGCAGTTGCGAAGACTGACTGTTACTCGACCATGTCTGTTTCAAAAATATCAAAAGGTTTTCGGTAAATAATTAGCAACGTATTTTGAGGTCGTTGTATTTTTGTGATAAAGTATCTCAAATTATTTTTAGAAGTTTGTAAAAATTGGTTAACAAGTTCAAAACACCCATATAAATAGGGGAACCTCAACATAGTAAGAAGACTGCCAAGCTACAAGAACAAAGACTACACAAAGAAACTTTAATGTGTATGTGCACTTGTGTTAAATGTTTTTTGTACTGCTACAGTAGCATACTCTTGAGGTGTGAACCCAAACACATAATTAATTAAATAACTGAAGTGGTCAACAAATTTTGTGACTGGTAGAGGTATTTGTAAAACGACTCCATAGTTTCAAAGATGTTTTAACACGTAGTCAACAGAGATGACGCTATACATCGTCCACAAACTATGTACACTCTCGTAAAATAGATACTTATCGTAATTATCTGGAGCATTGTTTGATTCTATACATTTTTACAATTGTACTTAGTTCAGTGTCAAGCCTGGTCTATAGAGGTTGCACTGCAACAGCCTGATCTTAACAAACAAACATCAAAATGAGTTTGGTTCTGACTTGTCAAGTAGGCACATGTTGATGGCGACAATCATCTGCGAACTTTTTATAAAGCATGTATTTCCATTTGGAGTTTGTTATGAAGATCAGGACTTTCAGTGCAGGCTTGAGAGTGAACCAGCTGGTTCGAAAGAAGTCGCCAAATACAAGCGCAGCAACTGTGAGGAATTTGTTAATAGACACATACGGAAGTTGACGGCCCTGTGTCAACAAAATGTTGAAACTCAGGAAACCTCACATCGTAGATTTGTGATGGTTTTTATGAATTCTCTTTTAAGTCACTTAAGCCCATAATGTATCTCACATATATTAGGACGATTTACTCAGGGTGGTCTATTTTACCATTAATTTTTATCACTCTTCATACAATTTCTTATCCCTTATTCATTCATTTTTCCTATGGGCCATTGCCTTGTTGCCTAAAACATCACATATTATTACATGTTTGAGAGTTATTCAGCTTAACGAGCTACCACTGCCCGTTTATACTCTGTTATCCTCGTAAACGGAGTATTGTAACACCAGAATTTATATATCTTCGCTAACGACGTCAGATTACTGCCATGAACAGAAATGGAACCTGCGTCGTAATTCGCCACTACACCTGCTGCGTGACTCTACACTCAGTCGCGGTTGGTGTCTATGCCGATCGGATGCCCGACGACTAACAGTGTGAGTACAGAGTTTGTCTTTGGTTTCTTTCTCCTCCGTCCAGCCCACTCGGACGTTACAGTTTTTTTTTAGTTTTGATTATTACACCCTCCCTTTGTTTTCTAATTCCGCCTGAGATGCAGTCATTTGGAGCCCTTGCATTGATTGGCTGGCTGCACGTTGCATATTACCAGATACAACAAGTGAGTCGCCTTGTTTCACACGTTTGCTGTTCTGGATTTACCAGACGTGTCGTATTCTTTTCTTCCCTCCACTCTTTTTTCTGTTACAGTTTTATAAACTCAAGATGGCGATTTAACATCCCGAAAATCGTCATAATTTGAACAAATAATACGTACGACTGAAGCAGATTTCTTTGAATTAATTAACCATACCTTTCAATTGTGGACATCCTACTTACCAGATCGTATTACACCATACTTGCTAGGTGCTCATACAGTTGTTTTGTCGAAGAACTTGAGATTATCCGCATTACAAAGAAAGAAGATAAAATATTAAATGAAACAGGGAGCAGTTAACCAGTAAATTTCGGCAGAGGTTTTAACATTATACTTAAATAAAAAAATTGACACACAGAAATATGCACAGTGATCAAATTTGAATAATGCAGTAATTATTCATATTATTAAGATAGGTACCCTATGTATGACAATATACCTACTCCATGGATGACGCATACAGTTATCTGTGTTAACTACATGTAATTACATCTTTCCCACTGTTTATGTACAATAGCTAGTTTCATTGTGTACCTTGCACGAGAAATTGTGTGATATTTTTAATATGTGTTACTTTCTGCACAAGTGGACCACACGTAAACCATAAGTAACTCTTTCCAAATTTCACCACCAACAGCAGAACAGTACAGCACGTCACACAGCGAAAACATGACGAATAAATTGCGTGGAATACAGAAGACGCGCTTGAAAATGGGAGTCGCTTTCCAAAACGCGTCATGCTAAATGTAACTGAAAAGAAAATCGTAACTGGTGGCACACAATTTTTTTCATAAACAAACCCATTGTTCTTACAGTCGCAGGCTTTTACCAACAATTTCTAATCGATAGCATGAGAATACCGTCAACGGGATGACAATAACAGCTGCCGGAAGCTCAGGGATTGTATTCTGCTTTAAATATTTCGAAAAACGACCAGGTTTCTTTCGGTCTGGCCGCCGCTAAAATTTTGGGTATCTTTTTTGTAAACAACGTGTCTGTAGCGTGACGTAAACATCTTTTCACGCAAAATACACGTCAAAATTTCTCGCTTAGGCCGCCGAACTCACTGTTCTGTCCCATTCTGTGCCAGTGCAGGACAGAAACAGGTCGGACGCAGAGCGCAGTGCCTCCTGCGGATTTTACGGTTCCCCAAGCTTTATTTCACTAGCGCGGACCCGGGACGCCGACAGTGCCTCTCCCCCGGCCATTCATCGCTCAGCCTGCAACTATTAATACGTAACAGAGGGAAAAGGGAGCGAGCGATCTGCCCGCGGCGAAGCCCGCGACCGACTTAATTATTCACCCCCGGACGTTCCATCACTTGTGCAAACATGGCGCGGGTGCCACATTCGGTGGAACAATGGGTTGCGGACAGCCTTCTGGTGCACGCGTGGCGTCCGCACGCAAGTGTGTATGGTGTATGTGTGTGTGTGTGTGTGTGTGTGTGTGTGTGTGCATGCATGCGTATACGGTGGGCAAAAGGGCGCACCGGGTTGTGTCGCTGTCGTTGCCAGGTTTATGTTCCGCGTGCTGTGTACATCGTACCGTTGCAGCCCCCCACGCGTACAAGCAAAGGCAAGATAATCTGACGTCATCCCAGTTCTTCACTGTGATTCACTGTACCAGTTAAAATACTATTTTTTTGCCAATACCTGAAGAGTTAGCGCTTTGTCACATTCAGGAAAAGTCAAAATATACCTCACAAGCGAAAGCTGAATGAATCGAATTTGAGCGTAAGGAGAGTAATGAGAGGGGCATTCAGTAACTTCGAAAGTTAAAGTTTGCCAACGGGCATGAGTAGAAAAAAAAATATAAAAATAGGCGGTTTGGTTAGAAATCATCTGTTTATTCGAACAGTGACAATATTGGAGTGACACAGTGAAGGTCGAAATACTGAAACCGGGCTTACATGGTACCTCCGTTCATCCATTGTACTAAAGCCGAAATGGGACTTAACGAGACAACCGATCTCGGAACAGAAAAAAAAAAAAATGCTTGGTAGTGGAAAAAGCCTCAATACCAGATGAGATACCTATAACATTCTACAAAGATTATGCGAAAGAACTTGCACCCCTGTCTGGCGACAGTTATCGAACATCGCTGTAGGAACGGATGGTATCAGTAACTACTGGAAAAAAGGGGCAGATCATTCCCATTTGAAGAGGAATATTAGGGCGGGTACACATAAGTATAGGCCTCTATCGTTGACGTCGTTCTATTGTAGGATCATGGAACGTGTTTTATGTTCAAGAAATATGACTGTTTTGGAGAACTAAAACCTCTTCCATAAAAACTCAGCTCTCCCTGCTCCTCCGTGAGATCCATAGCGTTATTGACAACGGGGCTCAGCCGGCCGGGATGGCCGAGCGGTTCTGGGCGCTACAGTCTGGAGCCGCGCGACCGTTACTGTCGCAGGTTCGAATCCTGCCTCGGTCATGGATGTGTGTGATGCCCTTAGGTTAGTTAGGTTTAAGTAGTTCTGAGTTCTAGGGGACTGATAACTTCAGAAGTTAAGTCCCATAGTGCTCAGAGCCATTTGAAACAACGGCGCTCAGGCTGATGCCGTTGTTCCTTGACATCGGGAACGAATTTTACAACGCCTCTCACTGATTTTTAGTGAAACAAATACGAGCTTACTAAGTATCGGAACAGATTTACGGCTGGATTCAAGACATACTTCCAGAGAAAACTCTACACATCGCTCTTAAAGGAACAAAATCGACTGATTTAAATGTAATTTCATGTGTACCCCAACGAAGTGTGATAGGAACGGTTACTGGTTACAGTGTTCATTAAGTGATCTAAGAGAAAACATCGGAAGATCTTTGACACTGTTCACATATGATGTGGTTGTCCCTAACAAAGAAACAATGCCAGAAGGTAGCACCGATTTGCAGAATTAAATACAAAAGAATGCTGAATGGTATAGGCTCTTGCCGTTCACCCTGAACGTAAAGAAGTACGGCATATTATGCATACACAGCAAATGAAATCCACTACTGTACTTTTGATGACAAATTCCTGGAAACAGTGTCTACCGTGAAATATCTAGGGCTAACTTTCCCCAGTGCTACCGTAAGTGGAATGATCACAGAAAGTAACTAATACGAAGAGCAGATGGTAGACAGACTCATAGGAAGAATCTTAAGGAAACGTAACTCATCCGTGAAGGAAATGGTATACAAGAGACTTGTTTGACCAATTTTATAGTTCATCCATCTGGGATCCTTACTAGACAGGTCTGATAGAAGAGATAGGGTAGATCCAAGGAAGAGCGGCGCTTTTAGTCATGGAATCGTTTGGTCGTAGCTCGACTAATCCAGTAGTACGAGAGAGATGTTCTGCATCACGGAGAGGATTAGTATTGAAATTTCCAAAGAGCACTTTCCAGAAAGAGTCGAAAACGTACTACTTTCACCCAAGTATATCTCGCGAAATTACCGCGAAGCGAATGTTCGAGAAATTAGAGGTAATAAAACGGCTTGCCGACAATCATTCTTCCCACGCGCTCTTCATGCGTGGAACAGGAAAGGGGGACTACTTCCTGGTAACAGACGTACTCTTCGCCCCACGCCGTTAGGTGGCTTGCGTGGTATGATGAGGATTAAACAGGGAAACACTGAGAATCATTCAAATTTATTTGGTATAGTGGAATGTCTAAGAGATTCAGGTAAAAACAAAGTTTTCTGTGAGGGCTTACATCGTCGTCTGGCGCTACATCAGTCTGTCGTGTAACTGGCAAGACTGCTATTTTTACGCCCAAAGGACAAAATCCGATTTGGTGGATTACGTCAGTGTGACGTCACGGAAACGACGAATGCTGAGATAACGCTCTGTGGATCCAGAGATTACGTTTGCATTTGCTGTCAACATCGAACATTCAAAAAATGGCTCTGAGCACTATGAGACTTAACTTCTAAGGTCATCAGTCCCCTAGAACTACTTAAACATAACTAACCTAAGGATATCACACACATCCATGCCCGAGGCAGGATTCGAACCTGCGACCGTAGCGGTCGCACGGTTCCAGACTGTAGCGCCTGGAACCGCTCGGCCACAAAGGCCGGCCCCAGAATTCCTTGTCTTTAAGGTAAGTACATACTAGACACTGACTCATCTGTTAGCGTAGTATAACACGTGACTCACTTCGAAGTTGAACAGTCGCAATAAGCTTAAAACGAACAAACATTTCTTCATTAACTATTTCGGACTCAGGTATTGGGTCGATAACAAATGAGCACGTTCGAAACTAGTCAACATTGTGAGCGCAACTAAGACAGGAAAAATAAATATGTAACAAGATTATCCTCACGTTAAGCTATTTTCGCTATGTAACAAACGTTTGATAGTGAGTTAGGGTCTTCATAGAAAAACCTTCCTTCACACGGTGATTGTACATTCTGCCTAAGGGAAACAATCTGGCCGTCTTCTAGAGTTGTTATTACGTGTTTAACCTTCAGGTTTAAGATGTGTGTGTCCTGAGGTTGATGCAAGTTGAAACATAACTAGCGATGAGCCCGGGTCCGTGCGCGTAGCACAAGTATCTACGGCCAGGCACTTCCCTGACACGGAGGTACAAATCAAATACACAAACCTTTCAGTGAGGTGTAAACAGTATAAAATACTTAAAATAGTAACTGACATTAACCTTCACATACAGACAGAAAAAACCGGTGCAGTACTTTAATTCAAAATGCACCTAGATAGAGTAATATCTCCCTGTTCCTTTAACTTCTCTTTTCTTTCGGCTAACTGGGATTGTCCTAAGTAAAGTGATCCACCTGTCCTACTTCTTTTAATCTGTACTCTTTCTCATGGCTGCTTTTTGTTCAAGGCTTCATTAAGACAACTAGGGTCTGCCACGTGATAGATTTTGCACGAGCCGTTGTATTCCTCTCAGTCCACTTAGGCAGTACTCACGGACCCCACCGTGCAGTGAAATCAGGCTGCGCAGCTGAGACGGCGTGTACCGTTCTCTATGATGCACCACAAGAAGATGATTTTGTCCCTTTTTTTTAATAAGGTACAGCTGTGATTAAATCTTGAATTATAATACACTAAATTCTGAAATGGAACATTGTAAAAATTTAAATTTTATAGAAGGGATAAAAAGAAAAATGGCAAGATTAGAGTCGTAGATAGTTGTCCCTTCACCGTCACTGCCTACGGAGGCGGTCTCGAAATGTAGCCCCATGTCTCTGGGCAGAAAAAACCGTCGTTAGTTTAGAATATAAGATAAATCACGTCTCGAACATCACGATTCGATTCTTCTCTAGTATAACTGTTGTAATATCTAAGTCTTGTTAGCGGTTTCATAATTTATGTGTATTAATTAGCTATATTAGTTGCGTTAAAGGTAGTCTGTCTTTTAAGGTGACTCATGGTACAGTAACCAGCACCTGTCATTCCTGAAACTTCCTGGCAGATTAAAACGGTGTACAGGACCGAGACTCGAACTCGGAACCTTTGCCTTCCGGGGGCAAGTCCTCTACCAACTATTTTTTCGTTTTGTTCGTTGTGGTCCGTTGTATCTTGTCGTGATATCCGTTGAAGTTCGTTGTTGATCCTTTTTCTCAGTTTTTTGTTAGAAGTTGCCGCTAGTTCTCTGGCCGAACACGTTGAGCTACCGTGCCGACGACCAACTCAGACACACAAGCACGACCCACGCCCTGTCCTCGCTGCACAGGTATTGGCGGAAGTAAACCTGTGAGGACGGGGTGTGAGACGTGCTTGGGTATCTCAGTTGGTAGAGCACTTGCCCGAGAAATTCAGAGGTCCCGAGGTCGAGTCTCGGTCCGGCACACAGTTTGAATCTGCCATGAAGTTTCATATCAGTGCAGAGTGAAATTGCGTTCTGGAACTATCTATCGTACTTAATCTATTGACAGGTATCTGTTCCACTTTCTCATGTGTTACTATTTCTACGTTTAGAGTCGTTTATTTTGTGTTTTGAGATTATTTTTGTTTCCGCGTTGTACTTCAGCTAATTTTTGAGGAGTGCTTTACTGCTTTTTTTTCATTAATACAATCTGATTACGTGTCTCAACAGATGTTTTGCTTTATTAGTCTATGTCTTACTATGTCATCATTTAGTGTTTTGTACGTCGTTCCTGATATTATGTACATCTTCATCTACTCCATCTCTCGTTTGTATTTTTATCAAATCGTTGTGATCCTTTGTGGTTATTTAACGTCCTTACACAAGCCTGCACGCTTTTTTCTTAATATATGGGAGTATGTGTACAAAGCACCTTAAAGTGGACTGAGAACCAGAATCTATCTGAAGAGAAAGCTGATGCCAGGCTGATGTTAGCCACGCAACGAAATAAATGGAAGACAAACTAAAACACTATGTTTATCAATCTAAGGCCTCAGTGTGCTAACAATACTTGTTGGTAAGTTTTTGGCCACAGTATCTACAGACATTATAGCGTCCATGGACGGCGCCACGTGACAAAATTGCAATTGCGGTGGCGTCCAACGTGGGAGCAAGCTACGGTTGGAGCAAGTAGCCCCAATATCTCTTACCTGACCGCCATATCGATGCTCGTGTTGGGCGGGAAGAAATAATCAGTGTCAGAAAGTAAACTTGCCTCACAGGAGAAGTTGCTGATGTAGGAAAGCTCCAAAAAAGAACTGCATGTTTCGTCACAGGGCCGGCCGTGGTGGCCGAGCGGTTCTAGGCGCTTCAGCCCGGAACCGCGTGACTGCTACGGTTTCAGGTTCGAATCCTACCTCGTGCATGGATGTGTGTGATGTCCTTAGGTTAGTTAGGTTTAAGTAGTTCTAAGTTCTAGTGGACTGATGACCTCAGATGTTAAGTCCCATAGTCCTCAGAGCCATTTCAGCAATTCGTCAGTGGTTCATTTAATAGGGGCGAGAGCACCGTCAAGGCAGCTCATCCAGTCTATGGGACTCACTGCTCAAAGATGGTTGTTGTGGATCTTGAAGTGTTTTACTTTCATAATAACTAAAGCGTATTTCGAGTGTGCGTGTGTGTGTGTGTGTGTGTGTGTGTGTAAACTGCAGAGGTCCCCGGTACATATTCTTACACACTACTTAAACTGACTTATTCTAAGAACAACAGACACACCCATGCCCGGGGGAGGACTCCAACCTCCGGCGGGAGGGGCCGCGCAATCCGTGACATGGTGCCTCTAACCGCGAGGTCACTTAACGCTGCTAAGTATTTCGAGAAGATGTATTAGTTTCTCACATATACGTCGTGAATTTACCGTGACTGCAAAAGATGACCATCTAGAGTTCATGTGGAGGCGCACCAATTTCGACTGGAGCAGTTTGGGGGGGGAGTGGGGTGTGGGTTGATAGTGGTACTAGAAAGAACCTGCGCCATGCACCCTGTGTGGCTTGCGAAGTATAAACGTAAATGTGTAATACCTCTGCGCCCTTTCACCAAATAGGAAATTAGTGACAACTGCAAAATCACTCCTCACTGAAGAGCAGCCCCGTGTCTGATAAGAGAGGGAAAATGCGAGTAGCGAGCAGCAGGAAACCATTTAGCGAATGTTCATCGCACGCCGACGTTGTAGGTTGTTTCCTCGACTGTCAGGCAGGATTCCGCCGAATGGCAGCCGATTTATCGATTTCACTGCTCCAGCCCTGTTTCTGAAACTGCCAGAGGCACATTTCGCGTAACTCGACACCCGCTGGCCGACGTAATTAGCTGTGACAACTGAGAACGATCCAGAAGTGATCTCTTCCACCTAATGGATCGGGCCGGCTGAAAGCTGCGTTCGCCCCTCAACTGCACCTCAGACAAACACGGACGGATTTCCTGCCTCCAGGTTAATGTACCTTGGACCGAAAGTGCCTTTCCGTATAAAATTCCTTCTTTCATCTGGTTTTTAGGTAGACTACAGAATTATTGCTCGATCTGTTCTACACTCGGCAAACGACATGTACGATGTGTGTCAGGGGAGTATATCTTTTATCGTTGTTATTATCACCTTCCCTGTTCCATTGGCGAATAGTGCATTAAGGAACAACGTCGATAAACTTTACAATCAATAAATTCTCTGATTTTTCTGTCGTGGTTACTTCGCGAGACGTGAGAGGTCGTAACATGTTACCCGACTCTATATACCGATTGTGTAAGTGCTGTCAAAGTAGGAAATGCTTTGTCACTGGAGTTTCCTGATGATAAAATGAACCGTTTCACTACCGGGTGACAGCTGGTAAGCTTGTCGGGGTATAAGGCCATGGTCCTCGAAACTCTTCTGTTCCTAACGTTTCGAACAGAAATGCGCTGAACATCTTCAGAGGCGTTGCTCCTCCGTTGAGTCTTGCCAACTGACCGGTGGGACGTCTCAGGGCGACATATACACTCTGAAAAGGGGGTGTCGCCAAGTTTCAAGTGATAAGCTGGGATGATACTTGTCAAAGTTCGCTAGTCAGCAAGACTTAACGAAGGAACAACGCCTCTGAAGATTCCAGCGCAGTTCTGGACGAAACATTAGGAACAAGAGTTTCGTGGACCAGGGCCTTATACCCCGAAAGGTTTACCAGCAGCAATCGGAGCTTCCTATTAAAACAAGACTACGCTTAGGGCGTTGTACTGGTAGATAGGACAGCTTGGCTGTGGAAATGGAAGGGTAGCCCACAACATAGATAACAGTATTCACAATTACAAGCACCTGAGCTTTAATGATCTTCAAGCAATAAAGGGTCCTAACAAATCTCAATTAAGCAAGGATATAAACTTGGTTACAAACATATGTTAACCTTCAACCAGTGAATAAGTCCAATAAAGAATTACCAATCAATAAAACGTAGATAAAGGACTGCTTTACAAGAATGCTTAAATTAAATAAAATCATGAAAGGTAAGTTACAGATTTTATGTTAAGCTTCAACAGGTGATTAACCCCAATAAAGAATTCTCATTTAAATAAAACACAGGTAAATGCCTTACCAAAATGCTTGAATTGTGTAAAATCATGAAAAGCTCAGTTACAACCTTTCTCACAAACTACTTAGGAATTTACTGCAAATAAACAAGTTTGATATGTTTAATCAGAAGGTAACAGCCAAGTCCAAGCGACCGAAGCCACTCAGAGCGGACAACCGCCCCAACGCTGGTCATCAACCGACATCGTCACGGCCCAGTGGCCACCGTGCTAAAACAGACTAACGTTTCAAATGGCTCTGAGCACTATGGGACTTAACTACTGTGGTCATCAGTCCCCTAGAACTCAGAACTAATTAAACCTAACTAACCTAAGGACATCACACACATCCATGCCCGAAGCAGGATTCGAACCTGCGACCGTCGCAGTCGCGCGGTTCCGGACTGCGCGCCTAGAACCGCTAGACCACCGCGGTCGGCACTAACGTTTCAGTAAGCGACCGACAACAACACAGGAGTAACAGTCACTGAAATTCGGCGTACGCCTAACGAAACACGGCACACCCTGAAGCGGGAGCAGGCACAGCCGACTAGCGGCCATACAACCGCGAGTAAACGAATCTCACGCCGCCCGTACTAACCCGGGAAATGATAGCGAGCGAAAGGATGCCACACGCAAAGCAGCAACCGCGCCTACCCCTCGACAACAGCATGTGCCCTATCTCCTTGTCTATGGTAATACAATTTATAGCACACAAAAATCGATTTAATAATGGCATTAGTTCAACGCAAGATCAGTTAACAGTCAGGTCCAGTAAAGATTTACCCACGGATTTACCTTCAAACCAACTTCCGGACCACAGGCGGAAATTAGTAAACTTGACATAAATCAAATTAAACAGTAGCCAGAATACAGTCACGATACGCAAGCCCTTCAAGACCTTGCTATCTTACAGTTATCATTAACGGCGAAACATACACAAATGAATGACAAATTCACCATTGAAAGCAAAAAAAAAAAAAAAAAAAAAAAACACACCACAAAGGTTAAATTAATTAATTTGCAGACGAGCCAGTCACTGAAAGCTCAGTTTCACAAGATTAAGGCTAACCTCACTCGGCAGCAATACATTTGTGTGCATGATAACCAGGTTGCCCAAAGAGGACTCCAAAACCCAAAACAGGTCACACGTTAGCTGTCTTGTTCTCGGATACTAGGCACCACCGTGCTAAGACAATCGCGACGAAAAAAAAAAAAAAAACTCTGAAATTACAGCTGCCTGCAGCAAAACAAATGAGTCAGGGTGCATGAACGTAAAGCACAAACCACTGTTCCAGCCGGAGCGTAACCTATTCAATGCATATACGGACAGAACAACACACGTGGGCATAAAGGGAGCAGCAGATGCGTACCAAGCAAACTATACTGCACCATAATAGGACCCACGTCACGTCCACAAAACGGGGCACTGCTCCCGGAGCTGGTGTCTGCTCGCTGGACTGCCGCAACTCTCTGTCCCCCGGAAAGCGATGCTGGCTGCCTCCATGCTCAACGCTACCTTCTCGGCCGTGCACAACAACTCTCCTCTTGTCGCCTCTGAGTGCGGCCGCAATGTCCTTTCTTCCCTGCTGTCCGCCCCAGACTCCCGTACTCGCACTCACTCCCTCGTTAGGACCCGCTCCGACAGGAGCACATAGGAGTCATCGATAGCGTCTTGCACCCGAGAGCCGCGCCACGGCTCCCAGGCGTGTTCGAGTATCGACGCTATTTAATGTCTATGGAGAGGAGCAAATGTGAAGGCATGGGAGTCCCTATGTAGGGACGACATCTTGTACACACTTCTCTTCGCTGATGACAAGGTCATCCTAGCAGAAGACCAGAACCACGCTGAGTACACGCTTCGGAGGTTAAAGAAGCATACGGGGCCTCACATTTAGCTTGACAAAAACCGAATATATGAAGGCGATAATACTTTACAAGATTTGGAGCTTGGACCCAACAAAATGAGGGAATGTAAGTTAAGCATCTGAGTGCTATCATGTCACACGGAAAAAAATGTGAAGAAGATGTAAAAAAATATATGGTGCAGGGCAAGAAATTAGAATTCGGTCCTTTCAAATAACAAAATAACATAAACTTTGAAAGTGGTAAAATATCGTTCAATTGTTACAAACATCGCTACGGACGGAGCAGAAAAGTGGGAACCAAGCAAGCGTCAGAGAAACAATTTACTTGTGGTAGGTATGCACTTTTGGAGGCGAACTTCTGGCGCCCCCATGCTTGACCATGTACCAAATACAAACATAACAGAGGCTCTTGGTGTTGATAAGGCAGTAACAGTGAGGAAGAGATAAAACGTCTTAAATGCTATGAACATCTAGGATGGAGGATAAAACGTCTAACATGATATGGGCATCAAGAAAGGATGGACGATAGCCAACAGCCAAAGAAAAGTGGCAACAAACCTCAGCGGAAAGAACATGTAGACTATCTAGGAGGACGTGGTGTCGATATGTCCAGGATGCGGTGGATGCCAGAGGACTACAAGAAGGAGGCTGGCAAGATAGGAGGAAGACGCGAACCGGCGCCAGGGGTAGAACAGGTACTCAAAATGATCGAAACGACAATGCTCCCGTAGTAGAAAAAGTAAATCTCTCTCTCTCATGCGTAACGCCTCTCTTGTAGTGTCTACAATAGGAATTTGTTGAACTACTACTCCGTAATGCTCTTGCACTAGCTAAACGATCCCGTGCTGAAACCCGCCGCTCTTCGTTGGATCTTATTTATTTCCACCAACCCAACCTCATAAATGTCTCAGGCAACTGAGCAACACTCAGGAATCGGTAAAAGTAGGATTTTGCAGGCCATTTATTTCGTTGGTGAATTACATCTTCTTAGATCCTTCCAATCAACATTTGTCTGGCATTTGACTTTCCAGAAGTAGTTTTATTGGTCATTCCTTTCAGGTACGCTACCTCCGGACGATTATTACTTCGTAATTTAGGAGCTCTTGCTATTTACAGTGATTTATCACCACTCAAGAGGACGTCGTTATCAGGAAAAAGAAAACTGGCGTTCTACGGATCGGAGCGTGGAACGTCAGATCCCTTAACCGGGCAGGTAGATTAGAAAATTTAAAAAGGAAAATGGATAGCTTAAAGTTAGATATAGTGCGAATTTGTGAAGTTCGGTGGCAGGAGGAACAAGACTTTTGGTCAGGTGAGTACAGGGTTATAAATACAAAATCAAATAGGGGTAATGCAGGAGTAGGTTTAATAATAAATTAAAAAAATGGGGGTGCAGGTAAGCTACTACAAACAGCATAGTGAACGCATTATTGTGGCCATGATAGACACGAAGCCCACGCCTACTACAGTAGTACAAGTTTATATGCCAACTCGCTCTGCAGATGATGAAGAAATTGAAGAAATGTATGAGGAGATAAAAAAAAAATTATTCAGGTAGTGAAGGGAGACGAAAATTTAATAGTCATGGGTAGTAGTAGAGTATAAAAAGGGAGACAAGGAAACATAGTAGATGAATATGGATTGGGACTAAGAAATGAAAGAGGAAGCTGCCTGGTAGAGTTTTGCACACAGCATAACTTAATCATAGGTAACACTTGGTTCAAGAATCATGAAAGAAGGTTGTATACATGGAAGAATCCTGGAGATACTAGAAGGTATCAGATAGATTATATAATGGTAAGACAGAGACTTAGGAACCAGGTTTTTAAATTGTAAGACATTTCCAGGGGAAGATGTGGACTCTGACTACAATCTATTGGTTATGAACTGTAGATTAAAAATGAAAAAACTGCAAAAAGGTGGGAATTTAAGGAGATGGGACCTGGATAAGCTGAAAGAACCAGCGGTTGTACAGAGTTTCAGGTCGAACATAAGGGAACAATTGACAGGAATGGGGGAAAGAAGTACAGTAGAAGAAGAATGGGTAGCTCTGAGGGATGAAGTAGTGAAGGCAGCAGAGGATCAAGTAGGTAAAAAGACAAGGGCTAGTAGAACTCCTTGGGTAACAAAAGAAATATTGAACTTAATTGATAAAAGGAGAAAATATAAAAATGCAGTAAATGAAGCAGGCAAAAGGGAATACAGACGTCTCAAAACTGAGATCGACAGGAAGTGCAAAATGGCTAAGCAGAGATGGCTAGAGGACAAATGTAAGGATGTAGAGGCTAGGGGTAAGATGGATACTGCCTACAGGAAAATTAGAGAGACCTTTAGAGAAAAGAGAACCACTTGTATGAATATCAAGAGCTCGGATGGAAACCCAGTTCTAAGCAAAGAAGGGAAAGAGGAAAGGTGAGAAGAGTATGCAGAGGGTCTATACAAGGGCGATGTACTTGAGGACAATATAATGGAAATGGAAGTAGATGAAGATGAAGATGAAATGGGACATACGATACTGCGTGAAGAGTTTGACAGAGCACTAAAAGACCTGAGTCGAAACAAGGCCCCGGGAGTAGACAACATTCCATTAGAACTACTGACGGCCTTGGGAGAGCCAGACCTGACAAAACTCTACCATCTGGTGAGCAAGATGTATGAGACAGGCGAAATACCCTCAGACTTCAAGAAGAATATAATAATTCCAATCCCAAAGAAAGCCGGTGTTGACAGATGTGAAAATTACCGAACTATCAGTTTGATAAGACACAGCTGCAAAATACTAACACAAATTCTTTTCAGACGAATGGAAAAACTGGTAGAAGCCGACCTCGGGGAAGATCAGGTTGGATTCCGTAGAAATGTTGGAACACGTGAGGCAGTACTGACCTTACGACTTATCTTAGAAGAAAGATTAAGGAAAGGCAAACCTATGTTCCTAGCATTTGTACACTTAGAGAAAGCTTTTGACAATGTTGACTGGAATACTCTCTTTCAAATTCTATAGGTGGCAGGGGTAAAATACAGGGAGCGAAAGGCTATTTACAATTTTCACAGAAACCAGATGGCAGTTATAAGAGTCGAGGGGCATGAAAGGGAAGCAGTGGTTGGGAAGGGAGTGAGACAGTGTTGTAGCCTCTCCCCGATGTTATTCAATCTGTATATTGAGCAAACAGTAAAGGAAACAAATGAAAAATTCGGAGTAGGTATTAAAATCCATGGAGAAGAAATAAAAACTTTAAGGTTCACCGATGACATTGTAATTCTGTCAGAGACAGCAAAGGACTTGGAAGAGCAGTTGAACGGAATGGACAGTGTCTTGAAAGGAGGATATAAGGCGAACATCAACAAAAGCAAAACGAGGATAATGGAATGCGGTCGAATTAAGTCGGGTGATGCTGAGGGAATTAGATTAGGAAATGAGACAAAGTAGTAAAGGAGTTTTGCTATTTGGGGAGCAAAATAACTGATGATGGTCGAAGTAGAGAGGATATAAAATGTAGAGTGGCAATGGCAAGGAAAGCGTTTCTGAAGAAGAGAAATTTGTTAACATCGAGTATAGATTTAAGTGTCAGGAAGTCGTTTCTGAAAGTATTTGTATGGAGTGTAGCCACGTATGGAAGTGAAACATGGTCGATAAACAGTTTGGACAAGAAGAGAATAGAAGCTTTCGAATTGTGGTGTTACAGAAGAATGCTGAAGGTTAGATGGGTAGATCACATAACTAATGATGAAGTATTGAATAGAATTGGGGAGGAGTATGTGGCACAACTTGGCAAAAAGAAGGGACCGGTTAGTAGGACAAGTTCTGAGACATAGGTGAATACAGTAAGCAGATTCAGAAGGATGTGGGTTGCAGTAAGTACTGGGAGATGAAGAAGCTTGCACAGGATAGGGTAGCATGGAGAGCTGCATCAAACCAGTCTCTGGACTGAAGACCACAACAACAACAATCACCAATCATAACGCAATGGTTCCTTTCGCCTCTTTATGCGCATATCGTTATATTTATTTGCCTTCAGGGACTAGTGCCATTCTCCTCACGAATCAAAGATCCGTCGCAGTATTCCGTATTTACCCAAAGTCTTGTGGCGTTGCATCCTTTGTATAGACAATAGTATAATTTACGAACAGCTTCGTCTAGCTTAAAATGTTATTCACTGTATCATTTATGTACATTATAAACGGTAACTGCCCTATAAAACTCCATTAGTGAAATTAGGTGAAACCACGTAACAGTACTCTGATTGTACGTAACACTTCTCCCCCCCCCCCCCCCCCTTCACTATCCTTAAAAATTGTTTATATAATGGTCGTAAATTTAATCAAGGACATCTAAATTTATTTAGTTTAGGGCTAAGAAGTTACACAGAGATTAACAAGTGCCTATTTCAAATCCCATCTTCCTGTTTCGATCATTGGTGTAGTTAACAGCTTTCGTTGATTCGAAATTTAATGCCGGCCGAAGTGGCCGAGCTGTTCTAGGCGCTACAGTCTGGAACCGCGCGACCGCTACGGTCGCAGGTTCGATTCCTGTCTCTGGCATGGATGTGTTTGATGTCCTTAGGTTAGTTAGGTTTAAATAGTTATAAGTTCTTGGGGGACTGATGACCTCAGCAATGAAGTTCCATAGTGCTCAGAGCCATTTGAACCTTTTCTTTTTAAATTTAATACACTCCTGGAAATGGAAAAAAGAACACATTGACACCGGTGTGTCAGACCCACCATACTTGCTCCGGACACTGCGAGAGGGCTGTACAAGCAATGATCACACGCACGGCACAGCGGACACACCAGGAACCGCGGTGTTGGCCGTCGAATGGCGCTAGCTGCGCAGCATTTGTGCACCGCCGCCGTCAGTGTCAGCCAGTTTGCCGTGGCATACGGAGCTCCATCGCAGTCTTTAACACTGGTAGCATGCCGCGACAGCGTGGACGTGAACCGTATGTGCAGTTGACGGAGACGGACTTTGAGCGAGGGCGTATAGTGGGCATGCGGGAGGCCGGGTGGACGTACCGCCGAATTGCTAAACACGTGGAGCGTGAGGTCTCCACAGTACATCGATGTTGTCGCCAGTGGTCGGCGGAAGGTGCACGTGCCCGTCGACCTGGGACCGGACCGCAGCGACGCACGGATGCACGCCAAAACCGTAGGATCCTACGCAGTGCCGTAGGGGACCGCACCGCCACTTCCCAGCAAATTAGGGACACTGTTGCTCCTGGGGTATCGGCGAGGACCATTCGCAACCGTCTCCATGAAGCTGGGCTACGGTCCCGCACACCGTTAGGCCGTCTTCCGCTCACGCCCCAACATCGTGCAGCCCGCCTCCAGTGGTGTCGCGACAGGCGTGAATGGAGGGACGAATGGAGACGTGTCGTCTTCAGCGATGAGAGTCGCTTCTGCCTTGGTGCCAATGATGGTCGTATGCGTGTTTGGCGCCGTGCAGGTGAGCGCCACAATCAGGACTGCATACGACCGAGGCACACAGGGCCAACACCCGGCATCATGGTGTGGGGAGCGATCTCCTACACTGGCCGTACACCACTGGTGATCGTCGAGGGGACACTGAATAGTGCACGGTACATCCAAACCGTCATCGAACCCATCGTTCTACCATTCCTAGACCGGCAAGGGAACTTGCTGTTCCAACAGGACAATGCACGTCCGCATGTATCCCGTGCCACCCAACGTGCTCTAGAAGGTGTAAGTCAACTACCCTGGCCAGCAAGATCTCCGGATCTGTCCCCCATTGAGCATGTTTGGGACTGGATGAAGCGTCGTCTCACGCGGTCTGCACGTCCAGCACGAACGCTGGTCCAACTGAGGCGCCAGGTGGAAATGGCATGGCAAGCCGTTCCACAGGACTACATCCAGCATCTCTACGATCGTCTCCATGGGAGAATAGCAGCCTGCATTGCTGCGAAAGGTGGATATACACTGTACTAGTGCCGACATTGTGCATGCTCTGTTGCCTGTGTCTATGTGCCTGTGATTCTGTCAGTGTGATCATGTGATGTATCTGACCCCAGGAATGTGTCAATAAAGTTTCCCCTTCCTGGGACAATGAATTCACGGTGTTCTTATTTCAATTTCCAGGAGTGTAGATAATATAACTTGTTTAGATAGATTTAATAGTTAAGTAGTTAACGCCGCTATTTATTACACAGTAAATTTAACCTAAAAATACTTCCGTTTATACTAAAACTCATTAGTGTTTTACACAATTGTATTCTTTCGGAATATTTCCCATGACATTTACTGAGTCTTAAATTTCTCAACACGCATATGTCTGTTAATCTTAACGATTTGAGCTCCTAGGCTTCCGACGTGATCCGCTCATGGCTTGTCATTACAGTGCTTCCCCCTCAATTCTTTAATTAATATGCTTCGTTTTACTGTTCATCCACATTTTACTTTACTTCAGTATTTGTGTTACGATGATTACTATATTCAGCATGACTCGTTCCAGTTAAATTCTTCGTACTTCACATACCTCCACGCTTCCATACTCGACGTTCTGTTTCTACCCTCTGAGTCGCATTCGTACTGCCTACTGACCAATACAAGCACGTGCTGGGCTCGAAAAAGTTCTTCGAGAAGACTATGGCCAGTGAAAGTCCTCCTCTCAAATAATATGGCGGTCTTGTCGACGTGGTTACCTCACAACCGTTAAATTATTTATCGCCGATAGTAAATTACGCAGTTCTGTATCTATTTTCCAGAGATGGATTGAAACTTTGCTTACAACTTAAGTGTAAAAATCGCGAATCAAATATACAAGATATCTTAGGAGGAATCGCTAATATGGTTTGTCCATAAATTATCTTTACGATGTAAGACTTTAACAACTTCAAAACATACTAGGCATTAACAAAAATTTTTCAACATGTGATAACCCCTAGGGCTTTCTTTACCTTCCATGCGACGCAATTTTTACGCAAAATTGAACTAGAAAACGTGATTAAATATGGACGACGCAAAAGATAGTTCACAGTGTGACCTGGCGACGACGTCCGATACCCAAATGCAACGAAACTTTCCAACACGGTTTTGTACATGATCTAATGTAACGAACGGAGGTTACAGGACTACAGGACTGGAAGGCAAGCATCCGCAATGAATTGGAACTTGTCACCATGGAGATCTTGAATCGTACGTGAAGAGAAATGGAATTCCTACTAGTCATTATCCGTGCCACCAACGATGCACACATTGATGTGCCCAACTGAGAAAACAAAACTTTATAAGTTATTTTATCAAATACTCGAAACCATTTGTCAATATCTAGTACAGCTTTATAGGTATTAAATTCTTAAGTTGTACAGATAATTTATAGACATCCATTGCTTTAGGAGGTGGTAGTGTGGGCTACTTCGAATAAAATATTCGACATAACATGTGTCCAAATGTTGATTGCAGAGTGACGGCTCTCTAACTACTTCCCCATTATAATCTCTGGATAAGATATTCCACAGTCACCCTATTGACTTGAGTCTTCCATTGTATAGCCGATCAGTTGCAGTGTTCTTCTAATACTGTAACAAGACCAGGAAATCGACGTCCGACATTCACTACCTCTTCTATGAAATAGTCCGCCACTACGACTCCTGAGATAGTCAACAAAAGCACCCGATTACCATGAAACATCCTGGCAGATTAAAATTGTGTGCCGGACCGAGACTTGAACTCGGGACCCTTGCCTGAATCGCTGGCGGAAGTAAAGCTGTGAGGACGGGGCGTGAGTCGTGCTTGGGTAGCTCAGTTGGTAGAGCACTTGCCCTCGAAAGGCAAAGGTCCCGAGTCTCGGTCCGGCACACAGTTTTAATCTACCAGGAAGTTTCATATCAGCGCACACTCCGCTGCAGAGTGAAAATCTCATTCTGGACCGATTACCATGTTAGACCCCTACTTATCACTTACCTTCACCCATTATATTTCACATTCCGAATTTTTACTAATTTTACTAGATGCTACCGTATTATGTATAGTTACGAAAATGTGTCCAGCACCGGCGTCTAGCGTATCCTTGAGGTATACGTTCAATTTTGAATTTGATGCTTGGTTTCAGCTAGTTTTCTGTTCTCGGAATTATTATCGTTTAGAAACGAGGCCACGTCTGGGACATCTAACACGGACATTCCTGCAGTTAATGACTGGCTGGTACATTGTTGTTCGTTGGGGCGCTTACCTCGCTGCCTGCCCCTTTTCTCCCGGGGCGCCTTTGCCTAGCAGAGAAGTACTTCCCTCCACCTTCTCCCATCCAACTTTTCTATCGTTAAAATTCTGTGGAACACTTAACTATACAATATTTATCAGTTTAGATTTCACGTGTAAAAAAATTGTTCATCCTCACTACCAAATGATGAATAAGAGGAAATAGTAACAAACTGTACACAAAAGAAAAAAAAACGATAAAACAATTGAAATTACAAAAGAAATTAATTAACAATGTTAAAACTAGTTCTCAGTTTTTCATGTTTAAAATATATGTTAGAAACAGAAGAACAACAAAAGAACATCTACACACTCATTATAACAATTTCAGTTATCTATTTAGAATCGGTTAACACTATGTCAAGACAGTTGTTAATACATTTTATTAGCACTATGAAAGGTCGTTGTAAAAGGCAACTTTCAATTTTTTTTGACAGTGTGATGTTGCCTAATTACCTGATATAATTGTACGGATTTCTTTTCTATGTTCGCACGTTTCTTAAGAAAATATGCAGGGTGTGAATGTATATTTATTCTGCGTGTCAACCGGTATCCTCCCCATATCCTCTCCGTTTCCCAAGATAATCTCTGCAAACCTTGGATCTGTGGGTATGTATTTCAATCTGTCAGTCAGGGAATAGTGTTTTGATGAAGGAAAGTTCATTCATGGAGTTCATAGAAACTATATTTTGATACAGATCATTTCCGGTGATTTATTTGGTCTGAGACTTTCAAAGTAACAAACGCCTTGCAGAGGAAGCAATGATGTTACGAGTGCGGACTATCCCACTGTGTAGAGAACAAGATTCTGTACAGAACATATCCCATATCTAACAGCATTAGTCGATCAGTTTCATGATTACGAATTTTATCAGTTGCAGTGAAAATCTTTGTGATCCCTGGTGACCTCTCTTCCTCATCCATGTAGCTTCAGTGCTGTTCGAATCAACTGTTTCATTTCTCTTACTGAGTTATGTGTGTTATGCAGTATTATCCCCCGTTTCCATTTATTGTTTTTAGTTCATTAAGCTGGTTTTCTTTTCTGAAATTTGTAATTCAGTCGTGGTCACTAGGGACTGTAATTTAATTTTGCTGTTTCAGTGTCAGATCATGTATTTCACCCAACTTGACAATCGCGCGTGTTAAGGCACCGCTTCTGGGTTGAATTCGCCCAGTGGATTAACGATGAGGATCGGTGTGGCAGCCTGCCTGCATGTAGTTTTTCGGCGGTTTCCCACACCCCACCGTGTGAGCATCGGGTTAGTACCAAATTCGCAGCAGGCCGTTGTGGCCGAGCGGTTCTAGGCGCTTCAGCCCGGAACCGCGCTGCTGCTACGGTCGCAGGTTTCAATCCTGCCTCGGACATGGATGTATGTGATGTCCTTAGGTTAGTTTGGTTTAAGTAGTCATAAGTCTAGGGGACTGATGACCTCAGATGTTGAGTCCCACAGGGCTTAGATCCATTTGAACCATTGTTGAACCCAATTCGCACCTCAGTTACATCTTTCACAAACATTTCGAAAATTTTCGCTCTCTTTTACAAGAATAAACCAGTACGCTGTAAGCTGGGCTACACGTGTTCCGTCCTAGGGCCGTAACGGAATATCGAGGGGAGGGGCATTTCCCATTCCTTAGAAACTAAACATGCCAAATTCGTACATAACCATGCTGATCCTTACCAATACACAACAAAGACACAAGAAGGAAAAGAAGCCGAATGTCAGATCGTGTATTTGACGGTGGGGTATTAATAACCATAACAAACTGTCTGTATCAATGAGAAATGTTTTATGAAGATTCCACCTCACCTCACATTTTCCGCTTCCTGAATACTCTTTCCTCTTAAAATACAGTAAAGAAGATGTTCAAATTCAACGAGAGCTATAATTAAATGAGAAATCAAATTGAGTTTATAGGAGGAAAGCTACGTCTGTGTGTAGTCGACCCGAATCACTGAAAGCGTTCCGTTGGGTAAATTAATATCAGGGTTTTCTTTTTTACCAGATAATCTGATCGGCCGGAACTGCGCACACGGAAGATTTAATTACTTGATCGTTATCGTTACTGAGTCAGGGCAAGTCCATGTTATATCGCAGCTTGGTTTTTTGCTTCACGTAGAGTTCATAGACCTCTAAGTTCCTTAAGGGAAGGAGTAAACAGTAGCTCACACTAAACTAACAGGAGTGTTATTATCAATGGCGTGGCCGGGTAGGGAGCTTGCAGCTACATAAAAGTTATTCTGACTCTGCAAATAATATTAACTTTAAGCAGTAAATGTTTCCTCTGACAGTACTTCCATGGCATTACCTTCTGATATCAGACAAACAAAATGTGGCCAGCTTTTAAGTTAACAGTTCCTAAATGAATTTAGTCAATAGATATTACTCTTAAAAAAGACATAAATCTTGTTATGAGGCCTCTTACTGCTTGCCATTTCGAAATGTGCGATTTTTGTTCTTAAATACTTTCACCACTTACGGCTGGGCAGAGCATTCTAATGTTTTACGCTACGTAAATTAGTCAGCACGCTTTTCCTTTCTATCTATCTTGGATAATCAAAGTGAAATCAAAATTCGCACAATTATTTTCCCCACTTTCCATTACTATTTAACTTGTAAACAATGATATTTAAACTATAACTGACATTTCTTACGTGTGTTGGGATAAAAATAGTAGCATTTTTCGCACTGAATGAGCACCAAAACTCGATATATAATAACACTTCACTGATGCAGAGTGAAAAATTCATTCTGAAAACAATCTCCAAGGCTGCGGTTAAGCTATTTTCTCACAACATCCTTCTTCCACGCACATTTGATTTTCAAGATATGCAGCAGATCTGCCATGAATTATAAAAGTTAGATAGACGTATTGGCAGATGTAAAGCTATGGGTACCTTTCGTGCATGGATAGCTCAGTCGGTAAAGGCACTGCCCATGAAAGGTAAGGACCCGCTTCGAGTCCAGATAGAGCGCACACCTTTAATCTGCCTGTAAGTTTCATAACAGCGCAAACTATGCTTCTGCGTGAAATTTCGTTTTACAATACGCCAAGGTAATCAAACATGTCAGCGGCTTTGCTTTGTGTGTACACGTTACGTCCATACGCTGAAGGGCCAAGCTATCCAGACGTCTTCGATTTCCCAATACGTATCTGACGCAGTATCCGGAGCGAAACTGCCTTGTTTAGAACGAACGAATCCCGTGCAGAAAGGCCCACACACTGCAAAACGGCAGGCGCCGTAGGCCTTGTTGGGGGTACAGTTGCGGTGGTGGAGGCAGTTGTAGCCTTGTAGCGAGGCACTCAACAATAAATTGTCGACCGCCCTTTCCTTGGAGCCTCGGGGCGGAGAGCGGTTCAGGGATTCCCCTGCTGCAACAGCCCAGCTGGTGGGTGGGGGGGGGGGGGGGGGCAGGGGTTGCGCATAAGAAGGCGCCAGGTGAACCACTCACACGCACACATTAGAACAAGTGGTGGGAGGGGGGGAGGGGAGGGTGGGAAGGAAGGAGCATTACGCCCAACGGCCTGAGAGCGCCGTAAATAAGGAATCTCCTCGTCGGCTCTGATATTGCGGGCGAGGGGGCAGAAGGTTGGTAGGCCTGCAGACCAAACGACACACCTGCTCGGGATTTCGCAGCTGCTTTCTGCTTACTATGAAAGTGAACAGTTTTGTTGTAGCGCTACTGGTCATAATTTACATCAAGGATTTTTTGAGTCTACAATGTTCAATGCCATTTTTCAGCGCCGAAATTCTAGTCCATTCTCCTGTCACACTGTTTTCTCAGAAACAATGTTTGTTTGGAGGAACACTCTTCTTCCTTATCTCACCTATGGTTTGTGCACGTTACTATCATAGCCGGCCAGGGTGGCCGTGCGGTTCTAGGCGCTACAGTCCGGAGCCGAGCGACCGCTACGGTCGCAGGTTCGAATCCTGCTTCGGGCATGGATGTGTGTGATGTCCTTAGGTTAGTTAGGTTTAGTTAGTTCTAAGTTCTAGGCGACTGATGACCTCAGCAGTTAAGTCGCATAGTGCTCAGAGCCATTTGAACCATTATCATATTTACCTTCCGCGGTAGTCTTATGTAAGATTTGTCAAAGTTGACGACAGCAACATTACCCCCCACCCTCCCAACTTTATGTAGCAAAATGGTTTCGTCTGAAACACAAGAACATATGCTACAGCCAATAATGATTTTTTATAATTTATTTTTTGTACAATTAGTTTCGGGAAATAATTCAAATTACCATGTTTTGAGTATTATGTCATTTTTGGACACGGTATTTGCGATCTGTGAACTATTGCTTTGTTTTGGAGCCTTTACAGTTTCTTGCTGTCAATTTACGTATAAACTAGCACATATTATGCATCACGTAGACAGTTATAGTTGACAGTACACATTAAAAACGGACACACACAGTTCTGTGTCGCTTCACAACAAAGAACATTATTTCACTTGAGAACTGATACTGAGGGCGGATGAATGTGAATCCGTATTTAGTATGAAGTCTATTCTATTACACGTACTGAAGGCGGTCTGCACCTGAAACGGGTCAACATAATAAGAACAAAACATCTGAACAAGTCTCTAGTAGTCTTCTAGCGACCTATTCAGGACTGACTTCTTGAGTTATAATTGGAAACTAATAAGTTCATTAAAATTTGATTTCGTAAATCTATCTTACATTCTTTCTTTCTTAGTTTTACACATTTCAAAAGGCGTTTATTCATGACTGATGGAATGAAGGATTTTGCCTTCTTGCCGTCGTCCAACTTTTTCTGCCGTTCTAATGACCCTAAAACTTCGGTCTACTTTCAGATATCTTCGTGACTCTACATCATAACTGGTGATCCGAAGTCTAAGCGCTTTATAATAACTGTTTTCGGTTATGTTCCATCAAAATTGAGGCAGACATATGGACACTGACTAAAAAAAAACGCCCATACTGTCGCAGTAAGTAAAAACCTAAACTTGCATCCATATCGGCAGATAAACGATTCTGATGGAGATACATTAATGCGTGTTCCATCACCTTGTCGTAGAGCCAGCACCCAGCAAGTTGTTGAAAATAAAGATGTAACTTCCAGAAACCATCTGATGGTAAACCTGAAACGATTCGAAAACTGGTTCATGTAACAATAAATTATTGTTAAAAAAACTGGTTGCAGTTTTATGTACTTACAAACAAATATTCTCTTATTTCTTACAACCAGTTATTTTGTCCTTCTTTCAATTAATACTGATTAGACTTTCGGTGAACCTATTATTATCTGTTTTATAATACATGGGCACTGAATTTCTAGCGGCTCTTGGACTTAGAGCTAGCGAAGTTACCAGTTATCGTGCAGTGGCCGTATGTTGCCTTTATCCATATTTTTTCGTCTTGTGTGAGGTCATACAATTTTACCAAGAATAATTTTACCAAGAACCTTATATTAATATTTGTCCTCTTGGCTGTAAACTGCAAACCAAATAAAATGTACCAAGAAATAGGCAAGTGCAGTAATAATTAAATACAGTCGTACGTCAGTTCACGCGTCATTACAATCGGCGAAAGTGACTGTTGTACATTTCCATTCAGATTCGGCACGAATATTTTTATAACTGTAGTTACACGAAGATTTTTTTGGGTCACTGCATTAATTAAAAACTGAACTACCTGATTTGATAAAATTTACCTGGTATCGTTTGTATCTTCTCTAGACTCGATCCGTATGCAAAATGCGTGTTAAAGAGTGGTAAATTTGTGATGTGGAGTCACATAGTGTTGCCTATTGAGGTTTCACATTCAGTTTTACGTCATTTCCTCCTTGCTAACACTAATTATTATCATTGTCCGTCAGTTGAAAACCTCAATTTCTCCCAGCTATGATCATTTTTTTTTCAAAAAGTTTGTTGCTGTTGGGCGTTTTCCCTGGATAGTAACTATCTCCACAATTTTTGGTCGTAAAACAGGATGTTGTTGTAACTGCTCAACATTTCTACCAGTGATCTGCTTAGTATTTACAGGTGCTGATTTGACTGATTCTCGTTCGACATCTGAAAGCTGACGGTATAAGCACGAGACGAATTGTCTGACGACTTAATGTATGTATATTAGAATTTTACTGGACCTTGTTTAGAATATACATTGACGAAAATGGAAATTGTTACACCACGAAGATTCATTCCATGTGGAGGTATTAAATGACGAAACCGTTATTCCACCAGTAACGGATTTTCATCATAACCATCAGCATGAGTTAGGATAGGCATGAATCCATTCTAGTATTCGTTGTGCGACGGGAGCAAACAGACTTGGAATATCATACTGAGGAATTTCTTGACGTACTTCAAAACACATGTTGTATGAATTCATGAAGTTTGCCGGAAGGAAGGTTTTGTGATAGGATACGCCTCACGTCTTTCCACCACATCTCAGGTATGCTTCATGGATGACAAAGAACGCCCCTCACTGTCCCACCATTGCAAAGAACACAGGACGTTAAGACATTTATATTCGTAAGATAAAGGTAAGTAGTCGGGCTACAGTCCCTTGGACTGCAGAATTTCGAAAGCTGAGGAGAAGGGTAAGATCAAGAAGAAGAGCTTATCAACGTGCTCTAGGGAATGATAGCGCCCTGCTAGGCTTCATGAATACAGGGCAATTAAGATGAGCTACAAAACATTACTTTAGGAAAATGAAAGAAAACACGGAGAAATTTCTACGAACGCAATTGCAATTTGACATATCGGGAAGACCGTATAAATAATAGAGTGAAAAAGTTAAGGGGCCTGCTGTCATGCCTAACCGCCCTACTTCTTGATGATAACACATACACACACACTGAAATACACGCACTATTTAGAAGTGAACTACAAGACGAATACGGCAATTAGATGTTGGTGATGCCGTTCGCTCAAGAAGAAGTTGCTCTCGTAATTCCCAAGCTCAAAGCTGGAAAGGCACCTGGTCAATATTGCGTCAACTCTGCGGTCATGCGGATGGTAGGTCCACAGGTAGTACAGTATTTGACAGGATTACGAATCGAGGCGTTGTGAATAGGTAGAATCCCAACGATACGGAAAACAACTAGAGCAGTATTGATAAAAAGGGAAGCAACAAAGGCTTATCATCACCGAGAAGCCATAGATCTATTTGTTTATTAGACGTCTTCGTTAAAGTTCAGCAGCGTCTGCTCTGTGATCGGTTGCAGGCGCGCAGGGAGGTATTACATCTAAATCTGTGTAAATATGGATTCAGAAAAGGGAATTCTGTAGCCGATGCGGTTAACAGAGTTATGAAAATCGTAGAAAATTCGACAATATAGAACGCAGTCGCGATCACGATTGACATCACAGGCGCATTCGACAATCTTTAGTGACCTGCGACGTTCGCACGCCTTCGAGATCTCAGCGTCCCCATATGTCTGTATATACTGTCCAGTATTCATTCACCTTGAGGCTTTCCTCTTTCTGATGTTATTGTCACTTTTGTGTGTTCGTATAACTTCACGAACAAGTGAGTCTGCTATTCTTCCGCGTCGGCGAATTTTTGTGTGTGCGGTTTCACACAGTTCTTCGTCGCTGATTTCTCACCAGTCATCTGGAATGACGCTTATGTTCGTTAATCCCAGTGTTGAGTAGTTGTCCAATTATTCCATCATAAACACATCCACATGTATGAGGCAAATTCCCGACACTGAAAGTTGGTCCGTTTCCTCCTCTGCCGACCTGAGACATTATTTGATCTTCTCTGTCGGTGTTTACGCCGAATTCGCGTAATATACGTTCTATTCTGTCCGGTACCTCTGGGAATGTATGTCAGAAAGGCCGTAGCTGACAATTATTCTTCCGATGTGTCATGTCGCCAAGAATTTGATTCCGTGTCACTTCTTGAGTAATTGTGTAGTAGCTTCTCAGAACAGTTTCCAGATGTTGCATCTCGTCCCTGAGGTGCTGAGACTCACGTGTTCGTCCTGCGTGCATTGCGAGCGTATTAATCATGACACTGTTCTGACTTGGTAGGTGATTCGGCTGTATGTGCAGGTGTCGCTTCGTGTGTATTGGTTTTCGATACACACCACATGTCAGGTTTTCATCAACCCTCGTAACCAGCACATTTGTAAAGGATACCTCTTGGTCCTGTTCTGCCTACACAGTAAATTTAATGTTAGCACAGAATCACCGAGCTCGCCGTCACCACGGTTCCTCTCAATGAGTGCATCGTTGACGTAACTATCCCACAACTTATTCAGTTCTCTGCACCTGCCGTTCTACTGAACCCTACATCGCTCATGCTGGTGACACTCGTCAGCCACAAGCTTTTCCCGCTCTTTTTTGTCTGACTGAGCCAGATTGAGTCCCCGCCATTTTCAGTAACTTTACGTTTACTCTCCATCCCTTTGCTTCAGCCGTTTATTGGACTGTTGAAGAAGCATTATCATAGACTGGAGGGCACTGGTCATCTGAGCGAGCAAGGACGCCACAATCTGAAAAAAAGTAAGTGTATGTTCTTTATTGCTTTACTACAACTCAGTTCAGTTTTAATGCGCGTAATTTAAGGGGTATCAAAATTAATTACAATTAACTAGTTTTTCACCTATAATATTTAACTCTACAGGGTGATTCAAAAAGAATACCACAAATTTAGGAATTTAAAACTCTGCAGCGACAAAAGGCAGAGCTAAGCACTATCTGTCGGCGAATTAAGGGAGCTATAAAGTTTCATTTAGTTGTACATTTGTTCGCTTGAGGCGCTGTTGACTAGGCGTCAGCGTCAGTTGATGCTAAGATGGCGACCGTTCAACAGAAAGCTTTTTGTGTTATTGAGTACGGCAGAAGTGAATCGACGACAGTTGTTCAGCGTGCATTTCGAACGAAGTATGGTGTTAAACCTCCTGATAGGTGGTGTATTAAACGTTGGTATAAACAGTTTACACAGAATGGGTGTTTGTGCAAAGGGAAACGTTCTGGACGGCCGAGAACGAGTGATGAAAATGTAGCACGCATCCAACAAGCATTTGTTCGCAGCCCAGGAAAATCGACTCGCAGAGCTAGCAGAGAGCTGCAAATTCCACAATCAACTGTATGGAGAGTCCTACGAAAATGGTTAGTTATGAAACCTTATCGTCTGAAATTGGTTCAAGCACTGTCTGCAGCTGATAAGATTAAAAGAATCTATTTCTGTGATTTTATCCTTGCTCAATTGGAAACAGATGAATCTTTCGTTTCAAAGATTGTGTTTAGTGATGAAGCAACTTTCCACACTAACGGGAAAGTCAACCGTCACAATGTCTGTATATGGGGCACTGAGAATGCGCGGGAAACAACTCGGTATGAACGTGACTCGCCTAAGGTGAACGTTTTCTGTGCCATTTCAGCCAATAAAGTTTTTGGTCCCTTTTCCTTCGAAGGTGCTACTGTAACTGGACTACAGTATCTGGAGATGTTAGAGAATTGGCTGTTCCCTCAGCTCGAACAAGAAGCACAACAATTCATATTTCAGAAGGATGGAGCGTCACCACATTGGCACTTATCTGTCCGTAACGACCTGAACGTCAACTACCCGAGGCGATGGATCGGCCGCCAGGCAGCCCGTGACAGAGCACTTCATCACTGGCCTCCAAGAAGCCCTAATCTTACCCCCTGCGATTTTTTCTTATGGGGGTATGTTAAGGATATGGTGTTTCGGCCACCTCTCCCAGCCACCATTGATGATTTGAAACGAGAAATAACAGCAGCTATCCAAACTGTTACGCCTGATATGCTACAGAGAGTGTGGAACGAGTTGGAGTATCGGGTTGATATTGCTCGTGTGTCTGGAGGGGGCCATATTGAACATCTCTGAACTTGTTTTTGAGTGAAAAAAAAAACTTTTTAAATACTCTTTGTAATGATCTATAACAGAAGGTTATATTATGTTTCTTTCATTAAATACACATTTTTAAAGTTGTGGTATTCTTTTTGAATCACCCTGTATATTTCTAGTTTGTGAAATAAATATCAAAGGCAAAATAAAACCTACGATAGAGTTTAGCAGAGAAGTTGATCTATGGTTGGAATGGCTCAATGAGCTAAGTGATGAAGATCCAGACAGTAAGTCTGTTGACTCAGAGAACCAGGCTTGTGTACATGAAAGCGGTCACCATTCAAGAAGAGAACGAGAAGATTCAGAAAATGATGAACTTGAATCACAGGAAGCAATATTTCAGCTGGGCGTATTTTTCTTAAGAAGAGATGGAATAGCCGAAAGAAGGAATAATAAATACTCTACGAATAGTAGAAAAAGATGTAATATTATTACGCAATAACCTGGACCCAAAAATGAAGCTTCTTAAACGAAGACAAAAATACTTATTCCGAAGTAATCCTTGGATGAAAATATAATATTGCACCATCTACTAATATTTACTGCGAATAACGTCGCGGTACCTTTTCTAGTCATATCTGTGTGGACCTCTGAGACTTTCTATAAAGACACTGAGGTGACAACCGTCACGGGATAGCGATATGCAGATATAAAAATGGCGGTAGTGTCACTTACACAATATATAAAATGGCAGTGCTTTCGCAGATCTGTCATTTGTGATTGATGTGAAAAGTTTTCCAACGTGGTTATGTCCGCATGACGGGAATTAAAAGAATATGCACGCGGAGTGTTGGTTGGAGCTAGAAATATGGAACATTCTATTTCGGAATCATTATTGAATTTAACATTCCGAGATCCCTAGTGACATCGCAGAGGCCGACGGACTTCGTTTAACAACCGAGAGCCGCGCTGTTCGCGTAGAGTCGTCAGTTCAGTGCTAACAGACAAGCAGCACTGCGTGGAATAACCGTAGAGATCAACATGAGACGTACTACGGACGTATCCGTTAGAACAGTGCGGCGAAATTGGTCGTAAATGGACTACGGCTGCAGACCACCGTCGTGAGCGCATGTGCTAACAGCGCCTCTCCTGGACTTGTGACTATTTCGGATAGCCCCTGGATGATTGGCAAACAATGGCGTGGTCGAATGAGTCTTGATTTCAGTTGGTAAGAGCTGGTAGGGTTCGAGTGTGGTGCATATTCCACGTAGCCATGGACCCAAGATGTCAACAAGGCGATGTGCAAGATGGTGGCGGCTTCATAAATGTGTTGGCTGAGTTTACAGGGAATGGACTGCGGTCTCTGGTCCAACTGAACAGACAAATGACTGGAAATGGTTGTGTTAGCCTACCTGGACACCATTTTCAGCTATTCATCAACATTATGGTCCCAAGCGATGCTAGAATTTTTGGGGGTGACAGTGCGCCATGTCACCAGGCAGCAGTTGTTCGCGATTGGTTGGAAAAACATTCAGGACAATTCGAGCGAATATTTGGAAAACCAGATCACCTGACGTGCATCCCATCGGACATTTTTGGGACATTTGCACAAAATCCTGCACCGGCAACACTTCCACAAATATCGACGAGCATAGAGGCAGCATGGTTCAATATTCTTGTGCAGGGGACTTCCAGCGACTTATTGAGTTCACGCCACGTCGAGTTGCCGGGCGAAACGAGGTCAAAACGAATATTTTTTTGAATCAATTGTCTTCCGATGGTTTCATGCGACCCACCATCAATTCCTCTCCTGTGCCAACCTCTTTATTTTAGAGTAGCACTTGCGACCTATGTTATCAGTTATTTGCTGGATGCATTCAAATCTCTGTCTTCCTATGCGGTTTCCTTCCCTCTACAGCTCCCTCTAGTCCCACGGAAGGATATTCCCTGATATCTTAACACATGTGCTATCATTCCTTCACTTCCTCTTGTCTTCGGCATATTCGTTTCCTCTCAGATTCTGCGCAGAGTCTCCTCATGCTTTACCTCCTTGCTGTATCAGTCAGCTAATTTTCAACATTCGCCTCAAATGCTTCGATTCTGTTCTGTTGCTGCTTTCAAACAGTCCGTGTTTCACTGTCATACGATACTTTACTCCAGCCGCAAATCCTCATAAATTTCTTCCTCACATGACGGCTTATGTTTGATGTTGTAGGATTCCCTTGGTCAGGAATTCCCCTTTCGCCAGTGTTAGGACTTGCTCCATCCGTCATTGCTTATTTTTCCGCTGACGTAGTACAATTCCTTAACTTGATCTACTTTGTTACTTTCACTTCTGATGTTAAGTTTTTACCTATTCTCATTTTTGCTGCTTCTCATTACTTTCGTCTTTCTTTGATTTGCTCTCATTCTGTATTCTGTACTTATTACACTAATCATTCCATTCAGCAGATCCTGTAATTCTTCCTCACTGAGGATAGCAATGTCATCAGTGAATCGTATCATTGATTCCATGAATTTTACTTCCTCCCTTCAGCCTTTCCTTTATTTCCATCATTGCTTTTTCACTGAACAGATTGATCAGTAGGGACGAAAGACTACATACCTGTCTTACATCGTTTTTAATCAGAGCATTTCGTTCTTGGTCGTCTGATCTTATTATTCCGTCTTTTCTCTTATATTGTACATGACACTTCTCTCCCTATAGTTTACCCGTATTTTTCTCAGAATTTCGAAATCTTGCAACATTTTCAAGGTCGACAAATCCTATGAACGTGTCTTCATTTTTCTTTGGTCTTGCTTCCATTACAACCGCAACGTCAGAACTCCCTCTCCGGTGGTTCCTTTTTTTCTAAAGCCAAAGTGAACGTCGTCGTCTAAGACATCCTCAATTTTTTTTCCATTCTTCTGTATATTATTCTTGCAAGCAACTTGGATGCATGAGCTGTTAAGCTGATTCTGCAGTAAGTTCTCGCACTTGTCAGCTCTTGCAGTCTTCGGAATTGTGTGGATGGTATTTTGACGGAAGTGAGATGGTATGTACTCATAAATTCTACACACCAACGTCAATAGTCGTTTTGTTGCACTTCCTCCAGTGATGTTAGAAATTCTGATGGACGATCCTTTCTCCATTATTTAATATTAAGTCCACCTAAGCTTTTTTAATGCAGTGATTCTTATAAAGGAACCCCTTTCTTATCTAAAGCGGCTCCTGTTTCCTCTTTTATCACATCCGACAAATCTTCCCCTTCCTATGGGCCTTCAGTGTACTCCTTCCAACAATCCGCTCTCTGCCCTGCGTTTAACAGTGGAATTCCCGTTGCACTCTTAATGTTAGTACCCTTGCTCTTATTTTCACGAAAGGTTGTTTTGACTTTCCTGTATGCTGGATCAGTCCTTCAGACAATCATTTGTCGACTCACTCTTGGCTCCCATTCACCTCCTGTTTATTTCATTTCTCAGCAATTTGTGTTTCTGTATCCGTGAATTTCCCTTTACAATTTTTTTACTTCTTTCTTTCATCGATAAACTGGAGTATTTCTTCTGTTACTCGTGATTTCTTCGCAGGTACCTATTTAGCACCTAAGTTTTTCTTTGCAACTTCTCCGATTGTCCAGTTTAGAGATGTCCGTTTCTCTTCAAATGTACTTCCAACTGAGCTATTCTTTATCGCTGTATCTATAGCCTTAGAGCACTTCAAGCGTATTCGGTCATTCCTTACTACTTCTGTATCCACTTCTTTGCGAATTGATTCTACCTGACCAATGTCTTAAGCTTCAGCCTACTCTTCGTCACTACTGCACTGTGATCTGAATCTGTATCTGCTCCTGGGTACACCTACAATCCAGTATCTGATTTCGAAATCTCTTTCTAATCATAACGTAATCTAACTGAAATGCTGCCGTATCACCCGGCCTTCCACAAGTATACCTGCCCCTATCGTGAATCTTGGGTATTCGTTACTACTGTCTAAAATTTATTGCAGAAGTCAATTAGTTGTTCGTTCCTTGTCCCATGCCCATATTCTCCTGTAACAGCTACTTCCACTCCTTCTCCTACAACCGCATTCCAGACTATAAAATTTTCACCTCCTTTGAAGTCCCTTTCAATATCCATGTACACTTTCTCCACCTCTTCATTTTCAGGTTGCGACATCGGTATGTATACCTGGACTATCGTTGTTGGTGTTCGTTTGCTCTCCATTCTGATAAACTGAACTCTACCACTGAACTGTTTACAGTAACTCACTCCCTGCCCTACCTTCCTTTTCATAATGAATCTTACTCCCTAGTACTCATACCCATCTGACGAGCAATCCTTGCCTTCTTTCCATTTCACTTTACTAACCCCTACTGACCCATGCCGCAATGATATACGAGGTTCAAATGGTTCAAATGGCTCTGAGCACTATGGGACTCAACTGCTGTGGTCATCAGTCCCCTAGAACTTAGAACTACTTAAACCTAACTAACCTAAGGACACACACACATCCATGTCCGAGACAGGACTCGAATCTGCGACGGTAGCGGTCGTGCAGGTCCAGACTATAGCGCCTAGAACCGCTCGGCCACTCCTGCCGGCTATCACGAGGTATCCCATGATTTCTGTCACCTCGGTGTATCAGAATTGTGATATAAGTCAACGAGCAACGATATTGAATCATGCTCCTTATACACACGAGAAAACCGACTCAGATTGCACTGACGTTTGACAGTACCCTTAACAGAGGTCTAGGTAGACAAGTTGGCTGCTACCGGAGGGTTACTGCAGCTATTTACGAACACTTGACAAAAATATTTTTTACGGTGTACACGATAGTGTATTAGATTTATTTAGATGTGAATAAGAAACTTCTAAAATCATTCATATACGACGTTCCAAGTGTCCTAACGCACAGTTTATGTTGTAGATGACGGGTTTAAATACGTTACAAATGTTGGCCTAGTAGAAAGCCACTTTCTGAATTTTCGTTCGCTTCTGTATTTTAATTTTCGCAGCGCCGGCACAACATCTCGCAGACCGCCTTATCCGCTCCGCGGAGCGGCGCGCGGGGAATCCAGCCGGGCCGCTCGGCGCACAGTGTTTATCTAATCGGGGCGGGCGGAGGTCGTGTGGGAGCGCGCCGGGCCCGCCGACGCCGGCAATTATCTTCGCATCTGCAGCCCCGCCCCTGTTTGCAGTGCGCCCCGGGAGGCCCGGCCCGGCCGCATCTTAATTCCAAAATCAATATCGCTCGAGGATCGCGTCGTCGCAGGCGCGCATTCCGCCGGCACCGCACCGGCGGCAAAACCGGCGCGGCGCGCTCGCGCCCGCTTCTTTGCGCAGGCAATAGAATTAAGTGCCGGCGGATCATTTTACGGGGCTTAGTGTGTTTGCGCACCGTTTAGGGCGGCGTGCGCGCGCAGCCCGCTCATCCATCTATCCGCCTTCCTCGGCACCGAGGCCGACGCGGGAAGCCGAGATTCGTCGAGCACACACAGCGCCGCGCCGCAAGCCCCCTCGCGGGCCGGGGATCACGTCCGGGGCTGGCCGGCCCGGCCTTATCTCGTGCGGCCCGGCCGCCGCCCGGCTCTGCTGCGTTACTGCCGGCGTGGGCGTCCGCGCTCTAATGACTACGTTCGTTAGCCGCTTGACCAGCTGCCGCGAGAGCTTCGTGGCATCGACGTAAATACATCGCAGGGATTGTGAGAATAACGCAGACGGACGTATACATCTAAAATTGCATCGTCATCAGCGCCCATCCTCAAGATAGTGGTAGTGACGTATTGGTAGAAGCTCTGTTTAAAACGAAAGGCAAAGGCCGTACAACTAGACCCATTGACATCTTTTAAGTGGCGATCCTCCCCCACTCTGTCCCCACTGCTCTCAACTGTGGACGGTGAGACACTTTTTACTTGAGTGCCCCCTTTCACTCCATTACTCGCCCGTCTACAGCTGTCGCCTGATATATCTTCCATTTTAGCAGATGATACACGATCAGCCGATCGTGTTCTCGAGTTCATTAGTGCCAGTGAGATGACGTCAGTCATTTGACGCTCTTTTTGGGGACAAACAACCCCCCTTCTATAGTGGTTTTTTAAGTTTACCTTCTGTTTTTGGTTTCCCCACTTTTTTGAGTTTTGCTCCCATTGCTGGTGGTTTCCAGTCTCGTTTTTTTTAGCTTTTCCTAATGACCGTAGCAGTTTTTCGCCCTAAAACCATAACAAAAAAAAAACAGTCATAGAAAATTTCACGTACTATCTCCATTATACCTCTTCTTACCGTTGTCACACATTAATACTTGGGTAGATGGCCGTAGAAGAAATAAAGGCACCAAAGAGCACCTCTGACGTTACAGTTGATAACTGAGGCAAGGCTAAAGAAAAGAAAAAGACACGTTCTTAGGATTTGTCGACCTGGAAAGAGCGTACGAGAATGTAAAATCGTGCAAGATGTTCGAAATTCTGAGAAAAATAGGGATGAACGATAGACGGGTAATATGAAATGCGCGGGATTAGCCGGGCGGTCTCAGGCGCTGCAGTCATAGACTGTGCGGCTGGTCCCGGCGGAGGTACGAGTCCTCCCCCTGGCATGGGTGTGTGTGTTTGTCCATAGGATAATTTAGGTTAAGTAGTGTGTACGTTTAGGGACTGATGACCTTAGTAGTTAAGTCCCATAACATTTCAGACACATTTGAAAATTTAATATGAAATATGTACAAGAAGCGAGAGGGAGTAACAAGAGTTGACGACCAATAGTGAAGTGCCCGGATTAAAAAGGGTGCAAGACAAGGACGTAGTCTTTCACCCCTACTGCTCAATTGTACATCGATGGAGCTATGATGGGAATAAGAGAAAGTTTCGGGTGTAGAATTAAAATTCAAGGTGAAAGGATATGAATGATACGATTCGCTGATGACATTGCTATTCTGAGTGAAAGTGAAGAAGAATGACATAGTCTGCTGCATGGAATGAATGATGAATACATGGACTGAGAGTAAGTCGAAGAAAGATAAAAGTAATGAGAAGAGCTAGAAATGAGAACAACGAGAACCTTAACATCAGAATTGATGATCACGAAGTAGATGAAGTTAAGAAATTCTACTACCTAGACAGAAAAATAACCCGTGACGGACACAGGAAGGAGGGTATCAAAAGGAGACTAGCAATAGCAGAAAGGGCATTCCTGGCCAAGAGAAGTGTACTAGTATCAGATATATAACTTAATTTGATGGAGAGATTTCTGAGTGTGTACGTCTGGAGCATATCGTTGTATGTTAGTGAAAAAAGGACTGTGAGTAAACCAGAACAGAAGAGAGAGACGAAGCATTTGAGTTGTGGTACTACTAACAAATGTTGAAAATTAGGTGGACTGATAAGGTAAAGAACTAGGAGGTTCTGCGCAGATCGGAGAGGAAAGGAATATTTGGAAAACAATGACAAGGAGGAGGCACAGGTTGACAGGACATCTGTAAAGACATCAGGGAATGACGTCCACGGTACTAGAGGCCAAAACTGTGTAGGGAGACAGAGACTGGACTATGTTCAACAAATAATTGAGGACGTAGGTTGCAAGAGCTACTCTGGGATGAAGTGAATGGCACAGGTGAGGAAATCGTGGAGGCCCGCGTCAAACTAATTAGAAGAATAAAAGAAATGTTGTGGATCTACATGTACGTCAATATTTTGAGAACCACCTGAAGGCATGTACAAATGGTTCAAATGGCTATGAGCACTATGGGACTTAACATCCGAGGTCATCAGTCCCCTAGACTCAGAACTACTTAAACCTAACTAACATAAGCACATCACACACATCCATGCCCGAGACAGGATTCGAACCTGCGACCGTAGCAGCAGCGCGGTTCCGGACTGAACGGCCTAGAACCGCTCGGCCACAGCGGCTGGCTCACGCATGTGCTGCCACATTAAATTAAATCTCCTTCATCGTTCCACTCGCGAATGGCGCGTGGGAAGCATGACCTTAAGCCACTGTATTGTTTCGTTTGGTTCATTTTGGGAGATGTTTGTGGGTGGAAGTAATATGTCGTCTGAGTCTTCCTAGGAAGTATTCTCTTGAAATTTTAATAGTACATCTCTCGCCCCGTGTACAGCTCCTCTCTTGTATCGTCTGCCACTGGAACTTGTTGAGCATCTCTGTAACGACCTCACGCCGACTAAACGATTCCGTGACGAAACGCGTCGCTCCTTGTTGGATCTTCTATTTCTATCAGTCCCACCTGGAAAAGATGAGAAATAGAAGAACAATGCAATCGGTCGCAGGGCCTAGAATCTAATACATATGTAATAATAAAGTGTAATTGTAGCTAGTACAACTATAATTGTTATATTCTGTACCGCTTCTTTCTCTGATACGATTTTTGCTCAAGGTTCTTATTATGAAAATCAGTCTGGCAACCGCTTTTCATACCACTGCGTGTGTTTGGTGAGTGAGAATTAGCGACTGTACTTTTATTTGGTCATTCCACTGAAGGTAGTTCTGGATGGTTACGACTACGTGTTTTGAGACAGATGCGGTTTCCAGTATCCCGGCAGCTGTAGTTTAATTCTGCAGTAGTGGATTTCGTTTCTTATCTATAAGGGATCCACTATCTGAGCCTGCATCACTCATCAATCCTCTTCAGGTTATTTTGCTAATCTGTACTGTGTTATAGACAACCGAATCATCTGCGAACAGTCTTAAAGCTCTCCAGCGCTTTCTGGAATATCATTTATGTAAACTGTTAATGGCAAGGGTTATGTCACTCCTCCTTGGGGTTCTCCGGAAATTACCTTTACATCTGTCGAATTTGTTACCTTGGGAGCGACGTATTCAGTTCTATCTCCAATGACGTCTTCAATACAGTCGCAAATCTGGTCCGTAGGCTAGTAGGGTAGGGTCTGAATAAGGCCTGAAAGGTTATGGACAAGGTTAAAAATTGGTATTTCTATCGCAGAAACTATTTTTTACTTGTGGTCAATTAACAGTTAACTTGTTTTGACGTACGACAGTCAGTAAAACTCTGTAGTCAGTATAAGGTAGTGTAATCTGCGCCGTGTGTACTTCCATCTTTCCACGGCTCGTTTCCTGAGCGTCGTGTGGAGCCAATATCTTTGGTAATCGACAGTATTTGGGCGCGATCTGGCTCTAGCATCTCGTTGCTGTCTTTTATTGCTTCGCTTCTATTTCACTTTTCCGCGATTTTTCAGGGTTGGTCTTTTATGAAGCTCTTTCGTTTGAACTCCCGCCCGTAGTGCACCCACTATCGAAGTTCTGTCTTTGGTGTACTTAGAAACCGTAGGTTGGTAACATGACCGACTCACCTGTTTACTGCAGTAGACTCTTTGGCCTGTACTATTTACAGGCGAGCGCGGTCACGCTGGAGGAGGTTGTCGCGCAGTGGCCTTCGTGTCTGCTCTGGTAACGCCGACATCCTGCCTTCCTCGTACGGGTGTTGTTATAGAACCCGCACTTCTACCCGTGAAGGAATGCCGGCCTGGTTGGGCCCCTCTGTCCGCTCTTCACTGGTTGTCCGCGGGAGGCGGATGGCAGTCTAATCATCGCCTGCGTCGACGAAGGCAAACAAACAGTAACCATCATGGGGTGGTGGAGCCGCCGTCCGGCGAGGGTTTGAGTCTGGGAGCAGTTCGGCTGGGTCGGTGTCTGCCGGGACGACTGGGGACGGCTCAGAATTGTGCACAGCAGTCCCAGACAAACGACAAAGTGCGCCGAGGGAAAGGAGAAAAGAAGTTATTTGGTAATGTTTCAAGTTGATCGTCCTTTGGGATTCATTTCATCCGGTCGTCTTTCCCGTCGTGGCCACCGCTGTGGCAATTCTCTGTTCTGTTCACTGGTGCAATTCTGACAGTGCAGATTCCTCCACGCATCGTTGCTAACCGGTGTAGTGGTGTATTTTGGTAGTTATTCGTGTACGTTTGCACTTCTGTGTTTTGGTGGTACATCCTCCCGCCCTGTAGCTGCAGAATTTCGGGTGGGGAGTTAGTTCCTTGTTTCCGAAGATCTAGTGCTGTATTATTAAGATAATCCTAGTTCAGTCTAGTGTTCTGTTAATCCCTGGTATATGTGTTCGCCATACTACTTGCGCTGTATTTATTCTAAGTGAGTTGTACTGTCAGTAGTTGGGGGTCCGAGTCCTGTCACGGAGCTGATAAGCGGTCACATTGGTTTCGGTTTGTCAGTTGGAGGGTGTTGCCTTAGAGGTTTCTTAACATTGGCAAGTCAGCGTTGTCTAAAGAAGTACACGGTGCTGATTAGGGAATGTTGTTACGCGTTCTTGTTTCCATTTCTATACCTTTATTTCAACCACATGAAGTAAGATCTGTTCTGAAGCTATGCTGGATCTTGCGCTCTTGGGACTTTTGGTTTTGTTTTGATCCCGACTGTTTGGGTGTCACGAATATTGAACTGTGTTGTTAATGTTTGGCTTGAACAGCCGATACGCGGCTAGTTTAGTACGTGTGTAGTGGCATGGCGTCCTCGTGAGGGCGTGCCCGGTAGATTGCTGTTGCGTCTCTTCAAAGTGTAATTTCCACCTTGCTAAACCCCCCTTGTTAAAAGGGAGGAAGGAAAAAAAAAACGTTAGAAATACCTTCTATTTGCATTAACTATCTTACCTGCTGCTTAAGTAAATATCTGCCCAGTGATTAAGCTAATGGGAGCGCCTATCCTAAAAGCAACTAGCGCACCTCTGTTATGGTGGCCCTCGTGCCTATTTTGGTCCGATAGATTGTATAAACAGGATTACATGCTCCGTATCGAACTTCTGATGTTGTTTTTTGAGTGATTGTGGATTATTAAAATTGATTATAGTGCAAACGTTTGTATTTTACCAACCGTGCTTATAAGTCATTAATGTGATTGGCTGGAATGTAATACGAAAGTTTTAGGACCACAGGTTGTACAGGCAGAAATTTTGAAGCCATGCTGTGTTGTGAATTCATGTATTTATGTTTTATATTGCAATGAGAAGTTAAGTGTAGTAAACCCACGCTTTGTGATTAATAATTAAAGATTTAAGAGTGCGTTCACTTAGCGCTTACTTAGGTGTTGTGTTACTATTATTTTTAAAAATTATAATAGTATCTTAAATTAAAGCCTTTCAAATTCGAAAGTGGTGGCCCTCCCATTTTGGCCAATTGTAAGCATCGAAGCAGGATTTACGTAGTTGGTGTTATGTATTGTATGTTATGAATAAATTATTTATGTTTTAAATCACGTCTGATATGTCAGTTCTTTGGGCCTGTCCACACCTTGATCTCAGGGTTTTAGTATTAAATGATCAGACCACCGTTCTATAATCGATGTTTGACATAAATATTAACACTGCAAGAAACAACAGCAAGAAAAGTGTTCCTAATTTTGCCCCCACAAAAAATCTCAAAAGTACAATCAATTTAAATGAACTCCTGCATTCTAATATTAGAAAAATTTTGACTACTTATCAATACAAACTCATGAACGAGAAATGCTTTCAAGCTACTTTCTAAATATGTGTCATGTTTGAATTTGTATGTCTTTGTAGATGAAGAGCATGTTTCATTGTACAAAACCCGGGTATTCGAGCAAAGACCTTATTTCTCTTTACGACGGGCAGTATATTCAGCTACACCTTCATCACTGTCTTCGTTATCGGTTGACGTAAATTAGAAGATGTCGCCAGTACACTCATTTCTCTCGAATGCGAGGATTTTGTCTTGACAATGTCTGTTTTCTTAGGTTTACTAACGGGAACAGATAATATCTTACTTTTCTTAGCAGATAGATCCTTTCTTTGAGAATTTTCTCTTGACAGTGTGTTTGTTAGTGGGTTTTCTAAGTGAAAGAGGTGACTACTTACGAGATAGATCCTTTCTCTGCATAGATCTTCTTAACGTACACTGACCAGCCAAAACATCGTGACCGCTGCACACTGCAAATCTGTATGCCACCTGTTGGCGTTGCTGCACATGACAAGGTAGCAAAAGTAAATAAGCGCAGCAAACACAGATGGCGGATAGCCATAGTGATGATATGGGGTGAAAATAGGAAAATACATTGAGGTAAGTGACTTTGACAAAGGGCAGATTATTATTACGCAGAGCCTGTGGACAAGTCTCTCAAAAACGGAGAAGATGGTCGAATGTTCACGAGCTTCTGTCGTGAGCATGCACGGAAAGAGGTAGAAGGGCAGTGAACTACCACTGGGAGCTAAATGATTGGACGTCCACAACTCTTCACACAACGTGGGGTTCGGAAAATTGTCTGCTCTGTAATGTAGGGTAGACAGTGTTCTGTGGCACCTCTACCGGAAAGCACAATACTGGTGTACGCGGAATTGTTTCGGTGCTCACCGTTTATCATGCATTGTTAAATATGGAACTCTGCAGCTACACACCTTGACCCAACAACATTGTCAGTTAGGACTGAAGTGGACATGGGACCATCGGGATTCGACGTTCTGTTAATCTTTGGATGAATCATGTTTTTGCTACACTAGTTCGCCGGTCTACTCCACAAACGCCGTCGTCGAGGTGACTGGTGGCTCGAAACATGCAGCGTGCCACGAACGCTGGCTGGTGAGAGCAGTATTATGCTAAGCGAGACAGTCTCCTGCGCTTGCATGGGACCAGTGGTAATAATCGGTCACACACTGACAGCTGACAGGTGTCCCTTCGTGCTTGATGTCTTCCCCGACGGCGATGTCATCTTTCAGCAGCATAATTCTCCGTGTCTCGGAGCCAGAACTGTGCAGGTGCATTACAGTGAACTCACTTTGATGCCTTGACGACAAAATTCCCCTGATGTAAATCCTAAGGAATTTATCTTAGTCGCTATCGGGCGCCATCACCACATACGCAAATCAGCGCCCCGTTCTTTATGCGAATTACATGACCAGTGCCTGTACATCTTACGCCACAAAACTCGAAAGAGCTAATAACAATCTGTCGGATGTCAGCACCCGGTAGCTGTATGTTTAGCGCCACAGAATGTCAATCATAAGGGCCCGGGTTCGATTCCCGGCTTCGTCGGAGATTTCCTCCGCTCAGGGACTGGGTGTGTTCTTGTCCTAATCGTCATCATTTCATCCCTATCGATGCGCAACTCGCCGAGGTGGCGTCAAATCAAAAGACTTGCACTCGGCGAACGGTCTATCCGACGGGTGGCCCTAGTCACACGACATTTACATTTACAATCTGTCGGATCCCTGATACTCAGAATCAATGATCTATTTAGTTCCAAAGAAGAAGGTTATTTTTGAAAACAAATCCGTGCTCAACCTAGCGATAGCGAGGCGTTTATCTGACTGCTGTACCATCTCATATCAGAGTAATAAATGAATTCCCTCGAACTCGGAAGCTATACGGGCTGCACAGAAGAGATTTTCTCAGTAAGAGGATAGACTGGAGTTACGCATTTTGTTACCAACTGTGGAAACCGGAAATTCCTAGGGGAATGACATTAGGAACTGGGACGGAATTAGGACTACTTGCTAAATTAATAAATCAGTGTATGTATTTTAGGTGGCTGGTTGATCGAGGAAATAACAGAATGAACCAACTACTCAAAAACAAATTAAAAACGTCCTATAATTAAATTGGGCGTAGTCCTGACGCCACACAAAATGTCAGCAATTTCTTTACTATAGTTTGTTCATAGCCTAAAATTGAGGGCAAGTCCCTCGGGAAACCGAAGACTTTCCTAGGAATCTGCGTACCAAACACATTATGTTAAAACATGGCGCAGCCTGAGCGTGACGCCGTAAGAACTGCATTCCGGTGGATCTTCCATCCGTATGAGATAAGCACGTATCACTGGGCAGTGTCCGAAACGAAGCTGCCTCAAGACCACTTTGCCCCTTCTTGGAGTTCAAAAAGAAATGCAACATCGTCGAATGGTCTGTTGTACCGACTGCAGTTTGTTGTCAGACAATTCCAGCTACTGTATTTTCCACTCTGCCAACACTGTTTCTCACCCATGAGACGATAGCTTCTAGGGGGCGTTAAGATGTAATGTTGTATTTTCCTGGAAGGCTAGTTTCACTGGTCTGTCAGTTTTCTCATTCTTCTTGATTCTCACTTGTCTAGGGACTCTTCAGAAAGCCACCTCGTTCTTCCGTTTGTGCAGGAGATGCATAGTGTCCTGAACCATCTGTACTATCATGTCTACTGGAAACATTAGCTGAATAGTCTGCACAGTACCAAGAGAATCCACGTAGATGGGAGACAAGTTTCACGTCTTCCAGCGCTTTTTGACTACCCATTCTCTGAACAGTACTCAATGAAGCGGCTTCGTAGGCAGATTTTAATGGTACAATAAAAGAAGTGGTGTGGTGCTACACGCAAATGTTGAAAATTATGTTGACTGATATAGTTAGAAATGTAGAGGTTCTGCGCAGAATCGGAGAGGAAAAGAGAATGTGAAAAACACCTACAAGGAGAAGGGACAGGATGATAGGGTATCTGTTACGACATCAGAGAATGACCTCTATGCTAGCAGAGGGAGCTGTAGAGGACGAAAACCGTAGAGGAAGACAGATATCGGAATACATACAGAAAATAGTTGAGGGCGTAGGTAGGAAGTGCTACTCTGAGATGAAGAGGTTGGAAAGAAGACCGATGACCACAAAAATAGTGAAGTTACAGTACACCCAACATTCTCCCCTTGGCCTAATCCCTAGGTAAAAACCACCTTGTGCTTGCGGTACTCCAATAAAATGGCGTTAAAAACCATTTTAAAGAGACAGAAATTAGAAACTGTACAGAGATATAAAGGGTGCTTCACAAAACGTGTTACATATTCCTACAGGAGGTAATATTCGTCAGAACTAGGAGAAAAGATCCTAGGATTATATATCTGGAAACCGATAACTGTTGTGACGTGTAATGCGTAGTATTTGAAGATGATGCAGGACTGAAAAGAGATGGCATAGTAAAGTACCACATCGCCCACTTGCACGTGGATGCAAATCCTGAAGTAATCATCGAGGTGATACATCACGATAGCTTCAGTATCACTGTATGGACGAGCATTGTGAGAGACAGTTTCATAGGGTCACATACTTCACTGCACACATTAACAGTGGCTTTGGATCATATATTTCTCCGCCATGGGTTACCAGGGCTGTTGCAGAACGTTACTCTCTCAGAGAAACAACAACCATGGTAAATGCACGACGATGCACTAATCCATTTTTTCGAATTGTGTGACAATATCTAAGCCCAAAATTTAATGGTCAGTGCATCGGTCCAGGAGGTCCGGTAGCATGGTCTCCTCGTTCACTGGACCTCATTCTGTTGGATTTCTGGCTATGGGAACATTTAAGGGCACAGATGTATGCATAACCCATAGCAATGTATAAACGTTGCAGGAGTGTGTGACGGACGCATGTGACGCATTCCGAATGGAATCAAGGGTATAGGAAAGAATACGTGCTTCACTACGAAGAAGGACTAAAGGAACAGCAGTGTGTGACTGATCCATGTGGCGCATTCCGAATGGAGTCAAATGTATCGGAAAGAACACGTGATTCACTGCGAAGAAGGGCTGAAGATTGTGTCAGGGTTCATGATGACAACATGAAGAACAGGCCCACGGTGTGATGTTTAGCAGATTGGGATGGGAAGACGAGTGTTCCCGGATGCATCACTATAGGAACTTCCCTTCTGATTTTGAGAAATACTGCTCCTGCAAGGATATGTGACACTTTTCTAAACACCCTGTACAGACGCTTGTCCGCGAGCAAAATGTGAAACGAATGTGACCAAAATCCGCCAATATTGCTACGGAGAGTCCAGCATCAAGCACTGCACTGCGCTTTGAGGAGTTTATATGTAGATGCAGAGTCTCCATACCTACTACGTTTGACTGCCAGTATCAGTCAAATATAGTCCTGCTTAGTGTGTGCGAAGCTGTGTGGTATAAAAAATGGTTCAAATGGCTCTGAGCACTATGGGACTTAACATCTTAGGTCATCAGTGCCCTAGAACTTAGAACTACTTAAACCTAACTAACCTAAGGACATCACACAACACCCAGCCATCACGAGGCAGAGAAAATCCCTGACCCCGCCGGGAATCGAACCCGGGAACCCGGGCGTGGGAAGCGAGAACGCTACCACACGACCACGAGATGCGGGCGCTGTGTGGTATATTTCTACATAGAATTTCTATCAAGCTCACCAGATTACAGTATAAGACCGTCCCTTAAAAGAGCACACTGATGGCTTTGGAGGGCTGTACGTGTTGCGGAATAGTTAAAACTTCCATCACTGATGTAAATAATAGAAGTGAAGTAATGTGTACATATCTGTCCGTTGCATGGAATCAGTGGGCAAAGATGAGCTGAGCAGGAGACAGAACAGAATGACAGAAAGGAACTATCGTCTTAGATGGCATCTTCGAATGAAATTGCCCAATTTTATGGTGTATCAACGCAAAATGTCTACCGTCTCTGTAAGATATAGTTTACCACTCGCAGCTAAGTAACGGGCCAAAACGTATTTTGTCATACAAGAAATATATCACGTTACCCTGCACAGTAACACATATACACCCAGACAACACTAACACACGTACACGTACATACACATACAACATTTACTTACCTACACGTGTGCAACGCTTTAATTTTTGGCAAGGACGAAGTTCGCAACACAGGAAGAGATCTCAGATATAAATTAATGTGGTTCCAGTCCCCCAGCCGACCAAGGTTTTCAGATTACATGTCCACTCATCCAGATAAGTGGTATTCCTTTCTCGTAATCACGTTCGAGTAAACCGGGTTGAAGATCCCCGTCAGGCCACCCAGATTTAAATTCAGTTTAGTTTTCTCAAGAGACGTAAGAGAATAACTTAGATTTTTTCCTTTTGAAATGGAGAATTCTATGTCCTTCGCCATCCTTAAACTAAGCGAGTACTTACAGTAGTCCAACTTTAATGACCAGTGCTCTGGCAAGACGTAAAACTCTAATACTCTTTACATTTGTTCCTGCATATTTTAAGGGACAGGCTATTTTAAGAAGACTTGGCAGTTAATCTATCGACTAATGCTCTTCGAACTGAATAAGAATAAAACGAGAGACTGGCTGTGAGCTGTTGATCCGGCCAGTTTATTTACTGTTTTATTAATTTTTTCGCAGGACTGTAGTGCATACTTAGATGTAATAATACTTTTCTGTTATGATGCCCATCTTCAAGAGTTTTCCCTCAGAAATTAACGACCAACGTTTTACGAACTTGTTGCATTACCCACGAGGGCGTCAGCTATCGAATGGCACCACCGAGCGAGGTGGCGCAGTGCTTACCATGCTGGATTCAGAGTCGGGAGGACTACGGGTCAACCAAATTCCGGCCAACCAAATTCAGGTTTTCCGTGATTTCCCTAAATCGCTTCAGGCGAATGCCAGGTGGTTCCTTTGAAAGCCGGGGCTCCGTCTCCAATGACCTTGATATCGACGGTACATTACACCCAATCTTCCTTCATTCCTTCTTTCGAATAGCGGCGTTAGTGCCGCCAACTAAGGTAACGAACTACAAGACTGCCCAAATTGAGTTCGTTTCTTATTTTACTTTTTAAATCTTCCATCAAACACGTCTATCACTACAGGACTCTTCGGAAAGGGTCAAACATAATTATACTAATCATTATGGTACATTGTTAGAGAGGTATAATGGAGATATAATTAAAAACAAATGTGATGAAAGTATTATTTACTTATCAGTACATTCGTGCCCGTATCGCAGTGAAATTACATTTCGGGTTCGAACAAAGTACACTGTATTTGCAATGATTCTGGAGCGTCAATAGAAAGCAGCTGTGTATCTTGTTCCTGGAATGGGCTTGCGTTGCCTAGTATCGTACTGCAGCGTCGCAGACCAGTTCATTTAGGTACTAGAAGTTCCCGAGTCAACAGTTCAGAGCAGCACAGGACGTTCCATCGATATTATACGCTACAAAGACACGTTTTCCTTGTACTATATTTGAAATGAAACCTTTACCATGGCATTTATGGACAACTGAAGAATCTCAACAATGTCGGAGAATATGCAGAATGGAAGTTAAAATAACGACTAAATTACTAAAACAGTGGAAGGAGTTTGGGAAAGCAATACTGCCCGGACAAGAATGAATGAAATATTTCCTAATTTTAGGGAAAGATTGTTAACTGGCTATATTTACCGGTCAAGGGGTTCGGTTAACTTCGCAGGTGGGCACATGTTGTGTAGAACCTATCAGAAAGGATAAATGGGAGGGAAAGGATCATTTATATTTGTAGGGTGACAGGGACTCTTGAGCACGTAATAATCGAGTGTGAACTACATAGGAATATCTCAGATGAAGAGAGACAGCAACTGAGAAATAATCGTGTTCATGATGTAGCTAGGAACACCGGATTCTGCGAGGTACTTACAAATCATCTGGATAGGTGTCGAAACTTAAACTGCGGTTGTTTGTAGCAAGACAAGAACCAGCCACAGGAAGACAGAGGAAGATACCATATTCACAACCGCCAGTAAAATGAGATAGTATTTGGAAGTCCCTAGGAAGAAGAGCGTCAGTAACACTTGGGATCTCCCTAGATACCTTCCAAGAGGAGAAGTAAGAGAGAAATATCTAAAATTTTAGTCGTTGTTTGTGAGCTACAATTAATGATAGGAAAAAGCAACACCTCACAACAGTTGATTAAAGGAGTTGTTGAAGTGCATCACATGACGTTGTCTGTAGAGGTCACAGGATCCTCCTCTACACAGTCCAGAATAGGCAGCGATCTGTGGCAGAACTGACGTCAGAGTACACTGCCGGTGCAGGCAAAAGTGTTTCGGAGGACACCATTGAAAGGCCATTGTTGAACATCGAGCTCCACATAACACAATTCCTAAGTGTTCCTGTGTTGACCCTACGACATCGTCAGTTTTGATTGCAGTGGGCACAGCATCGCTGAGTTTTCATAGTGAATAAATAGAAGTGTGTCGCCTGTCGAAAGAATCGCATTTCTTTTTACACCGGATCGATGGTTGAGTCCTTACACGCCGTCATCCAGGCGAATGGCTGCACGAAACATGCAACACAGCCCGGTGAGGAAAGAATTATGATATGGCGTGCATTGACGATGGCTTCGATGGGACCTATGGCTATGAGATATTCCAGCCGGATAACTGTCCATGTTGCAAGGTCATAATTGTGCTACAATGGTTTGAGGGGCGTTATAATGAACTCACAATCATGCCTTGGCCAGCAGATCTGCCTGATCTGTACCCAAAGAATACATATCTGGAGCCAGCTGCATGTCTGTAAACCACCAACCCGTAATTTTCGGGAATTGCTTGACCTGTGCGTAGACATCTTATGCCATATACTCCTGGAATCCTGTTAAGGACTTGTAGAACCCATTCCAAGCAGGATCTCTGTTGTACTGTGTTTGGAAAGTGGAACAACACGATTTTAAACAGGTGATCATAATGTTTTGGCTTATCAGTGCATACTGTTCAATGGTATTCTTTACATTTTACAATTTTATTTGTTTGATGAAGCCAAAATGGATAATGTTTCTGACTGCAGTACCACATGTAATTACTTGTTACATGCAATACAACACGTTTTTACTGAAATTTGGATATGTTTACAGCTATTTTATAGTTGTATTATGCTGATATACTTAAGTCAGGAATGTTTTGTAAATTAGCCTACCTCTTTGCGCTTATATTATTTAGGTCAGAAGATGGCCAATACCCACCGAAATTAATAACTACATTACAAATAAATATTGTGATCCAATACTCGAATTATAATAAAGCAAATATTTTCCTTTATCGCTACGAACTCGTTTGTGAGTATGTGACATATTGTAAAAGGTATAAAACAGAAAGGTATAAAATAAGAAATCCCTTATTCCCTACAGATAGCTCTGATAATCTGTTATTGTGAATTTTTAATAACTATGACAGTGCTTGTAAGGTTTATAATGAATGACATGAGACGCATGCATGAATAGTTCACCTCTTAACCGTTATTTGTATATACTGGCTTCTTACATGCAGCTTCTACCAAGTGAATATGTGTCATGTATGTTTTATGGGCACATATCCTCTTCCCCTCTCCCTGTCCATCTCCTCTTCGCTCCTTTCTATGCTCAGCTGTGCACGTCTGCTCTCATACCTCCTGAAGTGCCCTCAGATACTACCAGCACAACACACTAGGCCTACAGGGTAGACAAGATGTCAGGCGTTACCAAATGTTATCAGCTCCAGCTCCACTTCTACCAAACAGACCGCCAAGAAAGCGAGTTAATACCGCTTTGAAATTCAGGTTGGAGCTATGTTCAAAATTTCAAGTCCCTAGTTCATCGTAATGTTAGTTTAAAATCAATTTCAAAATTTGTAACAAACAGCAGTCAAGGATGAAATCTACTTAAAGTGTGTTGAAATGTAGTATAGCCGTGCGAAAGTTGAGCAGCGTCATACGCTCCCCTTGTAAGACGCAGATGTAAGAGGTCCGCCACATGGAATGACGTTTGCCTGCACGAGCAGGCAGTATTAAGCAGCTGGCAGCGGCTGCGGGCCGTCGCTCGGCTGGGTCCGGCCAGCGTTTTCTGACGGTGCGGCCAGGCGGCCGGGCGCCGTTTTTCTCACTCACGTGGGCGGGGCGCGTCTCAATCAGGGCGTGTCCCTTTCCGACCCGGCAATCGAGTGCTTCCTCCGCGGCCGCTGGCGCCCATTCATCTTCACTGCAAGCAATTTCGTGCAACTCCGCGATACGTCCCAGCGCCTTCGGATGCAGTCTCCTCCGCTCACACACACACACACACACACACACACACACACACACACACACACGCACGACGGCGTCGGTTTTCTTCCATTCTGGACTGGCGAAAAACAGGAAATTAAGAAACGGTACAGTATTATTGGTTCCTCACACACTATCCTCACCAGTCATCGATCTAGTATCTCTACGTGAGTATTACACAGTACTTGTACTGGAGAACTTTTCATGAGTGAAGTCAGCAGGAATATACAGGGTGAAAAGTATTGAAAGCGACAAACTCTGGGAGGTTGTAGGGGACATTAAAACAAATATTTTTCCCTAATGTCATTTTTTCGTATCAGGATTATTTAAACCGGTGGAGGCCTTATTGCGTTCGTCAGTTTTAGAGGCCGTATTACGATCTTCAGTTGTTAGGCAACTGCTGTCCACCAGCGTAGTGGTGCATTGTTTCTGTTTAATAATGGAGCGATACACCTGGAGTGAGTACATCGATATGGTTGGTGCGTACGACGTAGCACAACACAACGGACGAGCTGCACAGCTGGTTTATCGAAAACAATATCCTAATCGCCGTATCCCGCATTATACGACCTTTGCTGCTGTGTACCAACGTCTGCGTGAGACCGGGTCATTTAGCAGATTGCCTGGACAGGGACGCCGTTGCACAGTAAGAACGCTGAAATTTGAGGAAGCTGTCTTGCAGCATGTGGAATTGCTGGAAGACGTCCCACTCCCTACAAGACAACGCATGTGGTTCCAACATGACGGGGTGCCGGCAAATTTCAGTCGTTTCCCAGAAACGTGGATTGACAGAGGTGGTCCTGTACCATGGCCTGCTCGATCCCCAGATATGTCCCCTCTGGACTTTTTGTGTGGGGAGAGATGCGCAGCCTTGTTTAGGCTACTCTTGTTGCATCAGAAGAGGATCTGGTTGCCCGAATAGTTGCAGCAGCAGGAACAATTCAGGATATTCCTGGGGTTTTTGCCCGTGTCAGACAGAACATGATCCGACGGTGTAACCTTTGTTTACGTGTCAGTGGAGGCATTTTTGAAAATATGCTGTAATTGAAGTTGGGTTGTGTTAATGTGTTGTCTCTTGGTCATAAATAAATGGGAATGTGTGTGTTGGTATAAATAATATGCCACCAGAGAAATCTTCCTCTACCGGTTTAAATACTCCTCATAGGAAGAGATGACATAAGGGAAAAATATTTGTGTCCCCTACAACCTCCCAGAGTTTGTCGCTTTAAATAGTATTCACCCTGTATGTACTAAAGAGCTAAAAAAAATTTTACACTTGCCTAATATCGTACAGTTCCCGCGCGAGCAGGCAGAAGTGCCGCAACACGACTTGGCAGGGTCTCGACTAATGTCTGAAGCAGTGGTGAAGGGAACAGACACCATGAATCCTGCAAGGCTGTCCACAAATTCGTATGAGTACGAGAGGGTGGAGATTACTTCTGAACGGCACTTTGCAAGGTATCCCAGATATGCTCAATAGTGTTCATGCTACCTGGGAAGCAAAATAAGTGATCATGGTCGAAATACAGAGGATACAGAATGTAGAGGCAAGGAAAGCGTTTCTGAAGAAGGGAAATCTGGGCACATTGAATATAGATTTTAATGTCAGGATGTCATTCCTGAAAGAATTTGTATGGAGTGTAGCTATGTATGGAAGTGAAACATGGACGATAATTAGTTTAAACAAGGAAAGAATAGAATGATTAGAAACGTGGTGCTACAGAAGAATGCTGAAGATTTGATGGGTAGATCACATAACTAATGACGAGGTACTGAATAGAATTGGGGACGAGAGGAATTTGTGGCACAACTTGACAAGAAGAAGGTATCGGTTTTAGGGGCAGGTTCCGAGGCATCATGGGATCACCAATTTAGTATTGGAGAGAAGCGTGGAGGATAAAAATCATAGATGGAGTCCAAGAGATGAATACACTAATCAGATTCACAAGGATGTAGGCTACAGTAGTTACTCGGAGATGAAGAGGCTTACACAGGATAGAGTTGCATGGAGAGCTGCGGCAAACCAGTCTCTGAACTGAAGACAACAACAACAACAACAACAACAACAACACTATAAAAGTAAAAAGTTTTAAGTATCTAGAAGGTCAAATTATCTTGGAGATCAAGATGTAGATAAAAAAACATGTGCAGTTTCTACATATTCCGGACACAGAACATGGAAAAAGGTGAAGGAAGAAATTAAAAATAACTGTGGTAGTTCCTGGACTTCCATACAGCACTGAGACCTGACTTCACTACCAGCAGTGGAGGGTGAAGTTTTAACAACGTCAGCTATTGGTGCTGGCGAAATCTAGGAAAATCGTCAAACAAACGTCGACTGAAGATCCAGAGACAGAAGCCAACAGCCAATTTGTCGAGGTCTGGACACTTAAAAAACAACAGGTGACTAGGATTAAAAAGCCTAAAATGATATTTCCAGGACATATGGAAGGAAGTACTAACGTATTTACAATATTTTATTTTGGAACGGAGTAAAGGAAATATCAGTAAACGCTATAGCAGATGAATACAAAGGTAAACGGCGAGACAAGCGCGCCGAATGCTCAAGTGGCGATTACCACTACAAGTCATAAAATGTTTACTTCTTGGATCAGGTAGAAAAACCCTGGAATAGATGTAACGGATGGGGCTGACCCAAGAAGATAACATCACGACTTTTCCCTGAAAGTGAAGATAAAAGGAAAATAGGAAGGGGCGTAGGGGTAGGATGGGAAGAAATATGATTACAAATATATCGTTAGTACTATTATGTGGAACATGGTACTCCGGATGCTCGTTTTGAACGGTTTCGACTTGCTGCAGACGGTAAGCAATGATACGACGCGGTTTCTATCAACGACACTTCCACTGCCGCTTCCTCAGTTTCTAGAGACTCTTCAACTTGTTCGTGCGAATCAATATCTAATGGTCGTTTATACCACTTAGTCCTTTCGTGTGAGTGATAGAGCGACAGCAGGTAATTTTTGCGCGATACTGAGCTGATTTCCCACTAGTACCATCACTGTTATTGTAAAGTAGTCATGGACTTTTTAATAAATTGTAGCCGACGCATTTGAGTGTGTGCTGCAAGTGGGAGCTTCTCTACCGAGAACATTCTGTCAATAGATAGCTGTATACAGAGAATGAGGCGATTCAGTATTGTAGCCTATTCCCCATTCCATCCAATATGTATACCGAAAAAACACTGAAGAAGACGAGGGGAAAATTTGGAAAGGAAGTTAAAGCTCAGAGAGAAAAAAGAACACTATGGTTGTTGATCAGATTGTTTTGCTATATCGCAAGCAAAGACACTGAACAAGGCCACAGCATAGACGATGTGAAGTGAAGAATGGCAATAATAAGCAAATATTTCCTGAAAAAGTGAAATATGTGAACCTCTACTATAACTTTAAACGGTAGGAATTTCTTCATTTGGTAACACAAGTTTCGATTATAGACTTATAAAGAAGTGAAACCCGGACGATGTTCACTACAGGCAAGAAGAAATTGGTCAGTTTTGAAACATTGTCCTGCGTAGAATGCTAACGATGTGGTTGGTAAATCGAATTACTAATTAAGAGGTACGATATACAATCGAGAGCTTTATGCAGCGTGACAATAAGGATGGATTGCTTGATAAGAAATCTTATGGCATCAAGAAAGAGTTAATCGGTTAATGGAAAGAGGTTTGAGGAGAAGCAACTGTAGAGGGAGACCAAGGCTTTAAAATAGTAGGTAGGCTGAAACTAAAGAAGGACTTTGTACAATGGTTGACATATCCATAACAAAGACTGGAATCAAGCCAGACTACACGCTGACAGTAACAATCAGGTATTATCGAAGAGCTAGTTCCTTTTCATCACGAGAGCGTGCTGCCTTCAAAATTTAGTTATAGTATACGTGGTTCAATGTTAGCGGAAGCTAAATTTTAGTGACGAAAACAAGACACACAAACACCCACCCACTGGCCCACACAAACAAACACACACACACACAATAATTCCATAACTACGGTGAACCTTTTGTTTAGTTCAGTTTTTTGTCTGTAACAACGCTTAACATTCAATGTTTTTTCCATGTGTTTCCATCTGCTTCTGCGCTTCACCGATACGACTCTGAAAAAACTGCACATTAACTTTGGTCAGAAGCAAATCCACTTTGCGCTCTAGAGGAGATTAAATCTTTTCCTTTAAACACGTAGCTGCCCTTTTGTCCTTTCTCAGATTTCTTCCGTCTGCCTAAAAGAGAACCTGTATTTCTGTCGTACTGTCAACAATTCCCCACAACTTTACATCCCCTCCATCCAAGATATGTGATCAAGTGAACATCCGCAACTGAAGAATATATTGATAGAATAAAAATCCACTTCAGTTGCCAGGAATCATTGGCCACTCAGCTTCTCCTCCAGCTCTGATTTCCTTCGGTATTGCTGCCTAGCGTTTCAGAACGTGTGTCATTACATTCGAAAGTGTACATTGAAAATTTATCTGGAAGTAACACTATTTATGAGCCAAAGATTACATACTTGTTTGGGCCACAGCAATCAAACATTTTATGCACATCAACCACAGACCACTTTAAGGCTGCTAAGCAATTTCCGTTGGAAATCATTGCCTCCCCTTTTTGCGGAACAACCGCCGGTGGGTTATACCGTTGAGTCATACTGAATCTGTGTACCGAATCGAGGTTTGGTATCAGTCACCCGGATTTCTGAGAATACCTTACTGCGATTTTTCGGAGCAAACAGAGTATACGAACATCATCCCCCATTTTTTCTCCAAAACCTCTCACTTCCCGAACTATTTGCGTATGATAAGCGGGATGAACGTTTGTCGATACTCCTCTACGTGAGCCTGTATTTCCTTAGTTTTTGCATATTGGTCATCACGTGAAATACAAATTTCTTATTTTCTTTTGAAATATAAGCTGGGGGACTCTTCGCTGTCCACATTATATTTCTTGCAGTAACACGCACTTTTTAGTGCATTTGCGACACTATCATGTTGAGTACAGAAACATATTACGTGCAGTGTAGCTTTTGCTTTGTATCTCTTACATCAATTCTGTTAGTAAAAATTGCTCACATTCAGAAGAAAATACTCAAGAGCTGATCAGATTTGAAAGTAACCTCTTTGTTTCATGAATGATTCTTCCTTACTGTACTTCCAATACATTCTATCATTTGTTGGCCGAGCTCTAACAAATGTAGTCTTTCATACACTTAATGAAACAAAACAAATCAGCTTCTGCTCGACAGAGAAATGATATGCTCAGCGGCAATTTCTATTGAGTTAGAGAAAGTGAACTAAGACGCAAGTTAATAGTGATGATTTGATTTACATCTTACCGCACTGATGATAGACATATCGTGGTTAAAAATCTAGATATGTATTAAACAGATTATTGGCGACCTGTTGCTGTACATTTCTCAACTTTATCATAACGCGATTTCAGCTATTAAAGAAAATCGAGTTTCGGTCTGGAGCGTTGTTTAACCGTCTCATACCCGATTACTACTACATACCGTCTGCCAAAGAGTGAAATAAATGCTTCTCGCCAACAGCTCTGACGTGTGAATATTCTATGAAGTACCAGTCCAGCACAGTTAATCCAAAGGCGCTTTCTGAGTGGGATACACGATTTCGTTACGACCTGAAAACGGCGTCTCGGATATTACAATGAACACTAAAGATACCTAAAGTAGAGTTTCCACTGAACATACTTAAGGATTCTCTCAAACAGAAGCTATGTTGCGAAATGAAGCAGAATAACAATCGAGTTGAATTTTGTCAAGATTTGTTTTGACTGATCGAAAGTGACTAAATGCAATTTTTAATTTATGTACTCACGATATTCGATTTTATTAACAGCAATTTTGTGCAACAGATAAAACACTGTTGTATTTTTAAATTTAAAACCGATATTCACTTTTCTTTATGTGAAGAACTGCCAGAATTTAGCAGAAATACCGTCCATGATGCTGCAATGTGCTTTTTGCAGTCACCGCTCTCGTAATACTCTATAGTTCGTTTTAAGTTTGGTTTTTATTTTTCTTTATTCTTCCTCCACAGTCATTGGCTGTAGGTTGTAATCTCCCCGCCCTCCTTCTACCCCCATTTATTGTGCACATTAAAGTCTTTTATGAAGATTTGCGAGGAGCGAAGATTACAATAAACTTTCAAGTTTACTTAGCTTGTCATGTTGAGATGGCTCCAGTTCTTCTTGTCGAGGGGTCTGATTCTTGAAGGTGAAAATTGTCACATCAGGTCCTCACGGTTCGTTTGAACTAAATAAATCTGACGATTATTTTCGATACGTAAATATATTTTCTCGCATTTTAGTATATCATACGTTTTTTTTATTTTTCCCATTAACAAAGCTTAGATCACATTCTTCACACAAAAATACAAAAAGACGTCCGATCACATCGGAGACATGCTTACGACTCTCACACTCTGCAGAGTTTTTCGTAACAAATGACTTCCTACTAGCTTTGCTTACATTACTAGTTTCGATTATTATTTCATAAATGAATCCAGAAATAAACGTAGTAAACGTACAAGACTGCTTAATTAACTATATAAATTAGAAGTGGGCCAGTAATACATAATTTCAAAGTTCTAAAAAAAACATAATTTTAACTTGTACTTATAGATTATAACACAGAAACTAATATTTTTATAAAGCAATTCCTTTTTAATTTTCAACTTGAAATATAACATATTGTGCATAAAATTATTTTAGTTTTCAGAAGAGCAACTGAGAAAATACTGACGTGTCCAAAATTCGAAAAAGAATATTGGTATCGACAGTTACTGTTGTAAGAAGGTAATGCTAGAGGAGGATGTCCCGTTACAAGGTGCGTGACTATAATTTTTAGACTCAATGCGTTGGTTCATGCTGTATACTAAAATGAGTCTGCCATATGGCGATTCTTCCGTTGCATCAGTACCTCAACCATTCAAAACTTGTGTGTGTGTGTGTGTAAAAACCACAATATTGGATTGTGGGTGTGCCTTGATGCAAAAGGCTTTTGTTATTCATTTATTTATTCATTCCCCTCAAGAGTTTCAGTGACATACATCGCCATCATCAATGGGTTATCTGATTCTCAAATATCCGGAAATAGCATACTTATAAAACATTGTAAAACATTGTTACATGTGTACCGTTTTGTTCCCAATATTGTTTCTGAGAATAATTTCATAATATCTAACTTACTATACGTCACAGCATGGTTTTACGATCGTTGGCACTGATTGCGGCATATTTTCTGCGTTATTTTGTTGTTACCTTTTCTCTCGGCATTCATCATGTCACCTGCGATTGTATTAGTGGCTTTGCTTTGCTTGCTTTTGAATACACGAAATGTTGTTGTTGCTGTGGTCTTCAGTTCTGAGACTGGTTTGATGCAGCTCTCCATGCTACTCTATCCTGTGCAAGCTTCTTCATCTCCCAGTACCTACTGCAACCTACATCCTTCTGAATCTGCTTAGTGTATTGAACTCTTGGTCTCCCTCTACGATTTTTACCCTCCACGCTGCCCTCCAATGCTAAATTTGTGATCCCTTGATGCCTCAAAACATGTCCTACCAACCGATCCCTTCTTCTAGTCAAGTTGTGCCACAAACTTCTCTTCTCCCCAATCCTATTCAATACCTCCTCATTAGTTACGTGATCTACCCACCTTATCTTCAGCATTCTTCTGTAGCACCACATTTCGAAAGCTTCTATTCTCTTCTTCTCCCAACTGGTTATCGTCCATGTTTCACTTCCATACATGGCTACACTCCATACAAATACTTTCAGAAACGACTTCCTGACACTTAAATCTATACTCGATGTTAACAAATTTCTCTTCTTCAGAAACGATTTCCTTGCCATTGCCAGTCTACATTTTATATCCTCTCTACTTCGACCATCATCAGTTATTTTACTCCCTAAATAGCAAAACTCCTTTACTACTTTAAGTGTCTCATTTCCTAATCTAATCCCCTCAGCATCACCAGATTTAATTTGACTACATTCCATTATCCTCGTTTTGCTTTTGTTGATGTTCATCTTATATCCTCCTTTCAAGACACTGTCCATTCCGTTCAACTGCTCTTCCAAGTCCTTTGCTGTCTCTGACAGAGACCCGAAATGTATCTTCACAAAACAAAGTTATTTAAAAGGTGGCGTGTTGTTATACGTCTGCACAAAGAAAAGGGTTTATAAAGGATGTAGGTAACCATAAGTCGCTTCTTACTTTTATTTGCTGAGTTACTGTCAAACAGTGAACGTGGGTAGTAGTTTGAGCTATTTATGAAAAGATACCGAAAAGTCATGTTTTCGTCATATTCTCGGCCATATTCTCCGACTATGGAGACGAGTCATGCGACGATGGCACGTAGATTTGGAAAATATTTTTAGCTTTTTACATATGCTAGAGTCCTGAAGATTCTATATGTTCCGCTCGAAAAAGGATAATTCTAGAAACTGCAATGGGAGATTTTAAAAATAAGTTTTAGAATCTGCGTCATTGTATGTTGAATTTGGACTATTGCATTTAATAAGTGCTAGAAATCAGTCATACCAGTCTGTACCCTCTGCTACAGAGTGAAATAATTGCTCTCCTCCAAAAGATATGACAAGCCACAATCTCAGCTGTAAGTGTAGTTTTAGTAATACACGTGCAAGTGCCGATACACGAGTGGCATGTGTCGGTCACGACTGTACGAGTGACAGTGCTATCATTGCCAGTATTTACTGTGGGTTGTTTTTCAGTAATGAATTAATCTTTACAAACTACACTACTGATCATTAAAACTGTCACTTCATAAATACAGATTGCCAGAAAAGGAGAATTACTATGAAGTTTACTATTTGTTAGGGTACGCAAAAATACAGCACCTAAGCGCAACCACTTAAAATACGTTCCGTACACAAGAAAGAAATACATTTCAGTGTTCCTGTTAAGAAATTCGATTTGAATGTTAGTTGTCTGTGATAAGACAGTGTTACGCTACGTGAAATGCGAGATGTCTGACAACACATGTCTGAATTCGACAGTGTTTAACACTACCAGCTACTATTAAATTAGTAATATACCGATAATGTTATTCCCGTGTAAAGTGTTTTGTTTTTGTGACCGTGACAGCGTGTAATGATAAGGTATCGGACAAATTTTGTTTCCATTAAGGTTTCTATTGATTGAAAGCCGTAGGAAGGTAAACGAGAATGGCGCCAAGGTCCTGTTAGTAATCTAGTAACCTATAATTATGTGAAGAAACGGTCGCCAGAATAATTAGGCAAAGTTGTAACCAGTACTATCATGGCTCATAAAGGAAGTTATCAATTGGCGTGTACTTTACACCATACTGAACTCCTGTTTTGCTGGTAAGACTCAAGACAGTAGCCCAGTTTAGCAAGTATTGTACGTACCAGTGATTTGATTTGAACTGCACACGAGGAGAGTTAATGCGTTTAGTCCACAACTGGCTCTCAGTAACACTTACTACCTTTACTTTACGGAAGATAATGATAATTATAGGTAAATGATTACTGATGGTGGAGCACTACTGATTTGGACAAGAGGTTCTTTAGTCAGTTTAGTATAGGGAATCACTGGTACTGAAATAGTTAGAAGATAATTGTAACTTTAGTACTGATTATTATTCGCATTCTCAATGAACATTTACTTCTTTGTATCATTTAGCTCAAGTGGAACCTGTGTTACCTGGATTAAGTGTAGTTCGAATATTTGAAGCCAGTCGCTCATTCTTGTTCACTGTTATTGTAACACAACATTTAAATCTGACTCAAATATTAGCATGGGGCCCAGAAACTAATTTATCAGTAGATTGAGATCGTTTAGTCACAACATAATATGGGAAACTCTGTTAACGACATGACACATGAAATTGTAAACACTACTATTTCAAAACGAAAAATCTTTGAAACGAATACTTCAACTGTCCATTTATGAAGACTACGTCTAGAACTTCAACACTTACGCTCACAAAGTGATCATGTACTCTACAACTCAACATAGTTAATTAACTTTTGTTAATGTAGATAACTGTTTTTCAGTTCACTAAAACAGCAGACTGTGATTCGTCGTAGCACTTCGAATAGGACCTTGTCTAGGTAAACAACTAAGCATAACATACGGTGGCTCAACTCAAAGTTTATAGAACACGACATATTACTGAAAACTAAACCACGTAACAGGTTCACGTAGTTATACAGTTCTCAACTGATAATTTGAGATGATATTGGTGGCAGTGTCGATTCCCTGAGCTACTCGAAAAAGGCGGCAACAGTATTATCCTTGGGTATTCCTGTGCATCACGCCCTGAAAATCCTCTTCTTAGCGTCGGATCTTCATAGTACAGAGAGCGCTAGGTCAGACAATTATTTGTTTTAGTGTTGTGTCAATAAACCGCAGGACGGTGATAATTTTGTTGTGTTATTCCTGGTTATAACAGTGAATGTATACGTGTATGGAGGCCAGACATCCTGCAGTACATGCTGAAGACATAAAATCAAATACTTGAGAAAATATAAAAGGCGGAACCTTGGGTTGTGTTGTGACTGACAATTCGCAATTTTTCACAAACACAACTTTTATTGATGTAAGTTCACACGGTAGATGACTGAGCGATAAACGAAAGGTAACAATAAAGATAGCGTTAAAAGTCTCTTAATTGAGGCAAACAAAAGTTCCTTCTGATTTTCCACAAAGGTTCGTGGTAACAAACACAAACTAGTTCGAGTCCAATTCAAAGACGACGACGTAGTCTTCCAGGGTCGCAGAACACGAGCTCGGCATCTGGAGTGAACTCAACTTCGAGGCTGGTTCTAGCCCCTAAATAGCTGTCTCCAGCCATTCAGGTTTTGGCGTGGTGATACTTCCTGCAGACTCCCCCTGCACGAAGTAGTGCTCCGAATGTCGATTTCCATAATTTTGCATGTAAATAGCCGGAGTATACCATGCTGCTTTCGGTACGCCTTGGACATAGACAACCTCGTCATCTGTGGTGTAAAATGGGTTGCCGGCCCATAGGGGCTACCTTGGCTCCGGCATAACAGGTTGTACTTAAATAAATAATAAAACAGACAAATGGTGGCATGTTCCTCTACAAAATATGGACCCAGAACCTCGGGTGATGGTATTGGATGCTATTGGTTACACATACCCGGTAATCTGGACAGAAAGAATAACATTTTTGTCATGTTAAGGCAAGTGACTATGCTTTATCGTCGACGTCTCCATCATGTTATCTTCCAACAACATAATGTAAGATCGCTATAATGACATAAACATGAAAGGTTACCAAAATAAATACATACATATCATCCTAGCGTGAATGTTAGCTTTAAGCCTTGTAACTCAAGTAGACGCGCAGAGTGCAAGCCGCCTTCATCAGCCACTTAATAAGTCGTTTTTATTGAGAAACTGCTGGTTTCAAGCTCACTGACTGCGAACTGGTGGTAACAGGCGTCGCAGTCACATATCATCTATAAGAAATCAGCTCCAATGTAATCAGTTAACTTTGTATACTAAGAACGACTTGCAAAAAGCTTGCCTCTACATACCTCTGGATTAAGGTTATTTGTTTGCATAGTACATTTGTCTACATGTGCCTCTGTCTCAGCGTGACTTTCACTGTGACGCAGACTTGTGTCTAAGAGTTCGATTAGGACAATATAATCTGGCACTCCCTTCGTTCGTGGTCTGTAGTACCATACGCTGCTATGTGTACACGAATCTTAACAAAGTCACAAGTCAAGGTAGCCTTTATTTTTGGTAATTTATTGGAGAACCTAGTAAGTTCCACCTATGATTTTGTAAACCAGTGTGTGTGCTCTTCTGAACTTTCATTGATAACACGTGAAGAAGCAATATAAACCAGACTAGTAAGGCAACCCAGAGTGTCATTTCACCGTCGTCACCATATGGTTGCATACGTAATAATATTTTCTGTCTGATATTTGGGACTGTGTTTAATCCATTTTGTTTCTGATAGTCTGATGGCGCTAAATGGCATAGCTAGGTATCAGAATAGTTGGGATAGCTACGAAATATCGCTCCACACCTCCACACGCTAGCCTCTCCAACACTATTTATTAAAAAATAAGCAGTTTCTGTAAAACATGAATACAGACACATCACCTCAGAAGAAATCGGCCTTCTCCACGAAGCCAGCTATGACCGCGGCAATAAAAAAATAAAAGGTTTACTGCTATTCTGACGCACAGTCCCATCAAAGATGGAATCTCGGCTGAAAAGGTCAATAAGAAAAGTAAAACGCTTTACAGTCAAGAAGGGTTACAGGCTATAGTTGACAAGTAGAGAAAGAAACAATGTTCCATAAAAAGTAGATTTCAGTTTTTTATTCGGCTGAAAGGGTCAATAAGAAAAGTAAAACCCTTTACACTCAAGAAGAGTTACAGGCTATAGTTGACAAGTAGAGAAAGAAACAATTTTCCAGAAAAAGTAGATTTCAATTTTTTATTACGGCTCCTAATGACGGCGTGTCAGGCATTAGCTGTGCCGACAGTGACTACAGTTTTCCCTTCGTTAACGATTGTTGAGAGGTGAAGAACCTCTCGGTGGCGAAGAACTTTCATCCTGAGCATCCAGCCAAATAGATGATGATGATAACCACGAACCATGGAGAATCTCAAAAGACGCCAACAGCTCACTTTGAATATGCCCAACAGAGAATGTCCCACAATCTGAAGGGGCACCTGTCCATCCTGAATGCCACGTAAATAATTTTGCTTTAGTGCAGTACCATACCCACCAGGACACTGTAAGGATTGGCCATACCGGTGGCATCGATAATCAAATGTCCACCATTCTCAAAAAGAGAAAAAATAGAAATGGCCAGACGAGGATAATTCAGTGTCATACGACGAGAGTCAAATTGTGCAGAAATTAAACCCATCTACTGAAATTAACGAGTGCCTAACTCCTTCATTCGCAATCGATTTAATACATTGAAATAGTTCTATTTGAAAAATTATAGATAGCTATAATAAAAACAAAAATTTAATTATCATGAAGAATTCATTGTTAGCTCATATATTTAAGTTCTCTTTATGTATTTAAGAAGAATTTATATTTGGTCAATTGAAATCTCTTCATGAGGAACTTATTTATTAAGAATTTGTTCTTTGAAAAGGAAGTTACCCCAGGTTTTGATATACTAATCCGTGTAAGTTGGCTGTATAGCCTATGCAGGTAGGCTGTTTAGGTTTTTATGAACGCCACATATTGCTCCGTATGAAAATCATTGATTGCGCTGTTGCAGTCTGTGGCTGGTTGGACTAATTGTTGGGTAGTTGGATGTGAACAGCACGGAGCGTTGAGCAGTTGGGTAGTTGGGTAGTTGGATGTGAACAGGACGTAGCGTTGGGCAGTTGGAGGTGAGCCACCACCAGTGATGGATGTGGGGAGAGAGAAGCCAGAGTTTTGAGAGGTTACTATTAGCGGACGATCTGGACGTGTGTCCGTCAGAAAAAGGAAATTTGTAAGACTGGATGTCATGAACTGATGTACATAATATTATTTTTGAACACTATTAAGGTAAATGCATTGTTTGTTCTCTATCAAAATCTTTCATTCATAATTATGCCTATCAGTAGTTTGTGCCTTCAGTAGTTAGAATCTTTTATTTAGCTGGCAGTATTGGCGTTCACTGTATTGTAGTAGTTCGAGTAATGAAGATTTTTGTGAGGCAAGTGATTCATGAAAGGTATAGGTTACTGTTAGACAGGGCCACTCTTTTGTTGGGATTATTGAAAGTCAGATTGCGTTGTGCTAAACTATTGTCTCAGTTTAGTGATGATCAAAATAAGTAAAGAGAAAACTGTCTGAGTACGTTGAGTTCTACTCAACTGTTTCTGTAATAAATAACGTCAGAGTGAGCAACGTGTTGGTCTGATAATACACATTCCTACGATCGCAATCACGGTATTTGTCTGGAAAAAATTACCTCATTCAGAGGTAATGTCATACCTCGATTTGTAAAGCGGGTATAGCTTTTAAGATGGATAATTGTGTGCACCTACAGAACCAATATAGCTTGTGACAGTAACATGCAGTAGTTGTTGCGATCGTTTTTTTTTTTTTAACTTGTGGCCGAATACGTCTCTCTTTCTAAGGCACATTGGTAGCACTCGCAAGAAAAACCTAAGAGACATGCCCACCCATCGTTGATTTTCGGTCTGTATTATATTGCATCGCGTAGAATCATTTATTGGTGAAGTATTATACTTAGTAGTACTCAGTATGTGTTCGGCGACTTTCGTCATCAAGTGGAAATTTGAGAAAATTTTGTATAGAGGTGCGTTTGCCTCCCACGTAAACTGTTCGGTTGACTTCTTCTGCACATTTCGCGCCTTTACTTAGTTGAGAGAAGATCGACTGTGGTGTGTGCATGTAGCATGTGGAAGAAACGTTTGCCTGTCCTCTAGACATGGGAAAGACCTTAGTTGACTTGTAAATTATGGGGATGATTTGGAATTTGTTACATCACTGACATCGGTATTCGAGAGTGGAAATATCAGTTTCCTCTATTTGTTTCTAGTTACTCAGTGGTTTACAGCACACTGCAACTCGCTAAAGTTTATGGTTTGTAGAGAAATAATTTCCAGTCTATTTCTTGGGAATTATGTTGCGCTACAAATCGGTAGGATGTTGCGTAGTGCTTGATATCGAGAAGTACCCCGAAAATGGTAGAATATTTTGGCGAACCATGCAAAAATACATGTGTTCTTGTAATTCCCGAGTCTGGAAATATGTGTAGAAAAGCGAGGAGGCAAGGAAGCTGTTCGGATCAGTAACAGTAACGCGTTTGTGCTGAGGGGTGACGATCCCGAATTTGTAGAACAGTTCTAAGTGTGACATCCGTCTGCTGAGGGTGCCCTGATGTAAAACAATGATTTTGTATGACAGAGGTTATGAACTGTATGTTTACTAGATCGACACGGTATGCAGTGATATATTGTTAGGGTGGAGATCGGTTTCACACTTTGATATTCAAGGTCCTGTCCTCAGCTGGACAGCAGTGTAATTCAGTAAGAGTCTTTCCGTTTTTGATGATAGGTATGGCACTTTGCGAGGTTTAGTTGGCGGTGCAATATGGTGATTAGTGTAAAATAGTTTATTGCCACTGAATGTCACGTCTGTAGAAAGAAAGGAAAGGCTGATTCTGCTTCCCTAGGGCTGAGGAGCATCTTGACATATTGCTAGTGTGAGTGTAGGCACACCATAATTTTTCTGGGTGATGTATAAATATAAAAGATAACTGCGCTGTTTGTGTAAAAGTGTATATATTGTACTGTAAAGTTACTGTGGATTATGTTGTAGCCTAACTAGAGAAGATAAGTGTGTGTCCTATGGTGAAGGACATATAGATTCAGCACATAGATAATCACTAGGGTATGAAAGAGATTTTTTATGTGGAAAATTACCCACACTACAGATATGAATATTTGTCCCCAAACCACAACAGTCAAGAGCAGAAATTACGTGTACATCGATTGGTGTCAGACAGTTGTGGCATTCGTAATAATATTGAATTGTAGTTACACTAGTAAATATGTTCCTGGTTTCTGATATTCTTGCGAGCCTAGTATGTATGTATTTGATGAACAGTAGACAAGTTTTGTGGGGTTAACTGTGAGTGCAAATTAGCGAGGTGTGGAAAATAATTTTAGCGCTGATAGTCTCCTCTGCAGGAAACAGTGGTGAATGGTGCTCCCACTGAAACCATACCGCAGTTACAGTGTGATCGTGCCAGCAAAGTTAAAAAACACACGAGTGCACGGTCCAAACCTGGCTTCAGCACTCTCTGAAAAAATAGGTCTTCACTGTCATCCGGTCACGTCAGCAACTGTGACCAGGTGAACACGTATTTTGAGAGGAATTTCTAACGTACAGTGTATGAATCTGATGTCGCTGTCTCATGATTGCGGGCAGCTGTGCGTGACTTGGCAGCTGACGGTCACGTCACTTCAGTGGTAGCCTCCAGTGCAGTGCAGTGGACAGAGGGCTGCAGTCGGTGCTTGCACGTGCCTGTTGAATTATTTTGAGAGCAGGTCTGTAGCCGTACTATGCGTTATTTGGACAGTTTATGAGTTTACTTTCGTGACCGCACATCAGTGTACTGATTTATTTCGGAAGTGGTGGAACAGTTTTTGTATAGCACAAACTGTGACGTTCGTATACACGTCACACACACACACACATACACACACACACACACACACATACACACACACACACTCACATACACACGTCACGAGCAGTGGAACAGCACAATCTGTAACATCAGTATGGGCGTCACACATACGTGACAAGTGGTGGGACAGCACGATCTGTGACGTCGGTATCTCCACACGAGAGGTGTCCCATTAGAATGGTGACAGAGACAAAGCGGTCAAATAGATGATAGGGATGATAGTGTGCTTTGGTGGCGATGTTGTGCAGTAGATCAGTTGGCCTCTGGACCTTGTGGGGAACACACCAGATGGCAGTAGTGGTTCAAATAAAGACTGGTGCATGATTTCGACAGTTGACGATAAGAAAGCATGTTTGCAGAGTCTTTTAGTGGCTTGCATGTCTGTAGGCTGTGTGACATGACCTCAAGCATGTCAGAAAGTGTGTTTTCTATCAGTGTAATAAATATACTCCATCCCTAAATAAATTGCTCCTCTCTCCACCAGCCCATTGCAGGCTGACTCCTTCTCCCACGAATCTGTAGGAGGAGGTGGTGGTCTGGTAACTTAGGTTAGTGGAGGTAGTCCAAGTGTCCTTTCTTTCGCGCCATTTTCTTAGGGTAGCAGAGGTAGCCCAATTGACCTATCTTGCCGCCACAATTCAAACGTCACACCAGGGGGGTTTGGCACTTGCATCACCAACTGACTTAATGGCCGCCATATTGGATGATGTCATGTGCTGTTCACATTAGTGCGCGTTAGTACACATTAGTACCTGTTAGTACCCATTAGTGAGAGTTAATACAGGTTAGTACACATTAGCCTGCCAGCATGGATTGGTAAGGGGACGTGGCGGTCAGTTGAGAATCGTGGTAGAGACATTAACTATTTCCTTCCAATCGCAGGTGGGCATGGCACTCACAAAAATCTGACAGAATTTGAATTTCCCACCTGGGAGGGGGCATGGTACTTGTTTAATCTCCTGCCACCACCATCTTGAATGTGGGGTGGGAACCCTATTAGTAGGTCTGTGACATCACAGGAGTAATGGTACTTGCATCATCACCTTATGTCGTGGCCCTCTTGTAATGGCACTGTGTACTAGGTGAATTTGAGTCTGGACCTCATGACGATCACACTGTTTCCCACCATCTTGCATTACGTCACAGATGAGAGCGCCCTCTGGCAGTAGTACTATGTACTAATTCAGTTGGAGTCCAGACCTCATCACATTGATAGGGCCTATTCCAATAACTAAGACATGAAAGTGTACTGCTAGCAGCGAGGGGGAAGGGAGTTTTGGGGGGAGAGGGAGGGGGTGGGGAACATGAGGTTAAGGGAGGTGACATGGAAAACCCTTTAACAGGACAGTCTGTTAAGTATCTGTCAATCAAAGGAGAACAATAGGTTCGTCCCTGAGTGCATACTTGCCCCTGATGTAGGCAATCTACACTAACAAAATGGCCCAGCACCCCCTTCCTGAGGGGGGAGGGCAGTGGGAGGGCTGGGAGAGGGACAATATGTTAAGTGAAGTGGCATGGAAAACCACTTTACAGAACAATATGCTAAGGACCAGTCAATGAAAGGAGAACAATAGCTTAAGTACCTGTTAATCAAAGGACAACTTAGGTTTGCTCCTCAGTGCATTCCTGCAACTGATGTAGGCAACCCGCACTAACAAAAATGCCTCGTAGGAACATAGACCCACAACTTATGCAGTCGCGTTGTGTAAAGAGAGAAACCTTGGGCCGACTCCTCGGTGCTAAGTAACAATCACGAGGAAGTTCGAATTAACCTTCTGCAGGGCAACAGGTCAGGGGAAGCGTCATATAAACAGGAGTGCGCAAAAGCACCCTCTTTCAGTTAGTACTCTGTTATCAGCAGCGTGGCTACCTTATCTGAAGAAGTGCCAGCCAGCAAATACCGGCTAGTCTGCATGTCACTAGGCCTCAGTCGATCTTAGAATGAGTTCACAGCCACAGTAGCGAGCTACAGAGATAGACTGTAGGGCAGTCACATGGGCATATGCTTACAGTGGCGGAAGAATCATCCTATTGTCTCTTGTACATGTAATTCTTGTGACTAAAACCTGGTTTCCTTCACCGAATACTGTAACTTTGAAACATTGCAGCTTTAGTAGGCCGCCGATGTCAGAGATCTTAAACCTACTCAGCAGCAGGTATGACTGAGGTAAGCTCCCCCGTAACATAGCAACTTGTCCCACTTCGCTCAGGGGCGCGAAAACTTCGTGTGTGTAAAGAGCTAGTTGTGTTTCACAAACAGATGTTTCCTAAATCCGTGTTGACCGTTCTCTTCAAGGTAACTCATAATATTCGAACACAATATATGTTCCGAAATACTGCTGCTTATCGATGTTAATCACATGGACCTTTCTGGAATATTCGTGTGACCAGTACATCTATCCTGCCTTCGGGTATAGATCTTTCGTCGAGCGAGCGGTAATCGCAGAACAAATAAAATTTCTTTGTTTTGCTATCCTTGATGGAGTTGCGATTTTAATGGCCAGCTATATTTTTTTACGGTGAGTAGTCCCGTATCTCAACATATTCTGTTGGCAATCGGCTGTCACCCATATAACTTTGACACTTCACATACTGAAGCACCGTTTCCACACAAAGCGTGGCTTCTGGTTCGAGTTCCACTCCGCTGCACTGTTCTCATCCGCCGAGATCTCTCAATGGCACTTCACTTGCGGTAGCGTCGCGAAGGCGTTGCTGGTGCAAGCGAGCGCGCACAAGCCATCAGTCGAGCAGAAATTCCGCCGCTGGCGACGGTGTCGCGAGATGCGTCGCGGCGTGCACTGGGAATTAGGTCGGGGTGCTCGACGCCAACCCGCCGGCCACACCATCACGAGATTGCTTTCCCGGTCGCTCGCTCGCCTTTAATCCCTCGGCACAGCGGCGTTGCATCTGCCGCGGATCGAGAGGCACTGCTCCCCACTTCCCACTGTCGCCGTTCCTCTGTTCCGCTTTCTCTGTCTCTGTCTCTCTCTCTCTCCCAATCCCTGAGCCACTCTCTCTCTCCGTCTCCCACTCTCTCGCTGCCACGCCGCTGTACGGTCACGAGAGATGCCGGCAGAGTTGTAAGCGTTTGTTGAACGAGGTACTTAACGCCTGCCGACGCCAGGCGCGCGTTTCATTAGCTGGTGACAGGTCAGCACCCCCGCCCCCTCCAACCCCTCGCGGGCTCAAAGCGGGCGGCAACATCAAAGCCGATTGCAGGGCAGTGGCCACTCTGGTGGCCTGCGACCTGCGCTCCGCTACAAATCTACATATGTCGGCAGGCCGGCGCGCCTCTCACACTTGCCGCACAATGACGTGAGCGCGGCGGAACGACAGGTGCCACGTGCCCTCCCTGGTGCTGGCGTTTGGCACGCTCTGTTCCTCAGCGAAACAGCTAGACCTGCTATTGCACTATCCTACACTGTATGTGAAGCGAAATGTTATGACGGCCTTGGAACGTAACAAACCATATCTTCAGCCGGCGTTAAAGAAAAATCACTTGGAACACTGTTACGTTTATTCAGTTACCTACACGCATTCAATCATTCATCGGTTTTGTTGATCCCATCAAGAGAGAAAAGCGTCAAGGATATGGCTAGAAGGAACGAATAACTTATTAAACTTCTTCCAGTCCATATGTGGCATAACAGCAAACCTGTGCTTAACAGTATTGGTTAAAAACAGTCTTGGTTGCAATTTTTATTTTTTTTTTATTTTTCAACGACTCGTTTCGCCTTATTTAGGCATCTTCAGGTTATATTTTCTAGATGGACGCGAGAGGCACGAAGATCTGCATAACGCGTTCCCGTTCACAGGAGCGAGCAACAGTATGATGGGGGCTTACTACCTAGTAGTCTACTAGTATCAATCGTAGGCCTTAATTTCAGGAAGAAATTTCTGAAAATGCACGTTTTGAGCACAGCATTGAATGGTAGTGAAACATGGTGCCGGCCGAAGTGGCCGTGCGGTTAAAGGCGCTGCAGTCTGGAACCGCAAGACCGCTACGGTCGCAGGCTCGAATCCTGCCTCGGGCATCGATGTTTGTGATGTCCTTAGGTTAGTTAGGTTTAACTAGTTCTAACTTCTAGAGGACTAATGACCTCAGCAGTTGAGTCCCATAGTGCTCAGAGCCATTTGAACCATTTTTGAAACATGGTCTGTGTGAAAACCGGAAGAGAACAGAATTGAAGTATTTCAGGTGAAATGCTACAGACGAATGTTAAAAATTAAGTAAACTGATAAGGTAAGAAATGAGGAGGTTCAGCGCCGAATCGAAGAGGACAGGAATCTGTGGAAAGCACTTGCCAGGAGAAGGGTGAGGAAAATAGGACATCTGTTAAGACGTCAGGGAATGACTTCCATGGTACTAGAGGGAACTGTACAGCATACAAATTTCCGAGGTAGATAGATATTGGAATACATCCAGCAAATAACTGAGCACTGAGATTGCGAGCATTGCTGTGAGATAATGAGGTGGGCACACGAGAGGAATTCGAGCCGGGCCGCATCAAACCAGTCAGAAGACTGATGATTCGAAAAAAAAAAGAAATAGCGCAGTAGGGGATGCGTTTCAGTCGTAGTGAGGAAGTTCCGTCTGGAACGCCGTTGCGAGAGGACACACAGTTCTGTCGCGGTGTAGAGAAAATTTGCTTTCTATTGCATTACAGGGTAGCGTGTAACACCCGCTAGTAGTAGACATTAATATCGTGTTTGTCACACTTCATCTTCATGACTGCTTGAAACCTTTTTTTTTTTTTTTTTTTTTTTGGAACCATCAGTCTTCTGACTGGTTTGATGCGGCCCGCCACGAATTCCTCTCCTGCATCCTGTACTAACCTCTTCATCTCAGAGTAGCACTTGCAGCCTACGTCCTCAATTATTTACTGGATGTATTCCAATCTCTGTCTTCCTCTACAGTTTTTGCCTTCTACAGATCCCTCCAATACCATGGAAGTCATTCCCTCGTGCCCTATCATCCCGTCCCTTCTTCTTGTCAGTGTTTTCCACATGTTCCTTTCCTCTCTGATTCTGCGCTGAACCTCATCGCGCCTTGCCTTTACAGTCCACATAATTTTCAAAATTGGTCAACAGCACCACGTCTCAAATGCTTCGATTCTCTTCAGTTCCTGTTTTACCACAGTTCATGTTTCACTACCATACAATGCTGTGCTCCAAACGTACATTCTCAGAAATTTCTGCCTCAAATTAAGAGCTATATTTGATACCAGTGGACTTCTCTTGTCCAGGAGTGCCCCTTTTGCCATTGCTAGTCCGCTTTCGACGTCCTGCTTGCTCCGTCGTCATTGGTTCTTTTACTGCCTAGGTAGCAGAATTCCTTAACTTCATCTACTTCGTGACCATCGATCCCGATATTAAGTTTGTCAGTGTTCTCATTTCTACTACTTCTCATTACCTTTGTCTTTCTTAAATTTACGCTCAATTCATACTCTGTACTCATTAGACTGTTCACTCCATTGAGCAGATCATGTAATTGTTCTTCACTTTGGCTCAGGATAGCAATGTTATCAGCGAATTGTATCATTGATATCCTTTCACCTTGAATATGAATTCCACTCCTGAACCTTTCTTTTATTTCCATCATTGCTTCCTCGGTGAAACCTACTGAGGAAATTCTCAGTGACGTGTCTTTCTGAAGACAGGTGTCAGGCCATTCTCCCTCAATAGCCGAAACCATAGAAGATAGTGATAGTGGCTGCAGGCTTCTGGAACGAGGTCGACGTGCTAAATCATCCCAATTGTTTACCATTATCTTCAGGTCGGGTCATTTGACAGGCCAGTCCTAATAAGGAACGTTATTGTCCACGAACCAGTGGCTCCCGGATGCCACTTGATGACTAGTTGCATTGTCATGATGATACAATCGTCTCCTAACTGTCCTATTGTATGTAGTTTCATATCAGCGCACACTCCGCTGCAGAGTGAAAATCTCATTCTGGAAACGTCCCCCAGGCTGTGGCTAAGCCATGTCTCCGCAATATCCTTTCTTTCAGGAGTGCTAGTTCTGCAAGGTTCGCAGGAGAGCTTCTGTAAAGTTTGGAAGGTGGGAGACGAGGTACTGGCAGAAGTAAAGCTGTGAGTACCGGGTGTGAGTCGTGCTTCGGTAGCTCAGATGGTAGAGCACTTGCCCGCGAAAGGGAAAGGTCCCGAGTTCGAGTCTCGGTCGGGCACACAGTTTTAATCTTTCTGAATCTGCTTACTATATCCATCTCTTGGTGTCCCTCTATGATTTTAACCCCCAACACTTCTCTCCAATACTAAACTGGTGATCTCTTAATGTCTCAGAATGTGACCTATCAATGGATCCCTTCGTTAGGTCAAGTTGTACCAAACTTGTCTTCCCAATTCCATTCAGTATTTTCTCATTAGTTAGGTGATCGATCCATCTAATATTAAGTGTTCTTCTGTAGGAACACATTTTGAAAGCTTCCAGTTTCTTTTTAACTGAACTGTTTATCGTCTATGTTTCAGTTTCATACATGTCTACGCACCTCCACGAAAGACTTTCTGAGACTTACTCCTCTACTCAAAGTTAATAAATGTCCCCTCTTCAGAAATATTTTTCTCGTCATTGCTAGCTTACATTTTATATCGTCCCTCCTTCGGCCATCATAAGTTATTTTGCTGCCCAAATAGCAAACCTCATCTTCTACTCCGAGTGTCTCGTTTCCTATTCAGATTCCTTTAGCACCACCTAATTTAATTCGATTATATTCCATTATTTTTCTTTTGATTTTGTTCATGTTAATATTGCATCCTCCCTTCAAGACACTGTACGTTCACTTTGAATGCAAGAAAAAGTATATGGGTTTATCAGTTTTTAAATGAAATACAACCACTTTGTACCAATGCCAGTAGCAAACCGCGTTTAGTCACGTGGGCATTAAGATAGGGGTGTTTCTCAGAAATGTTTAGGTGTACACTGAACTACAGACTCTATTAGAATCTTTTTGTGAATATTAAACTCTTTTTTTATTTTGGCTCATCAGTCTTCTGACTGGTTAGATGCGGCCAGCAGCGAATTACTCCCCTGCGCCAACCTCTTTATCTCAGAGTAGCATTTGCAACCCACGTTCTCTGTTATTTGGTGGATGTATTCCAATCTCTGTCTTCCTCTACAGTTTTTGCTCTCTACAGTTCCCTCTAGTACCATGGAAGTCATTCCCTCATGTCTTAACAGATGTCCTGTCATCCTGTCCCTTCTCCTTATTAGTGCTTTCCACGTATTCATTTCCTCTCCGATTCTGCGCAGAACCTCCCAGAGTTACTATAAAGCAACTAACACCATGATGCACGTTTTCAGATGATAATAGTAATTATTTTAACATAGAGCGCAAATGTGTGAGTAAACTGTAGTAACTAACTTGTAGTAAACTTGTCTGGGTAAAATATCACTCACGGCTCAGCTGTTTAGGAAATTTCTAAAACAACCACTGAATGTAATGTCGCAGTCAGCTTGTGTGTATGCCTCATCATACAGGGTGTTTCAAAAATGACCGGTATATTTGAAACGGCAATAAAAACTAAACGAGCAGCGATAGAAATACACCGTTTGTTGCAATATGCTTAGGTCAACAGTACATTTTCAGGCGGACAAACTTTCGAAATTACAGTAGTTACAATTTTCAACAACAGATGGCGCTGCGGTCTGGGAAACTCTATAGTACGATATTTTCAACATATCCACCATGCGTAGCAATAATATGGCGTAGTCTCTGAATGAAATTACCCGAAACCTTTGACAACGTGTCTGGCGGAATGGCTTCACATGCAGATGAGATGTACTGCTTCAGCTGTTCAATTGTTTCTGGATTCTGGCGGTACACCTGGTCTTTCAAGTGTCCCCACAGAAAGAAGTCACAGGGGTTCATGTCTGGCGAATAGGGAGGCCAATCCACGCCGCCTCCTGTATGTTTCGGATAGCCCAAAGCAATCACACGATCATCGAAATATTCATTCAGGAAATTAAAGACGTCGGCCGTGCGATGTGGCCGGGCACCATCTTGCATAAACCACGAGGTGTTCGCAGTGTCGTCTAAGGCAGTTTGAACCGCCACAAATTCACGAAGAATGTCCAGATAGCGTGATGCCGTAATCGTTTCGGATCTGAAAAATGGGCCAATGATTCCTTTGGAAGAAATGGCGGCCCAGACCAGTACTTTTTGAGGATGCAGGGACGATGGGACTGCAACATGGGGCTTTTCGGTTCCCCATATGCGCCAGTTCTGTTTATTGATGAAGCCGTCCAGGTAAAAATAAGCTTCGTCAGTAAACCAAATGCTGCCCACATGCATATCGCTGTCATCAATCCTGTGCACTATATCGTTAGCGAATGTCTCTCGTGCAGCAATCGTAGCGGCGCTGAGGGGTTGCCGCGTTTGAATTTTGTATGGATAGAGGTGTAAACTCTGGCGCATGAGACGATACGTGGACGTTGGCGTCATTTGGACCGCAGCTGCAACACGGCGAACGGAAACCCGAGGCCGCTGTTGTATTACCCGCTGCACTAGCTTCGCGTTGCCCTCTGTGGTTGCCGTACGCAGTCGCCCTACCGTTCCAGCACGTTCATCCGTCACGTTCCCAGTCCGTTGAAATTTTTCAGACAGATCCTTTATTGTATCGCTTTTCGGTCCTTTGGTTACGTTAAACCTCCTTTGAAAACTTCGTCTTGTTGCAACAACACTGTGTTCTAGGCGGTGGAATTCCAACACCAGAAAAATCCTCTGTTCTAAGGAATAAAACTTGTTGTCTACAGCACACTTGCACGGTGTGAACAGCACACGCTTACAGCAGAAAAACGACGTACAGAATGGCGCACCCGCAGACTGCGTTGTCTTCTATATCTTTCACATCACTTGCAGCGCCATCTGTTGTTGAAAATTGTAACTACTGTAATTTCGAAAGTTTGTCCGCCTGAAAATGTACTGTTGTCCCAAGCATATTGCAACAAACGGTGTATTTCTATCGCTGCTCGTTTAGTTTTTATTGCCGTTTCAAATATACCGGTCATTTTTGAAACACCCTGTATATACATAATAATATCTTAATACACGAAATACGTTGGAAGTTAACACTAAAACTATTTGTCTCTTTGCAGTCTGTTCCATGGAACAATAAATTTGACACCACATACCTATTATTTAGCAGTACTAACTGTTTCAAAACGAACACATGATTTTACTTTCACTGTCGATCAGTGAATGGAGTATACCAACATAAACTATTAAACTTCTTTAAGTATGAAAGCAGGAACCTGAAAACAGTTTGGTTGTTTATAACAGAACAAATCACATCCTAGTTTGTCAGTTCCTGTATCAAATTTATCACAGTACGTGTACTTACAGTCCATACCTTTCCCTTCTTTTTCCTTTCACTACGCTTTTACCTTCCTTCTTATATGTATTTTTTTAATAAAGAAAACTTCCATGTTTGCAGGTGAGCTACAAATTGTTGCACTAATACTTGGTGTACAATATAGCGACGAGTGTTTCGCGAGAAGAATATTTATTATTTTCGCTGTTTACAAACAACAGGGAGAAATCACGAAACTGTTTGTACTATTGGTTATGAGTTGAGTATGCTTGATTGACAACGTATAACTGGTGACAGCACCAAGTACACCATCTATACTGCGTGCATCCATACACACGTGGTGTAAATTAAGACCGGTCCTTCTGGCTACGTTATGTGGTCAAATTCTTCTTTCACAGATGCATTGGTTTATAACCACAATAGCCATTTCAGTATAACATTACCCTGATTTACAGTCTACAATGAAACATAAATACCTGTAATCTTCACGTCATGATACTACTGTCTCAAGGTAGTTCTCTCGCCAAAATCATTAATGTTGTTACCTAATCGTCAGTGGTACTAATATTCAACAGTGAAATGCCCAAATTACATAAACCGAAACCATTTTAATAGAGAAAATTAATATATGGGCATACTAAGTTAACGTTTCTATAAGAAGAGAGTTTACATTTCTTTTTTACAAAACATATAATAATTGTTGTGCATATAGCTACATAAACGGAAGCCCCCCAAGTAAATATGTTAGTACCGGTGCTGAATTCTGGTGTTTCGGCCTAGGGACGCCATGTCAATCAACAGCAGCGCTACTCTGGTTCTTAGGAAGGTGGCTCTGGCGCCTTCAATAGGACACAGCACTTCATCGCCCGTAAGCATTGTTTCACTTATTTTCGACCTATTTTGAATTTGTTTCGATATTTCTGTGTCATTTTTTAGTGTTACTTTACTGTTGTTTCTGTCATGGAAATTCTTTGACTATTCATACATGTTTCAGTTATGTAAAACTTTCCAGCGATGTTTAAAATGTGCTTGTGAATTTAAATAACTACTGAAATGATTGTTATGTGATGTACTGTAAATGACTTGGTCCATAGTTAGGGAACGTAGAGTTGAATGTAAAAGATGTGAGATAACCCAGCAGCTACGGATGTTGTCTGGCGGAGTGGAAAAGATGTGGTTGCCGCGCAAGTGGCAACTCGTCCTTTGAGACGGGTAAGAGTCGGGGCTGAGCAGTGCTGTGGTTAACACCTCGATAGCGGATGATTGTGGCTCATATTTCTTGAGTTTTGGGCAGTATTTGTCTGCCTCGGATGCTGCATTTGGTGATACCATTATCATGGCATGATTTTGGCCTTATATATATAATTCCGACGCCAAGAAGATATATAACCGGGCGAAGACAACAGTGTTACTATGATTGCATCGCCACCAGGTTAACAGCCACTGTAAATTACGCCACCAGTACCACCAGCTTTCCGCTAAATTGTTTATACTTGGCACTCTTTAAATGGATCAGGTATTTGTGAAATTTGGTTGATTTTATAATAATAAATGTGATGTTGCTAAAAACTCTAACACCCACGATTACTCCAAATCACAAACCTGGACAGGAATCCCATCCTAGTGAATTTAATTCAGTGTCCTAATTAATTATGAGGAAGTGGCTGAACTTGAATTTAATGCTTTGTTTTCATTTCCAGAGCCAATTCGTCTTTGGAGTATTTCAAAAGACTGCTTACGAAACCACGTACGTTATTTAAAGAATTATAGATTGTTGTGCTTTTCTTAATAGATAGTTAAGAAAATATATAAGGATACTTACCATTTCTCATACATACTGGTGTGGTTTTGTTAATGAGCATGGTTCTTCTAACCATGCAAGTATAACGGCCCTCATGTACTGGTCTAGTTAGTTAATGAAGCAATATAAAGGCTCCTTCAGAGCCAGTGTTGTGAGATTGGCATTCTGTTACTTCAAACCAAGTTTAAGAATGGCCTGTTTACTGTGTTATCTATTCTAATTCAAGTTGGTTAATGCGCAGGCATGGAGACTCCGTACTAAGCAATGAAGTTATAGATTATGGTCATTAGCAAACCTTCTAGTTTACATTCAGAATCATTTCAAGCTTTTCCCCGTCCAGTACTGCTACTAATTTCAAGTGTGTCGGTAATTGGTTTTATGAACTATTGGACCGAGTTCATTTAAGGTACGTGTTGTTGAGAGGCATATGTTACTGTTCGCTATCTCATTCGCCATTTGTTTGTTAGTAGCGCATTTATCTGTAAGGTTAGGTTACTGTGTTGTAGTAGAAACAGATGTAAGTAAAGAGTTTAAAGCGTGTGTGTGTCAAACAAGATTAGGTTAGCCTTAGCACTGCCTTCTGCTTTAACATTTTCCTTGACACAAGAATGCCTAATTAGTCTGGCCACCGGTTTCAATATGTAATGTTACAACTTCCTTCTGTGCTCGGGTAACGTCTGTTGCTGACCCACTGTTTAGTGTTGGTTATACTTTACTGGAGTATTTCGGAAACGAATCGCAGTTTTCTTGTTCTGATTCCATTAAGTTATCTGACGGCCAGCTTTTCAAAAGTTCCTCGCAGAGGCATAACGTTGTCATCGGTTGCCGTTTTAAGGCGACCGATGTTACCGTTACACACTAATTGAATTACACAATCACAGATGACTTGCGGTCGTCTCACCCTTCATTAATGCTCTGGAGTGTCGATATACAGTGGTAACAGGTATAAATATAGATATTTCAATTGGTGTCTGCGGATGGTGCAATGAACAACATTACACCAATATTTATATCATTTTCCGACTAATAATTATAGTTTTTACGAGTCGAATAATTTTAGGTTGGTAAATATATCCACCCCGTACATGTGGCAAGGGCAAGCCATTAACGTTCATTTTCCCCTAGGCATCAGGTCAGGTCTGGAAGCGTGGATGCGAAGGCACAAAACGGTTGGTCTACCGAGAGGCGTAATCCAATTAGTGGTGCAGCTATGACTGTATAGAAAACATGATGTCATAAAGCTTGTTACAGGTTTCTAAGAAGACTATTCGACGCATAGAAAAAATAACCGACACACTGATGTGTGTAAATATTAAGGTACGTCATATAAAAATATATGCACTTACACACGTTATACTCTGTATTACACAATCTGCCTCAAACATTTGCCCGATCTCCGTCGTTTCCCGTTTATTCTTCAGAGCCACTCAAACAACCCTTTGACTTGTGTTGCAGTGCCTCTGGAGAAAAAGATATCTTGGCTATCCTTCCTCCCACATTGTCGGTCTGTGTCTGTCTCGTAACCACTTTTTCTGCGATTACTGTGCAATAGCTAACTGTTTGAGAGATACCTCGACTGATACTCCCATGTTCCAAATGCCAATTTTTCAAGGTCTCTCAAGAAGGTGACCAGCTGCACGTGTAAGTCATCTGGAAATGCTGCGTTGCGATCTCCACCTGGGATGTTCCCAGTTACAGTAGGCACTCCGAACGCCTCTGCCCCCCCCCCCCCCCCCTGCCCATCCGACAATCACCTCCCAACCAGCTAATACGCACTCACACCATTCGTCAACTGTCTAAGCTCTTATAAGGATGAAATTTTAATCAACACTTCCTACAGGCACGGAAACTGGACTGTCAGTGTGGTATCGTTCGTTCAAGGTGTCAATAATTAACACCTAACATCATCATAGTGGAACTGTTATTCCCGGGCGAATGTTCGTACTTACACTGATAGACATACATGGCAGAGATATATAAGAATGGCCCATGCACTTGGTTCCACGCCCTCAAGTCCACAAGCAAGCAGTGTTTAAATGGGACGTTACGCCGCAGTTGTTTCTAACTTTTATGATGTCATCATATTTGAGATTTCACGTCACATATAACTTCTTAAGTGAGTATTTTTGGACCCCTTCCTCTGCCTCAGCTAGTAATTTCCTCTAGTACAATGGTGCCGTTGAGATTGCTCACACTTTAAAACATTCCTGTGCTGATTTTAGTTTTTGGACCAAATCTAAAGTGGATTATGATGCAATGGACTCTACCCAGAAAGAGATTGCAATTTTGTTTCCATACCATTACGCATCGCTTGCTAGGCGAAAAATTAAAAAAAAGTGGTGGTGTAAAGTGAGGAACTTCACTTGCTGCACACCAGTAAGATATCTGTTTGCCAATACTTCTCCTTGTGCATACTTTGCATTTCCTTGTTAGTATTTCTTTCGTTATGCTTGGCAAAAATTTAGGAAACTGCCTGATTATAAGACCGTCGCTTTGGTGGTCGAAGTGGGCGTCAAATTAATGACCCACGTAGTGGAGAAGATATGAACATCTGTTCACCGAGAGTAATAACGAATCCAGTATGATTTTCGCGACGCCATATATTTTGAACTTTTCTTCGTCGGGAACGACACTCTACAGAATTCAAGAAAGAAATTTCCAGCATTTGACTGTTAACTGCTCACTTATTTTACACTACCGTGATTAGTTCTATATGGCCATTTTAAAGTGCACGTTGAAATGGTATATATCTCTAATCTGTCTCTGATGATCCCATGCCACAGACAGGGTAGACATATTTTAACATTTCAACATGCTGAGAATGCCTATAAAGCCGAAATAATGATTGTATAGTATAAATAAACAGTTAACTGTCAAATGGTGGAAATACATTCTTTTTAAAAGGCCTTGTAATTTGTACAGAATGTGTTCATTGAAGCATAGACATCAAATATACAGCGGAAAACCTGATATTTTTTTAATTTTTCTTTGGTCTACTCCTGCCCATTTCGTAGCCTTGTTACTTTCGAATATGAATGCCAAGGTTGCAGGTTGCGCTTTTGTATTTGAATCACAAGTAGCACCAGTGCCATGTCGTCAGTAAGCGGCATATGCTAGTCGTGGCCAGTCACGTTTCTGTGTGGTTGTGAGTGCATTATGTCGGAGTTAGTGAACTTGAACGTGGGCAAGTTCTTGGTGCTCGTATTGTCGGTGCTCCCGTAACTAAGGTAGCCCAGGTGTTTCAAGTGTCTGAGTTTTCAAGGGATCCCATATCGAAGATTTATATCGCATACAGGGAGAGGGGAAAAACATCAGCTAAGTCATACCACGGATGAATGTTTGTGTTGAGTGATCGTGGCATATGGTCATTGAAGAACAGTGGGAAGAAAAATAAGAGGACAACGGCTCCAGAAGTCACTGCAGAACTGAATGTCAAACTCAAGAACCATGACAGCACCAAAATATCACGATGGGAGATACAATAGTTGAAATTATCAAACTGTATATCAGCGATGAAAGTACTGTGGTATTGTATGGGCCTCAATCTTATTCTGCAAGATTGCATTGTTACCTAGGATTACGTGACCATGTCGGTTGATGAGGTCCATCCTATGGTGCATTATTTTATCCCTTGTCGTGATGCTGTGTTCCAAGACGGCAGAGTCCCTGTCGTCAAAGCTTATGTCGCTCAGGTCTAGTTTTTTAGCAAGAGGATGAACTGTCGCATCTCCCCTTCCAACCGCAGTCACCCGATCACAACTTCATTGAGACTTCATGGAGGGAAATGTGCATCGTTGCTGGCCACCATCACTGATACCTCAGGTTGCTACTATTTTGCAGGACGAAAGGTTAAAGATACCTGTATTCATCCATTCCGAGGCAACTGGAAACTGTTTTGACTGCCAAAGGCTTTCCTACACCACATTAGTCACGGTAATGTGTTGTGATTTCGGTTTTACCATTTTTTACTCATCGCCTGTACGTCTTTTTAATTTGTGAACCGTGTCTCGACTAGCGTTCTAGATGAGAAGAAACAACAACGACCATTTCGGAGATTACCGCAAGCAATCTCTAAAGTAGTTTGATAAGTTATTTTCCCTTCAGTCTGTGGACTTCAGTAATTGTTCAAATGGCTCTGAGCACTATGGGACTCAACTGCTGAGGTCATTAGTCCCCTAGAACTTAGAACTAGTTAAACCTAACTAACCTAAGGACATCACAAACATCCATGCCCGAGGCAGGATTCGAACCTGCGACCGTAGCGGTCTTGCGGTTCCAGATTGCAGCGCCTTTAACTGCACGGCCACTTCGGCCGGCTTCAGTAATTGTGTCTTTACCGGTAAACACAATGAAAAACATAACTGGTCGAGAATACATCATTTTGTCTGACTTACGGTACCATCAGTGTAGGAAGTATTAACAGATAGCAACATAACACTTGTCTTCAAAATATCGCAGGAGAGCATCTGTTAAGTATGGAAGGTAGGAGAGAGGTACTGGCGGAAGTAGAACTGTGAGGATATGTCGTGAGTCGTGCTCGGGTATCTTAGTTGTTGCCGGCACGTAGATCAGCGTGTCCGATTAGAGAGCTGAGTGCCCTCTGTAATTAAAAAACTGAGGAAAGTATTCAATGATGAACTTGAAGGGCTGAGGGCCCTCTGTAATAAAAAAACTCCGTCAAAGTGTTCAACCATGAACTTGGAGGATTGTCATATGACATCCAGTCAGTCCAAATGACAAACAAAATGAAGAGAATAAGAAGTCGGTAGAACACCTGCCCGCAAAAGTCAAAGGTCACTAGTTCGTGTCTCGGTCTATGTGACAAACAACTCTAATCTACCAGGAAGTATCATATCAGCGCACTCTCTGTTGCAGAGCGTAAATTTCATTTTTGAATTGTAACAGTTGCCCGACTGAAACTCGTCATTCGCATTCGCTACAAAGCACGGGAATTCCGTGGGCATATCTGTCACGACACTCAACGGGTTAGTACTATCGTTCCCGCGTTTCCGAGTAATGCTTACAGTGTGGTGGCATTGTAAATTCGCTATGCATTTCAAGAAACGCTACGCTCTGCTCACTCTTAATACTGAGACGAGGGATTCTGGCGTCAGACTATGGTACGCGACACCATTTCAAACATGCAGCGGTTATAACAGTATTAAGCGCCTCAATGTAGACGAGGTCTGTTTCAGTACCATCAGGAATTTAATTAAGTCTCTGTGTCGACTGTTAAGGGCCGCGTTGTTAATGAGGTAAGTGATATTATGGCACATTACTGTTTTAATGGGACCGTTTGGGGCCCTGGATTTAAAGCCGAAGATATCCTGGTGAACATTAACGCCGTATCTAGCAGGAACTCGGGGCTCAAAGGGCTTCCAGATTCAATGAATTCCGCGGCCGCAACTGCGAGGGTGCCCCGGCAAAGCCGATTTAAATTCCTACGAGTCGGCCAAAGTTTCTTTGAGGGATAAAGTATGCAGCTTGTTTACGAGACACAGAATGTAGCCGTTCCCAGCCTTTAGGACTAAGATTCAACTCAAAGATGCTGCTTGAGGAGTACTGTTACTTACTGAATATGAATTAGGAGACCCAGTTAATTGTCTGTTTCTATTGTGGTATGTCGATGTGTGACATCTAATTATTTTCCTTCCAATTTCTATGCAACCATTCCCTGTACTCCAAAGTGACACGCAAAGCATCTTATCATGATACCTAGTATTCAGTCACATTCTTTGTCAATAATAAGATGATTAACTCTCATCACAAAGTAAAAGAGAACAGTAGGCTATCTGGTTTAAGTATTTTGGGCTCTTTTTTGTATACCTTGAGCCTGCAAGCTCTACGTCACCGTCGTTGGATGTCGAGGGAGACTTTGGAGTGAGCTGGAATCTCCCACACAGTTTGGAGACTTTGGATGGTAAACATATGGTTCTGCAGTACCCACGTAAAAATAGGAAGCAGCTCATTTAGATATAAGTAACATTTGTCCTTTTATTTTCTCACGCCAAGACAAACTACTTATGAGTGAGAGTTTCGTAAGGGAGTTGGTAGATCCTGGCGCTTTAGCTTCGTTTGCAGCTTATGTTTATCGGTTGGAAACTAGATGTACTGCCTGCCGCAGTTTCCATAGCTACAGATATATTCAATCTCGCTTGCTAATCTTGTCATTCCTGGATCGTACAGAAACTATCCTTCATGACTTACAGTAGGTGAGTCTATGGCTTGTATGTGACTTAATTAATGAAGGTAACAAGGTGAAACTTAGAGACCAATAACAGACAGTGAACTGAAATTATATCAAATATATTCGCAGTTAGACGGCCATGGCGGCCGAGAGGTTCTAGGCGCTTCAGTCCGGAACCGCGCGATCGCTACGGTCGCAGGTTCGAATCCTGCCTCGGGCATGGATATCTGTGATGTCCTTAGGTTAGTTAGGTTTAAGAAGTTCTAAGTTATAGGGGACTGAAGACCTCCAATGTTAAGTCCCATAGTGCTCAGAGCCATTATTCGCAGTTAAAAACAAGACATAAATGCGAGGTAATCTTCCCACAAATAATGAAACTTGACATACCCACTATGCTGGGCTGTACAGTGAGCTGCCGTCTTACTGTAGGTAAATACAGATCGAAAACAACGTTAATTAAACGAGAAACGACATCTGAGATTTACGACAGAAAGTTAGTTAGCTGTCACACAATACGAACACAAACAGCGGTGGCACGGCAAAGCTTATCGCGCCTAGCATCGATGCAGTCGTAACGCTTGTTGCTCTCGGAGTAAATAGCGTATCTGCAAGTTAATCACGACCGAACATGCCACGAGGATTTTACCTCGAACGATCTTGACCAGGAACGGCCACGACGTGCTGAACTATACGAGTGGAGCGTGTGCGGGTGAACCGCCTTGGTCGGTCTTTCCCGGCAGTACACGGAACAGCTCGACATTTTATTTTGCATTGTGGTGTGACACTTTCCGGTCGGTAAAACGCTTTGACTTCGGCAAAATTGTGCTGCCACTGCTATTTAACTCACCCTATTTGTTCATTGAATGAAGCACGCTCAAAACTGCAGTGGCTCTTTGCACAAAAAGAGGTGGTCTAGCGACGTGTCGTACCAATTCTTTAAAACGAATGGGAACGACGGAACAGAGGAATGATAACTTTAAATCTGCGTAAGCGACAGGTACGGCATATTTGCTTTGAAACAACATCACAGAACCATACAGGAGGAATTTAAAAGTTCATTTGACAAAGAAAGAAGATAAACTTATAACGATCGTCGGACAGGATTCATTGTCTCAAAAAGCACTACACTTCGTGATCAAAAGTATCCGGGCACCTGGCTGAAAATGACTTGCAAGTTCGTGGCGTCCCCCCCCCCCCCCCCCCCAATCGGTAATGCTGCAATTTAATATGGTGTTGGCCCACCCTCAGCCTTGGTGACATCTTTCACTCTCACAGGTATACGTTGAACAAGGTGCTGGAATGTTTCTTGGCGAATTGCAGTCCATTCTTCACGGAATGCTGCACTGAGGAACGGTATCGATGTTGGTCGCTGAGGCCTGGCACGAAATCGTCGTTCCAAGACATCCCAAAGGTGTTCTATAGGATTCAGGTGAGTACTCAGTGCATGCCAGTCCATTACAGGGATGTTACTATCGTGTAACCACTCCGCCACAGGCCGTGCGTTATGAACAGGTGCTCGATGGTGTTGAAAGATGCAATCGGTATCCCCCAATTGCTTTTCAACAGTGGGAAGCAAGAAGGTGCTTAAAACATCAATGTAGGCCTGTGCTGTGATAGTGCCACGGAAAACAACAAGTGGTGCATGCCCCCTTCATGAAAAAAACGACCACGCCATAACACCACCACCCCCGAATTTTACTGTTGGCACGTACCGTGATTCGTCACTCCACATAACGTTTATCCACTGTTCAATCGTCCAATGTTTACTCTCCTTACACCAAGCGAGGCGTCGTTTGGCATTTACCGGCGTGATCTGTGTCTTACGAGCAGCCGCTCGATCATAAAATCCAAGTTTTCTCACCTCACACCTAACTGTCATAGAACTTGCAGTGGATCCTGATACAGTTTGGAATTCCTGTGTGATGATCTGGACAGATGTCTGCCTATTGCACATTACGACCCTGTTCAACTGTCGGCAGTCTCTGTCAGTTAACAGACGAGGTCGGCCTGTACTATATTGTGCTTCACGTTTCTACTTCACTATCATATCGGGAACAGTGGACGTTGAGTTGTTTAGGAGTATGGAAATATACGTACAGACGTATGACACAAGTGACACCCTATTACACGACTCTCTCTCGATGTCTAATGCCTACTGAGGTTGCTGGCATGGAGTACCTGGCAGTAGGGGCAGCACAATGCACCTAATATGAAAAACATATGTTTTTATGGATGTCCGGATACTTTTGATCACGTAGTGTATGTGCTAAATTTGAAGGCCTGGAGCACTCCATTGTCAGTTGCAACAATTTTCAAGGCAACTGAACGGAGAAAGTGAACACTTCATATATTTCTGCAAAGTACATTGGTTAAGTCAAGGGGCATCTCTGGAACGCTCTTTTGATTAACTCTCTATGGCTGAATTTACCAAGGAAAAGAAAAAGGTGCAGGAACGAAAATTAGAACAGCTGAAATGGACTGCAGACTTCACACTTTACGTGAACTTGACTGCACACTGTTCACAGTAAGATTTGATGGGGATGCCCGAGGTCACTGGTATTAAAGAAACCGCGAGGTTTGACGAATTCATTGTGGCCTTGAAAGAAGTACAAGGATAGTTTCATAAGGATATTGAGGACGCTGTCTATTGTACACCTGATTGCGAGTTTTCTTCGTGATCGTTTGCCATTTCAGTTTAAAGTGCTCTGGTACATGTGCAGATTTAATTGACTGACACGTAAGGTAATTCCAGTTTTAATGAAAAATCTTTTTACCTTAAAACTGTCTAGTACGGCTACATTGCTTCCCTCAGGTAGAGTTTCCAGGTCTCTGTAACGAGATCGCAAAAGTGCTACAGTATTTCGATAGATATATTTCTGTGAAAGACATTTTTTCGATTATGAAATTAATTAAGTCACAATTACATGGCAATTTCAGAGCGAAACTCCGTGAAACTGTCAGCGTCTGTCCGTATGCCTGAAGTTTGCACCAGAAAAAAATCATGTTATGTATTCAACACGTCAAAAATATAGTTAAATAATACTCAAAATCTGTTTCTGTGTGGCCTTGGTTCTAAAAATGCGACTGAATTGCCTTCTAAATGCGGCACGTTTGCAGTTTTCCCTTCTTCCCCCTTTCTCGCGCTCAGGCAGCAGGGCGTGGCGTTCGGGGAAATGAGAAGCGAGGCTGAACGCTTTGCCACTCATGCCCAGGCACAGCCCGTCAGCCTAAATCTTGGCCACCCTTGGTCTTTACTAAAGGTGGCTGAAGCTCACACGGTTTCTTCCAGTGTGACGGGCGCCAATATGGACTACGCACAATGAAATGGCGGCAACTCACGCTCTACTGTAAATACCGATGTGTAGCCCAACAAAAACTACAACGATATGGGGATAGAAGAACTTCTCTCCGTAGCGTTGTAACCTCAGATGCAGCACGGCAGAGTGGCTTCCCTGACAATAAAAGGTCCTTTTTGCCAAATTCTCTGGGAATGGCAATTCAAGGGGCTCTGCCACTGCAGGGATAGCTCGACCTCCCGGCACTCAGGGTGGTGACCCTTCTGCGGCGCCAGTTATTCGAAAGCAGGCGGGAATAGTATCCTCACACAACAGCGTGGCTCCAGGTTTAATCTGAAACAAACAACTCCTAGAATCTAAAGATTTTATCATCTTGCGAATTCTTGGTTCTACAGCTACATCTACATTAATACTCCGCAAGCCACCCAACGGTGTGTGGCGGAGGGCACTTAAGTGCCACTGTCATTACCTCCCTTTCCTGTTCAAGTCGCGTATGGTTCGCGGGAAGAACGACTGCCGGAAAGCCTCAGTGCGCGCTCCAAATCAATTTTACATTCGTGATCTCCTCGGGAGGTATAGGTAGGGGGAAGCAATATATTCGATTCAGAAACGCCTCCTCTCGAAACCTGGACAGCAAGCCACACCGAGATGCAGAGCGGCTCTCTTGCAGAGTCTGCCACTTGATTTTGCTGAACATCTCCGTAACGCTATCACGCAAGTTCTTTCCGCGTACTCTGTGTAGAATCGAAGTGGTATCCCGTCAGGTCCTGTGGACTTTCCTCTGTTGAGAGATTTCAGTTGCTTTTCTATTCCTTGGACAGTTATTTCGATGTCAGCCATCTTTTCGTTCGTGCGAGGACTTAGAGGAGGAACTGCAGTGCGGTCTTCCTCTGTGAAACAGCTTTGGAAAAAGGTGTTTAGTATATGGAAAGGTGTTTAGTATTGATTGGTGGACATGATAATTGCTCCGCTCCCAACATTCGGTGCTACATGCTACATTCGTAGCCCGTAGCAACGTTCGTTTTGTGCTCTGCTTTAGATCACTTCAATGCTGAAAGATTCATTTTTCCACATACACACAAATTTGTCTTTCCGTTAGCGCTTTCGTCGTATGGCCTAAGGAAAAGCATTATCTTGATTTTATTCGTTTGTGGTTAGCCAACTCGGCGAATTATAAAGGCAGAGTAAAGCTGGAAACAACAAACACAAATCTGAAACAAATAAAAAAATGAAATTTTCACTCTCCAGCGGAGTGTGCACTGATATGGAATTTCCTGGTAGACGAAAACTGTGTGACAGACCGAGGCTCGAGCTCGAGGCTTACTCTTCTACAAGTTCAAATCTCGATCTAGCGTACGGTTTTGATCAGTCAGGAAGTTTAGTACCAGCACACGTTCCACTGAAGAGTGAAAATTTCATTCTGAAAATATCTCCCAGTGTGTGGCTAAGCCACGTCTCCGAATAACCTTTCTTCCAGGAGTGCTAGTCTTGCAAGTTTCGTAGGAGAGCTTCTGTGAAACCTGAAAGTTAGATAATGAGGAACTGGTGGTAGTAAAGATGCGAAAACTGCTCGTGATGGGGTAGCTCAGTTAACAGAGCACTTTCTTGCTAAAACCAAGTCCCGGTTCTGCACATAATTATAATCTGCCAAAAGTTTCAAAATTAAAAGCCTTCGCTCATCGGATGGACGGGAAAAATGATTTTAATGCTTAACCAATGATTTAATTAGTTGATCTGTAAACCTGTGGCTAATATCACCGAAATCATGGTTACCTAAGCAATATGAGTCAGCAATTAGGAACTTTGTTTTCTTAATTTAGTTGAAATTTCATTTTTGTAAGCGTTATTGGTCTTCACAGCTGCTTAGGCTTCTCCATTCATGTGCGAAGGAACATCGCATCGTACCTCTGAACAACACGGGCACTGCAATATCGTTTTTGCCCTTCGACACTAGACAAGCGACTTTCAGTTAAAATGCCTCCCTACACGGGAATCTACGTACGATGTACGAGAGTAGGTCGTAGATGCTTGTTTATCGACATACGGATGTTTGGGTCTGATCGTGAATAGTTTTCGGATAGCCTAACGCTAAGGTGACCACCAGCAATAAGCGCGGTATCCGGGTTCCAGTTTCTGTCCTGCACAGATTATCACTGCCGTCATTCCATCACACTCTTACAGCTAATACTCGTCCATATTCGCAACTGTGAATACATTTCATGCATACTGAAAATGTCTTATGTCAGTCTCACGATAATTATAAATCGACGTCATTTTGCTTGTTATGTGGTGGCCCCATTACATTTTAAAACCGATGTCATTTTGCTTTTCATGTGGCTTTTGGCCTCAGGGCAATTAAAAACCGATTTCTCACAGCCGATGTGGTACGACGTTGCCTTGGTGGATGGGCACTGTAACAGCGCCACTACAGCGTAGTCATGCACATTGAACAGTGTGGATGGAGTAACGTGCAACTCAAACTGTAGCCGTCATATTCCGCATCATCCGTCACTTTTAGCCGATCCAATTTTTGTTAATTTTTTTTTTTTTTTTGTCAGTGACGTTTCGCCTGTGTCAATAATATGGTGTCCAAATTTCTACTGAGTTTTGAAACTAGAACTTTAATTATGGGCAACCTGTATGTAGCTAAGTAAAAGGTAAATGACAAATGTTGATCGTGTTAGGACAGCAACCAGCCACAAATTTACTTTGAGTTCCTTTATTCAAAGGAAACCGTTACCGGTTTCGAATCGTTGCGATTCATCATCAGACGGTTTACACGCTTTCTTTCTACATTTGGTGTGTTTTTTACAGATCACACCAAATGTAGAAAGAAAGCGTGTAAACCGTCTGATGATGAATCGCAACGATTCGAAACCGGTAACGGTTTCCTATGAATAAAGGAACTCAAAGTAAATTTGTGGCTGGTTGCTGTCCTAACACGATCAACATTTGTCTTCAAAAACAGCCACGGTCTCCAATATGTCATCGTATGACAAAATTGCAAAAAGGTAAATGATATGTAGCACTATGTTTCCTTCATATGGATAGCCATCACTTCCTTATTCAACGTTCTGTAAATGTTCACGATGTGTCGCTAAAACACTAACAGTGCACAGGTTTCTTCACTTATTGAACGCCAGTTCTTATATACGTACATGTACCGTACGTTTTAGACGAACGTCGTGACTATATTTACACGGTACTCCTCTTGCAGCCCTCGCCTGCTACTTATGCTTTGTGCGCAACTGCGCGGTCGTGTGGGTTGCCGGGTCAGCGGGCGCAAGCAGCCATTAGCCAAGTGCTCGCGAGTGGAGGCACGCTCTCGGGTGTCCGCCGTCCGCGCGTGTAGAGAGGCGGCCGGCGTGTTCCCGACAGCTCTATTGTCCGGATGCGCGCCACCACTCAATGCGTGGTCCCTGCCTCGCTGTGGCTGCCCGTCAGTGGCTACCGAAGCGGAAACTGGCGCCAGAATTTTGGTTGCTAGGCGTGGCAAATAATTCTCACAGTAAATCTGTACTTGTGGTCAGTGCTATCGACACCATTCTTGAAACGTCATGATGGACATGAGGCTTACTGACTCTCGAACATGCATCGTTGTTATTCGGTCCACTAAATTGTGTCATTTCCGTACCCGAACATTCTTTACGAACAATGACGTATGTTCGTCACAGAATATGAAGTGAAATTATTGTTTTTTATCATCTGATACGTAGGTGGCCATGAAAATGTACCATTATTCTTTCCGAAACGAAAGTTAATGAGATATTCGGTTGGAGTAGAGCAAATTCAGTAGCCTTAAATCTTCATAGGACATGACTTACGGCACAGTGAATCACACTCAGTTTCAGAATATATTTAAAAAAAAATACAGCAAGCAGTTTGTGTAATGGAACTCAGACTTCAAACAGTGTATGAAACTGGATTAAGAATACCTTCGATCTAACGAGATCAACTAGTTTATTCTGCAACAAATCTCATATCACAACCAGTTTTTTATATGTGAAAATGAATGTTACATAATTAATGAACATTAAATCCCAGCCACGTTATCAGCTGTCAGTTGAGTGTTCGGTATCAGTCTTCAAATACCAAAAGCGTTGGTTTGATGAGAATAGCATCATACTTTCTTTCTACCTCAAATACCTTTCCAACACTAGTTAGCATACTTTGTTCAAACACCTTCTGTTCCATTGACTTAAATTCATCACCTCCTTCTTAATCACCTTTGTTCGCAACACTTCCATACAAATTATTCTCATCACCGTTGTTCGCAATAGTTCTACACAAATTTTTCTTATTCGTGGCTCCATTGCAACATGACAGCTACGTATTAATCACTAACCTGGGATCTATCCACTAGAATAACCGTCCTGAAGGGTAATTTTATGTATAAGAGCGGAGAGGTAACAGTAAGAAGAAGTGCTATGATCCTAGAAGATGTAATGTAGGATAAAAGTACTTCTCTGCTGATGTTCAATCCGTATGTCCAAGAAGCAAAGATGAAAAGAAGAACAATTCGTAATACAAGATTATCAAAGATAAGATCCCACTGATGACGTCTCCATCCATTACATACTGCATGGAATAATCAATTTAATTAGCACGTAATACGGACTGAGAGGAAACCTAAGAAAGACGAAAGTAATTACATAACGGAAATGAAGTTAGCTATAAACTTAGTATCAAATTTGTGGACCATGTGTTAGGGGAAAAAAGGGAATTCTACCACTTAGGAATAAAAATAACGCTTGATGGTCGAATCATGGAGGAAAAAAGAAGCAGACTATTATAGGCAAATTCCGGTAAAAGAAAACTACTACTATTAATCGTAGGCCTTAACTTGAGGAAGAAATTTCTGAAATTGCATATACACTACTGGCCATAAAAATTGCTACACCACGAAGATGACGTGCTACAGACGCGAAATCTAACCGACAGGAAGAAGATGCTGTGATATGCAAATGATTAGCTTTCCAAGCATTCACACAAGGTTAGCGCCGGTGGTGACACCTACAACGTGATGACATGAGGAAAGTTTCCAACCGATTTCTTATACACAAACAGCAGTTGACGGGCGTTGCCTGGTGAAACGTTGTTGTGATGCCTCGTGTAAGGAGGAGAAATGCGTACCATCACGTTTTCAACTTTGATAAAGGTCGGATTGTAGCCTGTCGTGATTGCGGTTTATCGTATCGCGACATTGCTGTTCGCGTTGGTCGAGATCCAATGACTATTAGCGGAATATGGAATCGGTGGGTTCAGGAGGGTAATACGGAACGCCGTGCTGGATCCCAACGGCCTCGTATCACTGGCAGTCGAAATGACAGGCATCTTATCCGCATGGCTGTAGCGGATAGTGCAGCCACGTCTCGATCCCTGAGTCAACAGATGGGGACGTTTGAAAGACAATAGCCATCTGCACGAACAGTTCGACGACGTTTGCAGCAGAATGGACTATCAGCTCGGAGACCATGGCTGCGGTTACCCTTGACGCTGCATCACAGACAGGAACGCCTGCGATGGTATAATCAACGACGAACCTGGGTGCACAAATGGCAAAACGTCATTTTTTAGGATGAATCCAGGTTCTGTTTACAGCATCATGATGGTCGCATCCGTGTTTGGCGACATCGTAGTGAACGCACATTGGAAGCGTGTATTCGTCATCGCCATACTGGCGTATCACCCGGCATGATGGTATGGGGTGCCATTGGTTACACGTCTCGATCACCTCTTGCTCGCATTGACGGCACTTTGAGCAGTGGACGTTACATTTCAAATATGTTACGACCCGTGGCTCTACCCTTAATTCGATCCCTGCGGAACCCTACATTTAACAGGATAATGCACGACCGCCTGTTGCACTTCCTGTACGGGCCTTTCTGGATACAGAAAACGTTCGACTGCTGCCCTGGCCAGCACGTTCTCCAGATCTCTCACCAACTGAAAACGTCTGGTCAATGGTGGCCGAGCAACTGGTTCGTCACAATACGCCAGTCACTACTCTTGATGAACTGTGGTATGGTGTTGAAGCTGCATGGGCAGCTGTACTTGAACACGCCATCCAAGCTCTGTTTGACTCAATGCCCAGGCATATCAAGGCCGTTATTACGGCCGGAGGAGGTTGTTCTGGGTACTGATTTCTCAGGATTTATGCACCCAAATTGCATGAAAATGTAATCACATGTCAGTTCTAGTATTATATATTTGTCCAATGAATACCCGTTTATCATCTGAATTTCTTCTTGGCGTAGCAATTTAAATGGCCAGTAGTGTACAATGCTTAGCATTGAAAGTAAGGTAATCATGGATTGTGAGATAACAGCAAAAATAGAGAATAGAATAACATTTTTAGTCATGAGCTTCTTGACCACATTTGGTGGATAAAATCTAGAGATTCACCTTCAGAACTAAGAACCCATATCTTGTTACTAAAGCAATAAGTCATGACGTAACCACTCATGTTGGTCATTTGATATTAAATTACCACAATGATTGCTACTTCAATTTTTTGTAACAGGGCACAGGAGTTTTACTTCTGATGACGGCTCGCTGGACTAGAGACGAGTTAACTGTAATTTGTCTATCACATGCCATCAAGACATTTATGAATGAAAGTGTTTAGTGCATACCTCGTGTGCTCCAAGTGACAATGTCGATTTTCATTCAGAATCAAAGCGTTTGAGAAATAGTGGCACAGATGGGTGGTACAAATGGAGATAACTGACGAGGAATTAGAAGGAGTTTTATAGACGCGTTAAGGCGAGGAACATCTGTAAAAGAAGAATGGATATATGGTAGGACACGCAGGAATAAATTACATAGTAATAGATGGAATTGTAGAGGGCGTAAATTGTAGAGGAAAGCTCAGTAACGTGGACCAAATAATCGAAGATCTTGGGAGTTAGTGCTATTTTTCGATGAAATTTGCACAAAAGAGCAAACATTATCAAGAGACTGAAGTCATAAAATTTAAAGGAACCAATAAACTGCTGTTTTCTCTTTTTCTCTCTATTCATTTTGCTTAGTTTTCAAAAGTACAATGTTATACAGCTGTCCTGGTTCTTGTGGTCTTTCATTTATGCTACTACTTTCTCGGCAATAGCTCTTTTCATTCTCAACCAATCCTTACTCAATGTAGTGATCCAGCATCACCACTAGTTCTCGCTATGCATGACATGTCATACTTCCACAGAAATTTATTGAAAAATGGACTCCAGCCGTGGATGGTATTGCTCAAATATTTCTTCCCAGATTAGCATACTGGATCTAACGCCTTTCTTGTTTCTCTTATAGACACTTTTTGCATACGTGAATAATGATAATTTAAAACAATAGCTGTATTGTAATCCAACGTCGTTTATTGAATACATGCTACCAGTTTCGACTCCGAAAAGCGTCATCTACAGGCGCCAAGCATAATGTACCAGTAAAGTATTATCCACAATGATAAAGATCAACTCAGTCTTCAAATAGTCTTTGTAACAGTCGTTCGTACGTTCATGGCAGATTACGCTTTGGGCCTGAAGAAGACGCTTCTGGGAGTCGAATCTGGTGGCGTATTTTGAATAAGTTATGATGTTTTAAGATACAGCTGTTGGTTTCAATTATCATTATTCAAGTACTTAATGTCCGACTGCTTTCCCACTGTCCTCGCTGTATCAAAAAACGCCTCTTTAATATTTCAAAACCAACAGGCGTATACGAGAAGAAGGGAAGGAGGAACGAGGGAATAGGGCGCACTCAAGGAAAAAAAAATGTTTTTGACATATTCGTAAACAAGTAACCTCGAACTAACTATACGCCATATTGATGTAGTGTCCCTACTTTTACTATGTCAATTTAAATATAGAAGACAGTGCAATGAACTTTAATTGCAAGTATCGTAAATATGTTACGACACACGATGCCCTGCCATACTTGGCGCTTTTTGGCGAAGTGTGGAGAATTGTTCACTCGAGTAGGGTAGCATAGATTCAATATATATAAACGAAAATGTTTACTGTTTATATTATATGCCAATTGGTTTACCGTTAATGTTCTGAAGCCGTACGTTCCTAGAAGGGCCAACCAATATTTAGCTTCCTCCTATGTATATTTTGCAAGAACAACAGTAAAATGAATTCCGAGATATTCGGGCCCACGCGGAGGCTTGCCAGCAATCGTTCAGCCTGTGAACAATTCGCGACAGGAATAGGAAACGGGGGAAGTGAAAGACTTAAATTTTGTGCGTGCAAGGCCCAAATTGTTGAGGGATTACAACCAGGTGACCACCCAAAATGTGAACAGTTTGCAATGGACATGCTGAACCCTTAGGAAGAAGGCAATGATTTCTTGAAGCGCGTGTGTTTTTTCGATCGGACAACATTTCGTATCTGTGGCTCAGTTAACCGCCATAATGTCCAGACATGTCGTACGAGAACCCATTCGATGTGGTGTGGGTCAATGTGTGATCGTATGATTAGCTCATTTTTCTTCCTTGAAAGCATTTTAAGTGCATGTGTTTACCTAGACATATTGGTGAATCATGCCAGCTACAGGATAAGCAAGACGGTATCATCTTTTCAGACATCATTTGGCTCTAAAAGTCTGCGATTTTCTTAAAAAAACCTTCCCAGCAAGTGGACGGGCAGGCACGACCCACTTTGATGGCTCCCAAGATTACCTGACTTTACCGACTTGGATTTCTTTCTTTGGGGATTTGTGAAATAACTTGAGTGCAAAACGGTAGTTCCTGATATTGCAACAACGCATCAGACAGGTCACTTGGACAATCACACTAGACATATTGCAGAATATGTGGCAAGATACTGAATACCGACTTCATGCTTCGTGTGTTAGCAGGTGTGCGCCTGTTGAAATGATTTTAAAGGTTGAAGTATATTACCTGTATGAAATGGTTATATAAGGTTCAAAACTTAGTGAGTAGAGGCGTATGCGTTATAACGCATGTTTTATTTACTGCGTCCAATAAAGAGTTACACCGTTTTGTTATTATGGTAAACATTTATGGACACCCTGTACTATTGTTGGCAGGTATCTTAATAATTTTGTAACTGAGAGAATTACTTCCGATGATGGACGAGTTGTAAACAATTATTGTGACTTTTAGGGTTTGTTAACCACCGACCTTAAAATATACGCTATTAATTTTCAGATACAGTTCCTCACATTTTTCTGAACCCTATTTTTCGTGTTTAAATATTTTTTCCTACGCAAGTTGCGGGAATGTGTAAACGGCGACGGGTTAAATAGAACGTGCGCCACTGTCTATACTTTTGAGTATGCCATTTGATTACATAATTTCATTTTAAGTAACAACTTATCAACAACCCGTTCATCCTCCACGCTCAGCGCCGCAGTGGTACAGATTCTGCCTCCGTGCTGCTTACAATACAATGCAGAACGGAAGAGTGAATACTTCTGATAATATGCTACGATTACCGCATTTCAGCTCTGGTCCCGCACAGCTTCACTGAACGTATGAAATCACATTCCAATAAAGCAAAAGAATTCAGATTGCACTTGAATGGACGGAATGAGGCTTCAGTCGTAATTTATTGAACGTAAATGATACAATTTCTTTGTTGAGCTATTCACAACAGACAGAGGCTTTTATTGCACCAAGTTGATTTAATTACACACACAGATAATTTCTGCGTCTGGTTACGTAAATTATTGTTGTAGAAATTCAATAGGCTTTACAGCCGTTCTCAAGTACATGCTGAAGAGTTACAAAGTAATCTTGATCATTTTGGACTTCTGCTGTACTCTTCTGCAACCTGTGAGTAACAAACAGGACGGGAAGACAGCTGTCATATGAGCTGCGTCATACCTGAGTGTCAGGCAAGTACAAAAGACCAGTTTCTTGTTATTTTCTGCAGACATAAAATGAGAAGTACACTTGTTACTGATTTAGTTTATATCAGTATGGTATTAAAACCTGGAACTCACTGCGTCATTGTGTGGATTTGCTTTCTAAATAGAACAGTTAAATCTCAGATAATCTAATAGTATTACCATGTAATGGAGATCTGCGGTAAAAGTGTGCTGAAAGATAATATGTGTGCACTTCGGAGAAAAATAGACTGGAAGAAGGTTAAGAAAGCAACGAATAAAAAGAAACATCACAATGGTTTCAGAAGCAATAATGCGAATACTGTACATTGACGCTTCTCTGAGCAATTACAAAAGAAGAGTAAGCTACACCTACATATATACTCATCAAGGTATCCCGCAGTCTGCGGTATCTTACCGCTGGTTGCGCGCTGTCGCGTGGCGTATCCTTACGTAAAGGTAAATGTTATCATTTCAGCAAAATTCACAAACTCTTTAAACGCAAAATAAAATATGAAATTAAATACATTGAGTAAACAGGCCACAGAAAAGGGGCTACTGTAAGTCGAAATCACGATTGTGTGAAATAATAGATTAGTAATATTCTGTCAAACGTTGGAAATTTCTTTCAAAAAGTTCTACATGACTATGGTACCTCACGAAGGAAACATCGTTCACATTGTTTGGTAACATGACAGTCTTGCATGATGTTCCCGAAAGGAAAATCTTAGATAGCTTATAAAATCTACAAATTTATAGCCATAAGGAAAGGTCTATGAACAATTTACTGTATGATCAATGAGAATCTAATGAGAATTCTTTTACTATTTTTTTATGATCTTTTGTGGTTTGTTTTCACGAATTTCTCTTGTTAAGATTATGTGCTTCTATAATTTGAGAAAAGTGGAGATTTTCTGGTTCTTCGTTGTTGATTGTTTTTCGCTCATACATTGGATTTCCGGAAAGCTCTTACTGGAAGTAAATGGTTTTCCCTCTTACTTTGACGATATCTATCGTAATACTATGGCCTCGAACATAATCTTATGCACTTCCGTCACATATCGCGAAAACATAGGGTGACACACTATTAGATTGCGACATTTAAGGCCGCATTTTCTTTTTTGGTATTTGGTAACTTACAAAATAGTTAGAAATATTGACCACTCTGATATGACAATTTTTGTGACTATCCTGTTCGTTCTATTTGTCCCTGTCAGTTTCTATTTCACAGGTAGATCTCTAGCACTATGCTAGTACCTTAACCTAGAGCTACAAATTGATAGCTTCATACGGTGTTAATTACGTATACCAAGCTACATAGCCCTGTTTGTACGGCTGTTATGACTGAAACGGATTGCTCCGAGTTATTGAGAGCAGAATAAGTGATTATATTATATAGTAAGTTTATTTTTATTGTATTACGTAGCAAGTTTCACGATTACGCTATTTATACCTGCGGTCTTCTCATCCATGCCTTTCACACCAATACCCCCGAGCACCATGTTAGAACCTAAACGTCGAGCTACATGTTGATAGCGTAAATATTGTGATTTGTATTAAGCCACATAAGTGACTTCATTGTAAGGTTGCTATACTCGTAAAAATGTGATTCCGGTAGTTAAGATTGATCTTCCCTTTGCAGATCTTTCGTGTTTGCTTACATACACCGAGGTACAGAACAACAGTATATAGTTGTCGAGGCGTTAAGCGGCCTGTGTATAATGACATGTACATTTTATTATATTTGTTTTCATGATTCGAAAAGGCCATATGATTGGCTTCAGTACTTGTATATAAACGATATATTGAAGGTACAGCGCTTCTTGTTATGTTTTATAACGTGGTTATAAATTTGATATAAATTAATTTATTGTAACTAAGTAAGCATAACAGACGCTGATATGGATTATTTATTGTACGTTTGCAGTGCAACATTCTTGGATCATTGGTTTTCCACTATATTTTATATAAAACGTCGTATTTTTCTTTAAAGCTACTACCACAGTGCCACCTGGTGGCTGGCTGTAGCGTATATGACGTTTACTTGAGAATCTCAGTCTTCGTTCTGTTAATGTACGAACATTTGTTTGTATAATCAGTGCAACATGTACGACGTTTTAAGCAATACTTGTTTTATGCTTGACTTGCTGATATATTATTGTTCTCATATCTATGAAGTGTCGTTCTACTACATTACACGATATAATACGAATCTGGTAAAGCTTCAGTGAGATTTACTGCAGAATATGTGTAATATTCCGTAGTATAGTGCATGTTTACTTAAGACGGTATCACGCCCCTTTTCATCTGATCCCAGTGAGCTCGAATATGTTGAGCTACGCAATGCAGATCTGATGATAGAAACGTGCTTTGACGAAAGTCGTCATCACAATAAATGCTCTACGTCAGCGATCTTGGCTGTTTGATCTTCGTACGTCCATAGTTGAAATGGAGGACAGTGGGACGTCAGCTGGTATAAATTTAAATTAAAAATGAAGAAATTCCTCCAGCTGGCTTCTAATATCAGCCGCACGCAGTTGACGTCAACAAGTGTATTGGCTTGAAGATGACGTTGTTACAGCGTTGAAACTAGTTGCCAAAATAACATCGACACCTTAAATACAGCTGGAGAATGGACAGTGGGACGTCAGCTGGTATAGATTTATATCAAAAATGAATAAATTCCTATAGTTGACTTCTAGTATCAGCCGCACGCAGTTGACATCAAAAAGTGTATGGGCCTGTTGTTACAACGTTGAAACTAGTTGCCAAAATAACATCGACACCTTAAATACAGCTGGAGGAATTTCTTCATTTTTAATATAAATTGGCTGTTTGAAGTTGTACCTCCGTATCTACTGTACAGTGTTTGGCCATCTTTTTACCCCCACAGGGAAGATAAAGCAGGCATCCGACGCATTTTGTTCGTCCCGAAATCCAACCTCTGCCCCGACGCAGGGTCAAAGATCGACGCGCGTACGACCGGCGCCGTCGAATAGACCCGTTCCCGTTATGTACGGCTGTGAATCGGAGGCGAGGCGATGACGTAGAGCATTTCCCAGGCGAGCGATTCTCGATAAACATCGCACCCGCGCCCGGCATCGACGGCAGCGCCTATCGAGCGCCCCCCCCCCCCCCACCCCTTTCACACCCGGCGCGCCGCCCAAGTATTGTTTGCGCTTCCGAATTCTGGCGTGCCATCGCCCGCGCAGCAAAGGCAGCTTTTGCGCCGTGCTGCCGGCTTCCGCCAAAGAGGGCGCCTTTGGCAGTACCGAGCTCCGCGTCGCTCCTTTAATCTTAATTCCCTTTACTAATGAAGAGCTCTCCTTCCCGTTGTATTTTCTTCGTTGATACAAAGCAAACCTTTGTCGGACTTCGAAACAAGACAAATGCCCTTAGAATTAAGATGCTTGCTGCCTACTAAAATTACCTCCCGTAAATATTTTTTCACCATTCTTGGCGAGATGTTCAGCGTCAGCTGGCGAGGCTTCCTCCAACCTAACTCCGTATGACATTACAGCGAGGGACGGCAGAGTGCGGTTCTACAGTTCGTACGTCCTGTCGCAGGTGAAATCAGATGTGCAGGTGTCAATATGTAGAGCGCCACCGCGCAGAAACGTGGAACCTCATTAACAGTCTATTAACATTGATTAACTGTACAGTGACACAGGATGAGTTTCCATTAACGAATTTTAGGTGCAGTGTAGTTTGCAGACGAAATACTTTTATTTATTGTGATTGTGTAGCAAACTTTCAAATTACTTTTGAATGCATTACGGGAACAGCAGTGATCAATGTCTTGTAAATAATTACTACTAAAAACAGTCTGGATCACGATTTATTTAACACGGTGACCGGTTTCGACCACTACTGTGGTCATCTTCAGACCTACAAGATGTATACAAAGCACTAATTAGAGGGCTACATGCATTAATGAAAATACATAGAGTTATACGGCTATAAAGCTATAAAACGTTGAATTACCGTTGAGTAGGAACCCCTTTCTGTTGGAGAATCACAACTGGAGAAACCAGTGCACGTCTTACTTTATATAATGGAGGCTCCACCCACTTCTGACTGCATGATGTCATTATTAACCAATGAGTTATAAGTCGAATTACAATTTAAAATTTCTTAGTTAAAAGAACATTGTCAAGAATTAGAAATAAATACACACTAAACTTAGCTTATTAAACAGCTATAGTCAATTAAAAAGCGTTAAAAATATTTAAATATGTAGGAAAATGAACTTCGGTTTGGCAGTACATGGGTTTCCCTCTCGTGGCCTGTCAGTGAAACATTTGGAACCACTGGTTGCTATGGTGAAGTTAGACGCCGTTGCAAAGATGAAGAAGCAAGCTTTTTCCACTGAAGTTGTTGTAGAGTCGATAGTCGAACTAGTGGTTGCCATGGTGAGGACAAACGCCGATGCAAAGATGTGGCAGCAGGCTTCTTTCCAACGAAGTTGTTGCGAAGTTGAATGGAAAAGACTGTGGCGTCAGACGATGTATTATTGAGCAGCAACTTGTCTTTATTGAAACGAAAAGAGTAAGCTACAATAATCTGTAGCTGATATATATACTACATGCTGCACAAATACGCTACGAAGTAGTTGACCGTATATATGAAATATTATCTATGAAGTTAATATGTAGATTACAAGTGCCTTTTTTTTTTTTTTTTAATAATTCATTGCTGTTCCTCAAGTTTCATACCAGTCATATAAGCAAATAAAAATGAAAGAATTTAAAATTATAAAATTATGAGCCATTGTCAAAAATAAAATAAAACGATGTGAATTAGCAAAATGCAGTCTAAAAGAATAAAAGCAATAATTCTAAAACAGATAGTCAATCATAAAATAATGTTTGGTAAAATACAATTACAATGTAAAGATAAAATATTTGCTAAAAGTCTTAATAATTTAAAAGACCTTTTTTTAAAACAAATATGGAAGAGTAGCCATTCTAAAGCAGATCATCGAAAAGCTCAAAGAAATGTTTGTCTTTGAACTGAAGTTGTTCGTTTAAAACAGATAATGGATTACTTTTGTGAAGTGAAAAAATTTCAATTTCTTCTAAGGTATTTAGCAATGGTCCTTTTGGCACAGTATGTAGTATTTTCAGATTGCTAGAAATGCAACCCTCAGAATGATTGTATTCATCAAGATGTTGACCGAATATTGATTTGATACGTGTAGCACCAGTAGTATGTTCTCTGAAATGTGTTAAAAAGTTTCTGCCAGTTTGGCCAATATACTGTTTCTCACAATCATTACATATTATTTTATAAACACCTGACTTTTGGTATCTGTTTGAGTCTCCAATTGTGTGTTTCAGTTTCATCTGTAGGGGGTTATTAGTTTTAAATGCTATTGCCACGGTTGTGTTCTTAAATAATTTATTTATTTTATCTGAGATAGGTCCCATGTATGTCATTTCTTGGAATTTATAACGGCATCATTTTTTTCTTGTAATTTTTTATATAACAGATCAACCTGATGGGAATTATAATCGTCAGCAACTGCTATCTGTTTTAATATATCAATTTCCTTTTGGATTGCATCATGTTGGAGAGGTAATTTCAGTATCCTATGTATCATAGTTTTAAAAAATGCCATTTTGTATCTTAATGGATGGCATGATGTAGCATTTATTATTATGTCGGTTGATGTGGGTTTTCTATAAATAGAAATATTATGTCTTCCATTTTGTTTTGTAATTGTGAGGTCAAGGAAATTAATACTATTTTTACTTTCATGTTCCACTGTAAATACAAGTTTTGGATGTAAATTATTTAAGTTGTTAGCGAAAGTGTCAATTTCTTCCTTAGAGCCGTTATATAATAGCAGTGTGGCGTCAACATATCTTTTGTAGTATATAATTTTATTTGTTATTTCTGGATTTTTTTGAAAAATTGGATTTCAACATAGTTGACGAAGATATCTGCTATAGTGCTAGCCAGGGAATTTCCCATTGCAAGTCCATCTTCTTGTATGTATATTTTATTATTAAATGAAAAATAATTAAAATCTAGACTAATTCTTAACAGTTCGATGAATTCTACTATTTCTTTGGAACTCATGATTTTGTGATGCGTTAAGTTGTCATTAATAATAGAGATAGTCTCTTGAATAGGTATATTCGTGTAAAGATTTGTGATGTCCAACGATGGAAACCTTGCGTTTTTTGGAATATCCACATCATAAATTAACTTAGTTAATTCGAAACTGTTTTTAATACTATAATTTTCTTCATAAACATAGAAGGATTTTAAGATTTGATTGAGCTTTTTGTTTAGGTTATAAGAGGGACAGTTGGTATTGTTAACAATTGGACGAATTGGTAAGTTTGGTTTGTGTAATTTGATTTGCGATCTCAACTTAGGTAAAGTGGGGTTCATAACTTTAAGTGTTATTTTATCTTTAGGTGAAAGTAAAGAGTCATTATCATCAATCAGTTTTTTAATTTTTGTTTGAAATCTTGAAGTCGGGTCTTTATTAACCTCAGTTATTCCATTAGCGTTAAAAAATTGTAAAGTTTTAGTAACATAATCATCTTCCCTAACAATGACTAGAGTATTCCCTTTATCTGCCTTGATTGCAATAGCTTTATTAGTTAATAACTTCTGGTTGATTTGCTTTACAAGTTTTAATTCATTATTATGTTTATTTTTATCTTTTTCATTAGTAATAACATTCTTAGTTTTACGTGCAATGTCACATATTTCAGACCTACTAAATTGTGCATGTTTTGCAGCAATCTTTACATCAGCAATCACACGTTTAATATTTGCATTGCTCAATTGTGGAGCTAAATTATATTTTAGGCCTTTGTTTAAAAGTGTTGTCTCGGCAGGAGTAAAAGAAATTTTGGTTAGATTGGTTACTCTTGGATGAAAGTGATGTACATTTGGTGAAACATCTTGTAAACACATATTTTGGTGACTAACAAGGGCTGCAATTTTCTTATTATGCTTATTAAGAATAGTTTCTCGCACAGCAATGAATTATAAAAAAAAAAGGCACTTGTAATCTACATATTAACTTCATAGATAATATTTCATATATACGGTCAACTACTTCATAGCGTATTTGTGCAGCATGTAGTATATATATCAGCTACAGATTATTGTAGCTTACTCTTTTCGTTTCAATAAAGACAAGTTGCTGCTCAATAATACATCGTCTGACGCTACAGTCTTTTCCATTCAACTTCGCAACAACTTCGTTGGAAAGAAGCCTGCTGCCACATCTTTGCATCGGCGTTTGTCCTCACCATGGCAACCACTAGTTCGACTATCGACTCTACAACAACTTCAGTGGAAAAAGCTTGCTTCTTCATCTTTGCAACGGCGTCTAACTTCACCATAGCAACCAGTGGTTCCAAATGTTTCACTGACAGGCCACGAGAGGGAAACCCATGTACTGCCAAACCGAAGTTCATTTTCCTACATATTTAAATATTTTTAACGCTTTTTAATTGACTATAGCTGTTTAATAAGCTAAGTTTAGTGTGTATTTATTTCTAATTCTTGACAATGTTCTTTTAACTAAGAAATTTTAAATTGTAATTCGACTTATAACTCATTGGTTAATAATGACATCATGCAGTCAGAAGTGGGTGGAGCCTCCATTATATAAAGTAAGACGTGCACTGGTTTCTCCAGTTGTGATTCTCCAACAGAAAGGGGTTCCTACTCAACGGTAATTCAACGTTTTATAGCTTTATAGCCGTATAACTCTATGTATTTTCATTAATGCATGTAGCCCTCTAATTAGTGCTTTGTATACATCTTGTAGGTCTGAAGATGACCACATTAGTGGTCGAAACCGGTCACCGTGTTAAATAAATCGTGATCAAGACTGTTTTTAATAGTAATTAAACTTTCAAATATTTGACTAAAGAACTCAAATGGTTGAAATGGCTCTGAGCACTATAGGACTTGACGTCTGAGGTCATCAGTCCCCTAGAACTTAGAATTATTTAAACCTAACTATCCTAAGGATATTACACACATCCATGCCCGAGGAAGGATTCGAACCTGCGACAGTAGCGGTCGTGCGGTTCCAGACTGAAGCGCCTAGAACCGGTCGGCCACTGCGGCCGGCACTAAAGAACTCTTGGGTATTTTACCTTTCAATTTTATCCATGTCACATCTGCCATGCACCTGAATTTCAACTTTTAATAACGGCCATGTAGCTAAAACTGTCCAATAATGAAAAAAAGGGTATTCAGATCCACGCTACAACAGCCTGTGAGGCAAACTATTGCTAACCATAGGCTTTTATTTGATGGTAAAATGTAGGAGTCGCAAGGTAAGTTGCTGCAAATTGCTTTATAATACCTGCAAATGACTAGTAGACCGAGACCCAAAGAGAAACATATTTTAAGAGCGCCTGTTGATATGCAAAGTGATCTTTTGCACAACCCTCGAATCTTCATACGAGGTTCCTTATCATAATAGGAAGTGCTATTAGTGTTTCGTTAATAAGTCGCCTTTGTCGCTAAATTGAGCACTAGGAAGAAATGGGGTGGTTGGCAACCGTTAACTAATTTTAATCAGTGATTTAGGATGTCGAGGCACATTTTTTTATCGAGTGCGGCAACAGCCAGTATACATTATTTTATCGAAATTATCCGAATGTTTAGTACCGGACATAAATGTGGAGCTGTCGATCGTCCGCCTTTATGACGGCTTGAACTCAGTGGGGGCACTTTAAAACATGAGTCTGAATGTCTGTGGGGAAATGGCTGCCCATTCTTTGTCAAGAGCCGAAAGGAGAGGAGATAGTGATGTTGGACGCTTGGGTCTGGAGAAAAGTCGATGTTCTGTATCATCCGAGTGATGTTCCACTGGGTTCAGGACGTTACTCTGGGCAGACCAGTCTATTTTAAGAATATTATTGTCCACCAACTATTACCTCACAGATGTTGCTTTATGACAATTCGCACTGTCATGCTTACTAAAACAATCATCCTCTAGCATACGCAGTTTATAATAGTGTAAACTGTGTCGATATTGTTTCGCATTTAGCGTTTCATTGAGCGCAAAATGACAGCATAGAAGAAAAAAAGTGTGATGGCAGGTTACGCTCTTCACTGGTTTGCCATAAGGGATAGCGTGATTAATCACTCCAGATTACTCATTTTCAGGAAACCACACTGACTACAGTAATGGATGGCTTACGAGGAGCTGATCGATCAACCCATCCCATTATTTGAGTTCTCTGCACACAGTTGTTGGACTGTCTGCGCTGCTGGTGACACTTAAGGATTCACTCTGTCTCTATCCGTAAGTTCAAATGGTTCAAATGGCTCTGAGCACCATGGGACTTAACATCTGAGGTCATCAGTCCCCTAGAACTTAGAACTACTTAAACCTAACAAACCTAAGGACATGACACACATCCCTGCCCGAGGCAGGATTCGAACCTGCGACCGTAGCGGTCGTGCGGTTCCAGACTGAAGCGCCCAGAACCGCTTTGCCACTCCGGCCGGCTATTCGTAAGTACACGAGATCCTATCACGGTTTGGCTGTGGTTGTATATCACGATTCCGCTTCAGAATCATATCACGAACATTCGTCTTGGGCAGCTTTAGAAGGACTGAAATGTCCCAATTTGTTAAGCAGGGGATACGCAATGATTAGTCCACATTCTAAGTCAGCTAGCTATCCTGACCAACACATACTGCTGTTACCGCTTTTCTACTGGCAACACATTACTCTTCGCCTCCTTATACACTCGCAAACACGCCTCTCGATGACTTAGTGGTCAATTCCACATTAAATGGGGGTGTCCGGCTACTTCTCGCTATCCTAGAGCAAATTTACGTTGACCAGGTAAGTTTCAGACTAAGGCGCAGTTGTTGCGATCAAGTATGGTGTCTTACATCCTTCACAGAGGCCGAACACCGAATGAAGCTGGCAACATCCGTAACATCGTCTGACTTAACTGCTGCCCTCGACACTGTGTGGAGGGAAGGGTTTAACTACAAATTCCCTCGTATCAAAAAATGCATAGTGGAGGCCCAACTGGTTAACAACATGCTACGTAATCCGAACTTTCAGGTAATCACTGAAAGCAAGCTAAGCAAGGAGAAGAAGCTGAACAACGAACAGCCCCAACGATCAATCCTTTCGCCATTGCTGTTCAGCTTGTATCTATCTTTCATGATTTTACATAACATTTTTGACCAAGAGCGGTGTGACAAGTTAACTAAAATTAGTAAATACGGTCTCAGTTGCACAGTCATTTATTAAAATACGACCAGTTTCTGCGTCTAGCAGTAGACATCTTCAGACAATGCTCTGTAGACGTAAAAATTAAAAGCACTGATTCACAGAGAGAAGTCAGAAAACATTAAGAAGGTTTTACACTAAAATTACATATACTTAACATCATCAAGTCATGTGACTTGTGGGCGCCCTCTTTCACCCTAATTAACCATGGCTGCTCAGCCATTAGCAGAAATTTGGCAACTGGGGTCAGCATAGCTGCTTCAGCTGTCATCAACGTCAGCCGGGCTGGTAACGAGACATCATTATAATGTAAGGATTTTTAAGTGTTTTCTGACTTCCCTGTGTAAACCAGCACCTTTAATTTTTATATTTACAGTGCCTTATATAAAGATCGTCTACTATGAGGGGCCGTAGCCGGTCATAATTGAAATAAGTGGCTGATTTTCATTAATTTCATTTTGTGTCTCTCTGACACTCTGTCCAGAAATGCCGACAAGCTGGGTCTAGTACCAGGATATGGAGACAACATATGAGATCCTGACCAACGACTTGTCTATACTGGGCAATTACTTATTAATCTGAGTACTTCAACCCAGGGTAAGTAAAGCAGAGGTGTCAAACTTCCATTTAAACAATCGCTTGGCGAACGTGAATTAGAACGTAAATTTTAAGGACAGAATTCTTCGTGACAGTTGCAGTCCAAAATGTCTTGGTGTCGTCTTGGGCAGTACACTATCCTTCAGACAGCATCTTCTGAACCTGTCTTGGAAATTGAAGACTCGGAAGAACATCCTCCGTAAGCTATGCAGAACTATCTGGGGATCATCAGCAACCATCCTTCAGCCTTGGGTTTGGTATACTCAAGTGTTGAGTTTCGTGCATCTGTTTGGAAGAATAGTCATAATACAAGGGCTCTTGACACCTAGCTAAATACTATATTGCGCATAAAATCGGGCGCAATCAGATCTACTCCTATCAGATCTGCTAACCTGCATAATGCCTCCTGAGCTACACAGATCTAGTGCAGTTATGAGAGAATTCTACAAGAGCTCCGAGAAGCCGAGCCTACCCATGCGTAGTGACCTGTGACTGTTGAATCTAAAATAGCACCACTCAATCATGCGTGATACTGCTGACATGGATGCCAAGGATTTGAAAAACCTGTTGATGAATGGGAAAGTCGGTACGAAGCAGTTATAGCTGTGCACCCGCTTAACATCTTTACGGACCTTAGACTTTCAAATGGATGCCACGTACCACGTAAGACCAGGACTGCCCTAAACAAAATCCGCTAGGCTTGTGGCCGGTGCAGAGATGCTCTTCACAAGTGGAATAAACTGCCTAATCCAGACAGTGTGTGTGTGTGTGTGTGTGTGTGTGTGTGTTTGTGTAACAACTGATATGTCTGCACTAACCATACAAATAATAATACACTTAATACCAGTACACCTTTGTGCGTTACTAGTACGCATTGTCATTGGAGGCACGACCTTAACATGTCGTGCTTTATGTTCCTCAGGTTAGTAAAGGACTTCCTTCTTTCTTACCCACCCGGTCGCCATATAGGAGAAAGCAAGGCTTTCTTACAAAGTAAAGCGAAATGTCTGTTGGCGTGGCCTCAGTTCAGTTGTAGCTCCCAATGCGAGATAAGGAAATCTGTAACTGGTGCAGTATTTCAGAATTTACGTCATAAAACTTTAATTTCACAGTATAGGTAGGTGTCATTCATTTTCATGTCTGCTAAAATGAATGGATAAAAGAAGCAACAGCCGTCAATGTTGGGTAATCAGCTACTGAAGAAATAATGTTTCTCCTTCACGTGAAAGTTAACACCACACATTAAACTGATAATCAGAGTCTTTTGTGTGTGTGTGTATGTGTGTGTGTGTGTGTGTGTGTGTGTGAGTGAGTGTGTGTGTGTGTGTGTGTGTGTGTGTGTGTGTGTGTGCGTGTGTGTGATGTGGATACCCTTACACACTGTATTCTCCATAATTGCCTGCCAATGTTGCACTGTGAAATAAACTTGTGATGTTCCACTTCACAATACAGATAAAATGAACAGGGACAGGAATAAATGTTAGAGATGGCCAATCGCTAGTAAATATGCCATCGCCTTTGATACTGTCATCTCGCAATTTTTTATACATTTTTTCTGAATAAGTGTTGTTTTTTAAGTACGAAATGTAGTAAAGCATGGTAATGGTACATAAAATACTTATTTCAAATGTCGTCTCCGCATGTCATTAATAATTTCTGTTTTCATAATTTAAATTAGTAGCCTCTCTAGAGACTGTGTCGCAGATATATATTTTCAGTTAATGATTACATGAGCACTCTATGAATAACCAACTTAAACAAAAATATTTCGAATGGGTATTGATGTGAGGATATATTCTGAAGAAATGAATTTACGAGCAATTTTGGAGGGTCATAACACCGGGGATTTCCTGCAACGTTCATTGTTTTGATTGCGTTTCAGGCAAGAAAAGCTTTGCTAAATAGGTTCGTAAGTGGGTAACGGAGAGTAAGAAACAGGTTATATAATTTCTAATCCTACAGAAAAATGTTATAAGTAATGTGAATGAATAAATTGCACGCAAATAATGCACCCGTAATTGAAAGATGGAGAAGCCACACAGAGGACGAAGGTTTTGCGTGCGGTACTTATTGCGAACAGTCCTAACTTTTATTGCGTTCGCTATTACGTGTAGTTCGCAGAAACATAACACTACCTATCTTATTTGTAATCCACAATTTAGTTGCTGGAAGGAGAATATATAAAAATACAATAAACGAATCAGGCGAAAAGATTACAAAAGTCTCAAAAATGGGATCGACAAGAAGTGCAAAATGGCTAAGCAGGGATGGCTAGAGGCCAAATGTAAGGATGTAGAGGCATATATCACTAGGATAAGATAGATACTGCCTACTGGAAAATTAAAGATACCTTTGGAGAAAAGAGAACCACCTGTATGAATAACAAGAGCCCAGATGGAAAACCAGTCCTAAGCATAGATAAGAAAGCACAAATGTGGAAGGAGTATATAGAGGGTCAATGTAACGGTGCTGTACTTGAGGGCCATATTAGGGAAATGGAAGAGGACGTAGGTGAAGATGCAATGGGAGATATGATACTTCGTGAAGAATTTGACAGTGCATTGAAAGACCTAAGTCAAAACAAGGTCCCGGGAGAAGAAAACATCCCAATAGAACTACAGATAGCCTTGAGAGAGCCAGCCATGACAAAACTCGACTACCTGGTGACCAAGATGTATGTGACAAGCGAAATACCCTCAGAGTTCTAATAATAACTCCAATCCCATAGAAAGCAGATGTTGACAGGTGCGAAAATTACCAAACTATCAGTTTAATAAGTCACGGCTGCACAAGAATAATACAAATGTTTTAAGATGAATGGAAAAACTGACTGAAGCCGACCTCGGGGGAGATCAATTTGGATTCTGTAGAAATGTTGGAGTACGTGAGGCAATAATGACCCTACAACTTATCTTAGAATATAGGTTAAAGAAAGGCAAATCTACGTTTCTAGCATTTGTAGGCTTAGATAAAACTTTCGACTTGTTCACTGGAATGCTCTATTCCAAATTCTGAAGATGGCAGGGGTCAAATACCGGGAGCGAAAAGATATTTACAATTAGTACAGAAACCAGATGGCAGTCACAAGAGTCGAGAGGCACGAAAGGGAAGTGATGGTGTCTAAAGGAGTAAGACAGTGTTGTAGCTTATCCCCGATGTTATTCAGTCTATATATTGTGCATCTAGGAATTAAACTCCATGGCGAAAGATAAAAACTTTGAAGTTTGCCGATGACATTGTAATTCTGTCAGAGACAGCAAAGGACCTGGAAGAGCAGTTGAACAGAATGGACAGTGTCTTGAAAGGGGGATGTAAGTTGAGTAACCACAAAAGCAAAACGAGGATAAAGGAATGTAGTCGAATTAAACCACGTAATGCTGAGGGAATTAGATTAGGAAATGAGACACTTGGAGTAGTAGATGAGTTTTGCTGTTTGGGGAGCAAACTAACAGATGATGGTCGAAGTAGAGAGGACATAAAGTGGAGACTGGCTATGGCAAGAAAAGCTTTCCTGAAGCAAGGAAAATTTTAAACATCGAGTATAGGTTTAAGTGTCAGGAATTCTTTTATGTAAGTATTTGTATGGTGAGTAGCCATGTATGGAAGTAAAACGTGGACGATAAATAGTTTAGACAAGAAGAGCATAGAAGCTTTCGAAATGTGGTGTTACAGAAGAATAGTGAAGATTATAAAGGTAGATCACGTAACTGATGAGGAGGTATTGAATAGAATTGGGGAGAAGGGGAATTCGTGGCACAACCTGATTAGAAAGGATCGGTTGTAGTGCACATTCTGAGGCATCAAGGCATCGCCAACTTAGTATCTTAGGGAAGCATGGTGTGTAAAAATCGTAGAGGGAGAGCAAGAGATGACTGCACTAAGCAGATTCAGAAGTTTGTAAGTTGCAGTAGTTACTCGGAGATGAAGACGCTTGCACAGGGAAGAGTAGCATGGAGAGCTGCATCAAACCAGTCTCCGGACTGAAGACCACAACAACCCCAACAACAAATCCACTTCAGTTATGGGCTGTTCGTAAATTACTGAAAATTTACAGCAGATATTTGTTTTACACTTGTATGCATATAAATTCGAGATGCATAGGGCGTACGTTTTAAACATGACGCTTGACTGTCAAGCGTCGGTGCTACAGTATTATCTCAAACCTCTTTCTCTCATACGCAGTCTTGCATTATTCGCGCAGACATATTTCTCAACATTTAACGAACTGGTGGGCCATATTTAACACTTTAGAGAGCAGCGGAAGTTCGTGGAAATGGTTAGTGAATGTAAAACAAACTCCGGGATGTATCATGGAAATTTCACTCGTATTGCTGCCAGAACCCGATTTGTTTCTCAGAAACACGCTAACAGAATTTATACCGATGTCCAGCTATGAGGGTTTGCTGAAAAGTAATGCCTCGAAATCTTTTAATCTCTTCTCAGTATCAGTTGAAGTATTACAAACCATGCATATTAATTGGTCGACTTCTCCGCTTGCCTGAGGCAAACAGCAGTCCTCTGCCACTTAAGGGCTCTGAAGTGTAGCGTGTAACATGTCGGTCTGTAATGTAACAATTCTCGCGAGTGACACACAGCATGCTGTAGCCGAGTTTCTGACCGCAGAAACTTCATGCACGCACGAAGCACCCTCTCCTACAGCTTGACATGGTCAGACCACAAACGAGCGCTGCGACATTTGCAAGAATCCGAAGTCTTGGGTGCATGCCATTGATCATCCTCCATACAGCACCGACTTGGCTCCATCACAATTTCGTCTATTTCCAGAACTTAAAGAACATCTTCGAGGACTCCACGATGATAGTGACGAAGCGATGCAAGCAGAATTGTGGTTGTGGCTTCTTCAGCAAAGTCAAACGTTCTATAATGACGGTGCCAAAAACCGGTCTGTGTTGGGAGAAATGTGGGGAGAAATGTGTTCTTGCTAGGGCGGCTCTGTTAAGAAATATTTATGTAGAGGTGAAGAATAAAGATGTAGAACGTCGATAAAGTGTCTTATTAAAAAAAGCTGTAAGAGAATTCACATAAAAAATTCATATGCATTATTTTTCAACACGCCCTTGTATCCTCTCCGCCAGCATTGCCAAAACGTCAAAATACTACTCGTTTCCGCACCAATTGCCTACATGGCGATGGATCATACATCAATTATTCGCACAGCATGTATCATAATTGTATTTGATTTGACATTTCTATTAAAGTTTCATTATCTCTTGCTGTGCCTAAGAACTGCCACTCTCGACTATTATTTCAGTTTTCTGTTCTGCTCTAATTGCAGTAGTGTACGAGACAGAGGAGTGGCTGTTTTAGAAAGTAATGTTTCCTCTTAATGTTCCCATCGTGGGAATCGTGCTGTCTGTGAGGATGTGTGAGTGCTTGTGGATCAAATGTTGTGGCTACACGCGCCGTAGGTGGCAAATGTTGCTTCAAAAATTTTAGGGGTCCGTAATGGCGAGAATTTAAATTGAAAAAAATAACACATTTAGGAACTCTTAAAACAACTTAGTTCAGCCACAATTGCACTTAGAATCATTCAAAATCTTGGGGAGAGACAAGTTAGTAAGTTGATCTGTTTTGCGTATTTTCATTCGGTAATGTCATGTGAAATAATGTTCTGGGGTAACTCGTGTCTAAGAAAAGGTTGAATTGCGCAAAAACGTGCTATAAAAATAACATGTGGTGCTCACCCACGATCATCTTGTAGACATCTGTTTAAAGAGATGAGTATTTGACTACTCTTTCAAGTATATTTATTCCCTCCTGAAGTTGGTTATAAATAATCCATTACAGTTCAAAAGGAACAATAAGGTACATAATTAGAATACCAGAAGGAAAAATAATATTCATTATTCCACGTTAAGGTTGTCTTTAGTACAAAAAGGGGTGCACAATGCTGTAACGAAAATGCAACTTGCCCAGTGATATAAAATGTCGGACAGGCAGCAAAATAAAATTTGATAACAAACTGGAAAAGTTTTTCCTTCACAATTCCTTTAACTGCATTGAAGAATTTCTATATTTCTATTACCGTAATGTGTAAAAGGTGTGTCTCCCTAAAAAAAAAAAAAAAAAAAAAAAAAAAAAAAAAAAAAAAAAAAAGAGAGAAGCTCAGAAATGTTCAGAATGTAACCGTATATACAAATTAATTTGTGATGTGAATGTAAAATGACTCGCTTCACATCATTACGATGTATTGTGCAAAATTTTCCGTCGAAAGTGTTCAAATGGTTCAAATGGCTCTGAGCACTATGGGACTTAACATCTGTGGTCATCAGTCCCCTAGAACTTAGAACTACTTAAACCTAACTAACCTAAGGACATCACACACATCCATGCCCGAGGCAGGATTCGAACCTGCGACCGTAGCAGTCGCGCGGCTCCGGACTGAGCGTCTAGAACCGCTAGACCACCGCGGCCGGCAGTCGGAAGAGTAACTAACTATCTAGCTAAAACTATATCAGACCAGTTCGTTCTACCAGTGAACGTGGTAGCACGCCATGAGCTCATCGACTTTGAACATGCAATGTTAATCGTTGTTGTATGGTTACACAAGAATATTGACTTGTAGTTATGGAATATTCTATGGCACTCATCTCATGCATACGCACACTTGTTTGTGTGTGGGTGTGTGTGTGTGTTTTATTATTTGACTGCAGCTCACATATTCGTAGGAGATGTAAACAACAATCACGAACTTCAGTTTCCACGTTCCTGCCGTCGTAAAATATAGTCTGTAAAAGGTATCTTCAAAAGCAATCTTAGTCTACCTATCATCAGCTTCAGAACTGCATCGAAAATTGCGTCATAGGCCGATCACTCTTGACACATTCCCAGCTACTTTGCGTAAAACATCTCATTAGGTTCAAAATGATTGATCAGCAAGATTTTACGTTTCTGAAATCCATGAATTTCATTTATATGTTCACATGTTTTACTCTTTTGTGATGTTGGCACTTTATTCCTTCTCTCTTTAACAAATGTAGTATCTTTGTGCTATTAACAGCTGCTTTTATCTGTGGGAAATATTACGCAGATGATTTTTCATTTGAAGTTTTGTACGTTTCGCAATGTGTCTGTGACCTAAATAGTGTACTTGTTATTTTTAAGGCACCATTGTTCGTTGCGCTGTTGGTTAAATTCTTGGCCTTCAATAGACTTTATTTTGTTTTAATTTTGGCTATCCCGAAACCTACATTTACTGCTCCTTCTATCTCTAACTTCGCCTTTACGTTTCTTATCAAGTATGATTTTCTTTAATTGATGAAAAATGATCTCATTCTGCTTCCCCTGACAAACTAGATACATTGGATGTGTTTAGTTGATGAAGCGAAAGCTCACTTACATACTTCTACGTTGGCAGGATCCGGTCGTATGGGGGTTTTAACCATCTGGTTTATATTGTTTGAGAGCCACACAAGAATCTTACCGCCTTGAAACATATCTGAATGTCCAGGAAGCTGAATATCTTATGCGGACCGTGACCCGTGATATTGATCAGCAAGCACATTATCGACTGGAATGTGGGATCCGCCGTGGAATGTCAGCGACCGCGTCGGACATTCCACGTGCGGTATGGGCACCTATAACGTTGTAGCACACAGTCATCACATTACGGCTAACCAGCCCTACGCCGCCTCCCTGTAACGTCTACGGTATGTATACACCTGATTCGTTAAATGTGGCCTCCAGATTGGTGACTGATCATTACAAATGAAGAGTGTATTCCACCTTACAACTAAAAATTACCCCAGTATGCAACTACAGTACGGCAATGGCCGTCTCCTAAATTTCGTCTTATGGTAGTACTATGGTATGCAGGGGCTGCAAATGTTACTTGAAAGAGCTGTAAAAAGACAGGACACTTTAATTTTGTGTAATGGTAGCCGCATCCATCTAAAGTATGTTGACAAGTGTGACTATAAATATGTAAATATTCCAAGGGCTTGTTGCCTCTTCTATATTAAAGACTTTTCTCGAGGTTTTTGTAGTCTTTTTTATGATGCATTCAATGAACAAAAACACACAATCGACTCCTCATAATATATTTCTCACTACCTAACATTAATCGACAGCAGAAATAACAAAGTATGCTACTGAAATGTCGCAGATGTCAGCTCTGTCAACTACCTGAGTAACACTGACAGGCTGACAACTGCATACGTAACACACGCGTTTACACGACGTTTCTGGACCTCTAATTGACGGTTGAAGCACTTCCTTGTTAACATTTGAATTTTAATCAATAGTTCGTGATCTCACTTTTAAAACGCCACTGTGAAATGACCTCATGAGTGTTAATTCGAGTTTACTGTGGTTATTATTAGCTTGTTCCGTGAATCATTCTGGGTCATTAGGTTTCCATTTTCTTCATAAAACCATTACGAGCTGGTCATTTACAAAAAATGGATATTCTTTTAATCTATAACAAAATTTTATAAATGCATCCAAACAATGGACAGATACTATCCGTTCCAAATTCATACATGAATTAGGAGTTATCAAGCATTAATTATTTTCATTTGATAATCTCATTATCCACCAGCACATTAACTTCACAACAGAAGTGATGAAATAATTTGATGCTAGCATATTTTGTTCCTTCCTGTGACAGACTAAGACTGAGTTGATGACAGTGGAGGCTACGATTATTCCGACTGTTTTGTTTATGAATTCTGCTATTATTTTTAAACAATGCCCAAATCTGCCCAAGTGACTTCGTAAGAGAGTAACTGTATTATCTGGTGCTGGCAGTAAGCTAAATTTTTTATATAGTTGCCTACACGCTGTTTGAAAATGGACTCCAGATTTCTACCTTATTTTAGGTTTATGTGCAATCAGCACTTTCTGTATATACATGGAAACGCCCCACACAACACCAATCAACGAAGTGTGCAGCCAAGCTAATTTTTTTACGCTGTCATCTCAAAATCAGCAATCACACTTACAGTAAATCCTGCTCAGTTCAAACGTCTGAGGAAATGTGATTAAGGATTCAAATTCCCATCAAAATGAGCTCTAAGGAACATTGAGTAATCTGTAGCGGCTGTTTGTGTAACTTGCATCAACAGAAAAGAATTCTAGTTCTGCTTTATCGGTATAAGATGGATATAAACTATATTTCTGTCAATGCGAAACTAAGGCATTGCAACACAGTAGTCCTACTAGAAGCACTTAATGCTGCAGAAACTACAGTGATTCATGGTCATACTAAGATCAGAGAGATTGAAAAGCAGGAGAGAAAAATTCTTAGGAACACCTATGGATCAGTGTTTCGGGAAGGAACGTGGATGAAGAGGCCAACTAGAGTGATTTACAAAGACATAGAAACAATAGCGGACACAATTAGAAAGAGTAGGATGAAATTTTATCGACATATCATCAGAATGAATAAAAGCAGGCTGACAAGACAAATCTTTGTTATAGCAAACAAGAGCAAAAACAAGACAAAGTGGATCACTGAAGCAGAAGAAGACGTTAAAGAACTGGGGATCACACAAGACAACATAAACAATAGAGAACAGTTTAGCAACATCATACAGAAACACACACTTAAACAAGAACATACGGAGAACAGAACGGGGAAAAATGGTCGGAAGAACGCAAGAGAGAACACAGTGAAGAGAATTTGGGAAGAACGAAGAAGAAATCATGACTACTCAAGTTCAATCGCGCTCTCAAAATGAAATAATCGACAATAATATATATATATATATATATATATATATATATACACTCCTGGAAATTGAAATAAGAACACCGTGAATTCATTGTCCCAGGAAGGGGAAACTTTATTGACACATTACTGAGGTCAGATACATCACATGATCACACTGACAGAACCACAGGCACATAGACACAGGCAACAGAGCATGCACAATGTCGGCACTAGTACAGTGTATATCCACCTTTCGCAGCAATGCAGGCTGCTATTCTCCCATGGAGACGATCGTAGAGATGCTGGATGTAGTCCTGTGGAACGGCTTGCCATGCCATTTCCACCTGGCGCCTCAGTTGGACCAGCGTTCGTGATGGACGTGCAGACCGCGTGAGACGACGCTTCATCCAGTCCCAAACATGCTCAATGGGGGACAGATCCGGAGATCTTGCTGGCCAGGGTAGTTGACTTACACCTTCTAGAGCACGTTGGGTGGCACGGGATACATGCGGACGTGCATTGTCCTGTTGGAACAGCAAGTTCCCTAGCCGGTGTAGGAATGGTAGAACGATGGGTTCGATGACGGTTTGGATGTACCGTGCACTATTCAGTGTCCCCTCGACGATCACCAGTGGTGTACGGCCAGTGTAGGAGATCGCTCCCCACACCATGATGCCGGGTGTTGGCCCTGTGTGCCTCGGTCGTATGCAGTCCTGATTGTGGCGCTCACCTGCACGGCGCCAAACACGCATACGACCATCATTGGCACCAAGGCAGAAGTGACTCTCATCGCTGAAGACGACACGTCTCCATTTGTCCCTCCATTCACGCCTGTCGCGACACCACTGGAGGCGGGCTGCACGATGTTGGGGCGTGAGCGGAAGACGGCCTAACGGTGTGCGGGACCGTAGCCCAGCTTCATGGAGACGGTTACGAATGGTCCTCGCCGATACCCCAGGAGCAACAGTGTCCCTAATTTGCTGGGAAGTGGCGGTGTGGTCCCCTACGGCACTGCGTAGGATCCTATGGTCTTGGCGTGCATCCGTGCGTCGCTGCGGTCCGGTCCCAGGTCGACGGGCACGTGCACCTTCCGCCGACCACTGGCGACAACATCGATGTACTGTGGAGACCTCACGCCCCACGTGTTGAGCAATTCGGCGGTACGTCCACCCGGTCTCCCGCATGCCCACTATACGCCCTCGCTCAAAGTCCGTAAACTGCACATACGGTTCACGTCCACGCTGTCGCGGCATGCTACCAGTGTTAAAGACTGCGATGGAGCTCCGTATGCCACGGCAAACTGGCTGACACTGACGGCGGCGGTGCACAAATGCTGCGCAGCTAGCGCCAGTCGACGGCCAACACCGCGGTTCCTGGTGTGTCCGCTGTGCCGTGCGTGTGATCATTGCTTGTACAGCCCTCTCGCAGTGTCCGGAGCAAGTATGGTGGGTCTGACACACCGGTGTCAATGTGTTCTTTTTTCCATTTCCAGGAGTGTATATATATATATATATATATATATATATATATATATATATATATAGTGTGTGTGTGAGAGAGTGTGTGTCTGCATGTGCGTACGTGTACGTGTGTGTGTGTGTGTGTGTGTGTGTGTGTGTGTGTGTGTGTGTGTGCATCAAAAACAGGATTAGTCTCATTATTGAATCCTGTAGGAAACCAGCAGCAATATCTCGCTTCTCCACATTCAGAAGAAAATTCATGCCTAGCATGACGTATCTCTTCCTATCAGTGAAATATTTAGTGAACCACTCACTCATTGCACCATGTTTTGTATACTGTTAATTTAGTATGAACTCAGTTAATGCGCGACTTAGGGAATGGTCTAGTTTAAAATGTGATTTTGTGATTCATAGCACGGAATGGCTGCTTGATACGTATGCCAAATGTATTTACAAGGTACTATGATACATTGGATGTTTAGTAGACTGTTTATTTTGGCTGAACTCAGTTAATGCGCGACTTAGGGATTGCTCTAGTTAAAAGTGTGATTTTGTGATTTACAGCACGGGCTGGCTGCTTCATATGTATGCCAAATGTATTTACAAGGTACTATGTTACATTGGATAATATGAGCATCGACGTGTTAGAAACAGTAAAAAGAAAATTTATCACTGTTGAACAAAATAAAAACTGAGAAAAACTTCGTAGTTTTGAGTATTTGGCAACTGGATTTGCTCTCCACAATTTGAAACTAAAATCAGCTTTTGTTTATGCAACCTGTATGAAGAGAGTCTACGTTTTCATAGTAATGCTTTAATTTATTCATATTAATTAAAATATGTTGTATTCTAAACTAGATGTCTAAATCAATTTCTTCAACTTTGTACAAGGGTAAATGGTGAAAGTGGGATTAACTAACTATATGTTTTGTGGTTACCAACGGCGCACTGTTCACTTTCCTCGGCTACCTCTCTCTCAAAGATGTTGCTCTCGTGAGTTCTCGATTCGCACAGGGTGGACAGCATCGATAGACTGCTCACAAGTCAAATTCTGTAGTGTTCATGTATTATAGGTTTAGTAAAATTAACTATCCGGAAACTGTGCCTCATAAAATCCTTTGTCTTACTGCAACTTAGGGAGATGATTCTTACTCTCAGTTAATGTACTCGGCGTTGGGCACGATTTCTAGAAACGAAACCTAAAACAAGGACCTGAAGCAAATAATGAAAACCGGTTCAGTCACTTATTTTTTTCACAGATACCTTTGTCGCATTTGATAGTTTCTTGAAAGTTTACCGTTTCGAATGTAATAGATCATCAACAGAACCACTACGAAAGTAACACGTCACGTTCTCATTAAGCGCACAAATATTTGTTGATTTGCAGGACCCACAATCATTGTCAGATGACGATATGTTACTTTCTTAGCAAGAAACTGGCAAACTATCTCAAATCAACCAAATTAAATCAAGACAACTGTGAAATTTTTTTTTCAGATACTGATATTGTGCATCAGTTGGACGACGTAAAATTTCGTTGATTCAGTTAATTGCAAAATGATTGGCATGGAAAGAAACATGAAATTTTCCGCAGTATGTTATCTTAAACCAGAACGAACTTTTAATAAGTGAACGTTTAAGTCAGAGAATGAAAAAAACTTTTAGCTGGAAGCAGTAAATCTCCTAAAGATCGACTGCTTCCTAACGGTCTATCAATATGAAGAGATACGTAATTTCGCATTGTGAATAGAACTTTTTCTAATGCGAATGCAGTTTCTACACAGTCCTTAATTTCCAGCCTTATGTTCTGACTATTTTTATATGTATTCATGAGATGCAATTGTCTATTCATGTACATTGGATAAGTTCTCATATCTTTCAGTATGCTTTCATTTTGAAATGTAATTTTCCGCATCTTTACGAGTGAGTCACAAAAGAAACGTATTGGCCACTGTCCACGTGCCGAAAGAGATGTGTTCTCACAAACGATGTAATTATGCAAGAACACGTTAGCAGTCATTTTACTAGAGAACGTGCATTATCATCTCACTTCCCGTATACTCGCCAAAAATTATGTTAATGAGAATCGACTTTATCGCTTAGAACCATGGGAAATTAATTACTGGTTCACCAACACCACGGGTTAAAACCCTGTTGCTGTATTAACACCTCTTGTAGAGCTGCATGACACAACCTCTGGCATGAATACATCACGAAGACTCTTATACTGACACACAAAATACACCGTCAATTTTGTTACACCGTGTTGTCTCCCAATTATGAATAGTTCATGCACCCCACTTCTAATCAAGAATTTCAATAATTTTCCCTGGGAACAAAATCGACACATGTAAAGGTAATTTTCGGAGCACGCCAAGCAAGCGCAGTAGGACCGTTTCAGTGTACGGTGTATATATATATGATCTAATAGAAAGAGTCTGAAGCTCCTTAAGACTACTCTCAGATGATTCAGTAAGTGGCAACGCCAGGAGACGGTATAAATTTACAGAACGATCTGCAGAGGATTGATGAATGGTGCAGAGACTGGTTGTAGACACTGATCGTAAATAAATGTAACATAGTGCGCCTACATAGGAAACGAAACCCACTACTGTACAACTACAAATTTATGACAAATTTCTGGACGCAGCATCTGCGGTAAATATCTATGCGTAACTATCCAGAAGGACCTAATGTGGAACAACTACATAAAACAAACTGTAGGAAAGCAAATGCCAGACTAATATACACGGAAATAACCTTAAGGAAACATAACTTATCTACGGAAGAAGTGGCTTACAACGCGTTTATTCTACCGATTCTTTAGTGTTGTTCATCAATCTGGAATTCGTACCACGTAGGACTGACAGAAGAGATAGAGAAGATGAAAAGAAGGGCGGCGCGTTTCGTCACTGGACTGTTTAGTTGACACGGCAGAGATGCTTAACAAATTCCAGTGGCAGACGCTACAAGAGAGGCATTGTGCATCACGGAGAGGTTTACTATTGAAATTTCAAGAGACAATTTTCCGGGAGGAGTCGGAAAACATATTACTTCCACCGTCATACATCTCGCGAAATGACCACCCCAAGAAAATCCAAGAAATTAAAGCTAATACGGAGGCTTATCGTCAATCCTTCAGCCCACGCGCCATTCACGAGGGGATCATTTAGTGGTAAAAAAGGTACCCTACGCCATATCTTGTTAGGTGGTTTGCGGAATATGATGTGTTGGACCCGGAAGGCCCCTCCAAAACAATGATAATTTGGACTATCTCTGCCTCACCACCAGCTCACCTGATATTTGACATGACATCCCTGACTCAGCAATGGCTTCGAACTTCACCAGTCCTCTCTTACTTCAGGGATGAGGGATGAAAATTTAGAAAAGAAATATTTGTAACGCTGCCTTCAAGACAATTTCCTTATCTCATTCCGTGATTAAAGTTTCCGTTCTTTCCTTAGTAATGGCTTGTCATCTGAACTCTTCATGCAGCTGCTTCTATTTTCTCCAAAGATGTTATTAACTTTCCTATAAGCAGCATCTAAGTTTGTCCTAGTTACGCATACTTATATAGCTTTGTGTTTATCATTTACCCATTCCTGGTTAGCTATTTTGCACTTCCTGCTAGTTTCATTTTTAGGTGCCTGTATTTCTTTCCGTCTGCTTTATTTGCTGAATTTTTACACTTTTTCGTTCATCAGTTCAGCTGAGTGTCCCCAGTGTTATCCAAAGATTTCCACTAGACGTTTTTTCTTTCCCTGTTCACCCTTCTGTTTCGTTCATCATCTCTCAAAGCTACCCACTCCTTAGTGCTATATTCCTTTCCTCTGTTTCCGTCAATCATTGCCTAGTGCTGCCTTTGAAACTATTTCCAACCTCTTTTCCATTATTTAAGTGTTGATCTGAATTTCATACCCTATAAGTTATGATCGGAATTCACATCTGCCTCTGGAAATGCCTTATAGTTTAAAACCTGGTCTTTGTCTTATTATTATTCGCTCTTCTGCCCTCACTGACAAGGCTGCTGGCAGAACTATGGCGTCTCCTGATAGCAGGAATCTTTGGTCTCCACTGGCCATGATTTTTATTCAAAATTTAAGCAGTCACTAGTGTCGAACCAGGGAATAAAATTGTTTTGATTACTAGTCGAAGATTGTTATCTAGACCTTGGTTATATAATCTTTTATCAGGATTTACTACATTATATGAACTCAGGGACAGAAAATACGAAACCACTTGTACTTCTTTATACGCTTTTTTATTATTTTTGTTCTATCGCATCCTTTAAAAGTACTTGCATATGTATATAACGTTATTGCGCTATTTTATGGAAAGTGTGTTCTATGCACACGTACACAAAAATTACCCAGCTGTAATGGATTTCTATCAGAACCAAAGTAATTTTAAAAAATTGCATCTCACTTTTGTAACAATCCTGGGTTGCTTTTCTCTTTGGTCAAATGAACCTATCGATGCCGTTTCTCTCTCTCTCTCTCTCTCTCTCTCTCTCTCTCTCTCTCTCTCTCCCCCCCCCCCCCCTCTCTCTACTAATGCTTGCGATACGACTTTTGGTCAGTCTGAATCTCTATATATGTATCTACATACTGCGCAAGCTACCGTACGGTGCTTCGTGGAGGATACCTTGCACATTCATTTCCTTTCCTGTGCCATTTGCAAGTAGAGCCCAGTGTCTAATCTCTTCGTACGAGCCCTAATTTCCCTTGTATTATCTTCATGGTCCTCAGGTTAAATGTACGTTGGTGTCAAAACAATCGTGTTGCAGTCAACTCAAATGCCGGATTTTGTATGGGAGCTTGTGTTATTAACATGTTTTTCGGTTATTACCCTTATCATTTTTAAAGTTAATGATAAATTTGTGTGTCTTTTGAACGCAAGATTATGGAAAACCTGAACAGTTGTCATCCTTGTGCACAACTGGTTAACTTAAACACAAGAAAATTGAATTAACAAAAGACAATGAAAATTGTACTTCACAGTACAACACGAATTTCTATAGTGTGTTGTTCAGAAATTCACGTTACGGTTTGTATATTTTGTCACTGTAACGTCTTTGAAATTTATCTTTGGTAGATGAGTATCCTTGCTCCTACGTCAGCGCTATGTGAGGCGGACGTTTCGGTACAGTAGCGGTTGTGAGTTAGTCGTGTAAAAACAATCCCTTGTGTGTCATGGTGTAGTAGCAATAAGATGATTTTGTCGAAATGGTACCTAATGCCCAAGCTTAATGCGCACGGCTTTTTTCAGATAGAATAAAGTATCGAGTAGACTATGGGGTTTTAATCTTTATATCAAAACCTGAACCATTACTAAAACTGTATCAATAGAAATCTTCCTAGACAACGCCGCTGAAAATAAGTAATAATCGATTTTTCATACAAATATTCTCGTACTCGAATTCGTTACTGCTGCAAATTCAGCTGTGATTTACTACAATTGCACAGTCTCATTCTTGATTGTACGTGGTGAAGTAAGTTCTGACATATGCCACAAATCAGCAATGAAATACATTTAGTGTGAAAATATGTGCCAGATCGAGACTCGAACCCGTATTTCACGCTTTACGCGAGCGGTAGCCTTAACTGCTTCGGCTATCCGAGCACGCCGTCCGTCCAACCCAAATTCCCATCTTGCTGCACCCTACTTACGAAGCGCCCCTGTCCACCACGCTAATTGTTAGCTGCATCACTATGGATTCCCGTCAGAGTTCCGTAAAGAGGGTGCATTCGCACCAAAATGATATTATAGCCATGTAGCCGTATACAGGGTGGTCCACTGATCGTGACCGGGCCAAATATCTCACGAAATATGCGTCAAACGAAAAAACTACAAGAAACGAGCCTTGTCTAGCTTGAAGGAGGAAACTAGATAGCGCTATGGTTGGCCCGCGAGATGGCGCTGCCATAGATCAAACGGAAATCAACTGTGTTCTTTAGAAATGGGAACCCCCATTTTTTATTACATCTTCGTGTAGTACGTAAAGAAATATGAATGTTTTAGTTGGACCACATTTTTCGCTTTGTGATAGATGGCGCTGTAATAGTCACAAATAAATGGCTCACGATTTTAGACGAACAGTTGGTAACAGGTAGGTTTTATAAATTAAAATACAGAACGTAGGTACGTTTGAACATTATATTTCGGTTGTTCCAATGTGATACATGTACCTTTGTGAACCTATCATTTCTGACAACGCATGCTTTTACAGCGTGATTACCTGTAAATATCACATTAATGCAATAAATGCTAAAAATGATGTCCGTTAACCTCAATGCATTTGTCAGTACGTGTAACGACATTCCTCTCAATAGCGAGTAGTTCGCCTTCCGTAATGTTTCCACATGCACTGACAATGCGTTGACGCATGTTTTCAGGCGTTGTCGATGGATCACGATAGCAAATATCCTTCTACTTTCCCCACAGACAGAAATCCGGTGACGTCAGATCCGGTGAACGTGCGGGACATGGTATGGTGCTTCGACGACCAATCCACCTGTCATGAAATATGCTATTCAGTACCGCTTCTACCGCACGCGAGCTATGTGCCGGACATCCATCATGTTGGAAGTACATCGTCATTCTGTCATGCAGTGAAACATCTTGTAGTAACATCGGTAGAACATTATGTAGGAAATCAGCATACATTGCACCATTTAGATTGCCATCGATAAAATGGGGGCCAATTATCCTTTCTCCCATAATGGCGCATCACACATTAACCCGCCAAGGTCGCTGTTGTTCCACTTGTCGCAGCCATCGTGGATTTTCCGTTGCCCAATAGTGCATGTTATGCCGGTTTACGTTATCGCTGTTAGTGAATGACGCTTCGTCGCTAAATAGAACGCGTGCAAAAAATCTGTCATCGTCGCGTAATTTCTCTTGTGCCCAGTGGCAGAACTGTACACGACGTTCAAAGTTGTCACCATGCAATTCCTGGTGCATAGAAATATGGTACCGGTGCAACTGATGTTGATGTAGCATTCTCAACAGCGACGTTTTTGAGATTCCCGATTTCCGCGCAGTTTGTCTGCTACTGATGTGTGCTGGCCGCGGTGGTCTCGCGGTTCTAGGCGCGCAGTCCGGAACCGCACGACTGCTACGGTCGCAGGGTCGAATCCTGCCTCGGGCATGGATGTGTGTGATGTCCTTCGGTTAGTTAGGTTTAAGTAGTTCTAAGTTCTAGAGGACTGATGACCACAGCTGTTAAGTTCCATAGTGCTCATAGCCATTTGAAGCATTTGCTACTGATGTGCGGATTAGCCGCGACAGCAGCTAAAACACCTACTTGGGCATCATCATTTGTTGCAGGTCGTGGTTGACGTTTCACATGTAGCTGAACACTTTCGTTTTCCTTAAATAACGTAGCTATCCGGCTAACGGTCCGGACACTTGGATTATTTCGCCCAGGATACCGAGTAGCATACATAGCACATGCCCGTTTGGCATTTTGATCACGATAGCTATACATCAACACGATATCGACCTTTTCCGCAATTGGTAAACTGTCCTTTTTAACACGGGTAATGTATCACGAAGCAAATATTGTCCGCATTGGCGGAATGTTACGTGATACCACGTACTTATACGTTTGTGACTATTACAGCGCCATCTATCACAAAGCGAAAAATGTGGTCCAACTAAAATATTAATATTTCTTTACGTACTACACGAATATGTAATAAAAAATGGGGGTTCCCACATAAAAAAAAACGCAGTTGATATTCGTTTGACCTATGGCAGCGCCATCTAGTGGGACAATCATAGCGCCATCTGGTTTCCCCCTTCAAGCTAGACAAGTTTTGTTCTTTGTAGTACTCTCGTTAGATGCTTATTTCGTGAGATATTTGGCCCGGTCACTATCAGTGGACTACCCTTTATACACTCCTGGAAATTGAAATAAGAACACCGTGAATTCATTGTCCCAGGAAGGGGAAACTTTATTGACACATTCCTGGGGTCAGATACATCACATGATCACACTGACAGAACCACAGGCACATAGACACAGACAACAGAGCATGCACAATGTCGGCACTAGTACAGTGTATATCCACCTTTCGCAGCAATGCAGGCTGCTATTCTCCCATGGAGACGATCGTAGAGATGCTGGATGTAGTCCTGTGGAACGGCTTGCCATGCCATTTCCACCTGGCGCCTCAGTTGGACCAGCGTTCGTGCTGGACGTGCAGACCGCGTGAGACGACGCTTCATCCAGTCCCAAACATGCTCAATGGGGGACGGATCCGGAGATCTTGCTGGCCAGGGTAGTTGACTTACACCTTCTAGAGCACGTTGGGTGGCACGGGACACATGCGGACGTGCACTGTCCTGTTGGAACAGCAAGTTCCCTTGCCGGTCTAGGAATGGTAGAACGATGGGTTCGATGACGGTTTGGATGTACCGTGCACTATTCAGTGTCCCCTCGACGATCACCAGTGGTGTACGGCCAGTGTAGGAGATCGCTCCCCACACCATGATGCCGGGTGTTGGCCCTGTGTGCCTCGGTCGTATGCAGTCCTGATTGTGGCGCTCACCTGCACGGCGCCAAACACGCATACGACCATCATTGGCACCAAGGCAGAAGCGACTCTCATCGCTGAAGACGACACGTCTCCATTCGTCCCTCCATTCACGCCTGTCGCGACACCACTGGAGGCGGGCTGCACGATGTTGGGGCGTGAGCGGAAGACGGCCTAACGGTGTGCGGGACCGTAGCCCAGCTTCATGGAGACGGTTGCGAATGGTCCTCGCCGATACCCCAGGAGCAACAGTGTCCCTAATTTGCTGGGAAGTGGCGGTGCGGTCCCCTACGGCACTGCGTAGGATCCTACGGTCTTGGCGTGCATCCGTGCGTCGCTGCGGTCCGGTCCCAGGTCGACGGGCACGTGCACCTTCCGCCGACCACTGGCGACAACATCGATGTACTGTGGAGACCTCACGCCCCACGTGTTGAGCAATTCGGCGGTACGTCCACCCGGCCTCCCGCATGCCCACTATACGCCCTCGCTCAAAGTCCGTCAACTGCACATACGGTTCACGTCCACGCTGTCGCGGCATGCTACCAGTGTTAAAGACTGTGATGGAGCTCCGTATGCCACGGCAAACTACCTGACACTGACGGCGGCGGTGCACAAATGCTGCGCAGCTAGCGCCATTCGACGGCCAACACCGCGGTTCCTGGTGTGTCAGCTGTGCCGTGCGTGTGATCATTGCTTGTACAGCCCTCTCGCAGTGTCCGGAGCAAGTATGGTGGGTCTGACACAACGGTGTCAATGTGTTCTTTTTTCCATTTCCAGGAGTGTATGTTACACACGAGGTATATATTTTTTCGGTCATGTCTGAAATAAACATGCCACACATATAAGAAATTCTTGTTTATGACAGTCATAGCAGTACTGTAGGTGTGGTTAGAGCTTGACGCTACGCAGTCCCGAACAAGTCGTTCGGCTTTACCCACTGAGGACGGCGTCCTTTCTCTCCGCGAACGCCGTGGAGCCTGCTGGTACACTGGAGCTCTGAGCGCGTTCGGTGGCAGGCAGACTGGAGGCTCTGAGGCTCGCTATTAGAGACGGCGGAGCCGCGGGGGGCACGCTTTGCGACGTGGCACGTGCCCCTAATTGCGCCTTCCTGCCCCTCCCCCCCCCCTCCCCCTCCCCCTCCCCCTTGCTCCGCCCAGCAAGTCTTCTGCACGTGTCTCCCCGGCAACTTCCTCCGTAAGCCTGCGCCTCTAAGTCCCTATGTTTGCCGCTACACTTGCATCGCCGCTACCCGAAGCAGCAATCAGAAGCTACTGCCGATCCTTACAGACTTGTCTCTTGCACGGCACGACAATGATTCAGCACGAAAATCAAAAATACCTGTGGAGCTCAGTAAGGAAGTAAAAATATGGAAGCGAAATTAATTTTCTTTTTCATCAGAGTCTCGTTTCTTATCTTCAGAAGATAATCTTTCTGCTTCATCGAAACTCTATGAGGTGTGTTAGTGTTGCTCCAAATCTTTTGAGTGTTTCCCACAGTGCTCAGCTTAGTAAGAAAATGCTTGATGATTGCTGATTGTCCTATTGGTACATAGTCTAATTTAAGGTCAGAAGCTACGATGTTGACGCAACAGGTGCTGTCTGCAGAAGCTCTCTGCTATCTGTGGCAACACGCAAATCGTCTTACGAGGGTAATCCCAAAAGTAAGGTCTCCTATTTTTTTATAAGTACATAGACCTGTTTATTTCTACAATGGTTCACCTCATTTTACAGCTTGAACATTCAGCTATTTTTCGACAAAATCACCATTTCTGTCGATGCATTTTTTGTAGACGCTGTGGCAGTTCTTGTATGACCATGTCACACCAGCTCGCCGCCATGCTGTTCAGAAAGTTATGAACCTCTTCTTTCACCTAGTCCTCGGATCTGAATCGCTTTCCGGCCAAAGGTTCTTTTAACCTAGGGAACAGGTGATAGTCATTGGCGCCAAGTCAGGACACTAAAGAGACAGCTTACCCTACACTCGTTCGTCCTCCGTTAGAATATTGCTGCGCGGTGTGAGATCCTTACCAGGTGGGATTTACGGAGGACATCGAAAGGGTGCAAAAAAGGGCAGCCCGTTTTGTATTATCACGTAATAGGGGAGAGAGTGTGGCAGATATGATACGCGAGTCGGGATGGAAGTCATTAAAGCAAAGACGTTTTTCGTCGCGGCGAGATCTATTTATGAAATTTCAGTCACCAACATTCTCTTCTGAATGCGAAAGTATCTTGTTCAGACCAGCCTACATAGGTAGGAATGATCATCAAAATAAAATAAGAGAAATCAGAGTTCGAACAGAAAGGTTTAGGTGTTCGTTTTTCCCGCGCGCTGTTCGGAGTTGGAATGGTAGAGAGATAGTATGATTGTGGTTCGATGAACCCTCTGCCAAGCACTTAAATGTGAATTGCAGAGTAATCATGCAGATGTAGATGTAGATGTAGATAGGGTGGGTGGTTATGTTCCACTGAAACTGTTGCAGGAGAGCAACGGTTTGCAGAGCGATGTGTGGGCGAGCGTTGCCATGGAGAATGTGTACGCCCTTCCTCAACATTCCTCTTCTCCGTTTCTGAATTGTCCGTTTGAGTTTTTTCAGAGTCTCACAGTACCAATCAGCATTAATTGTGGTTCCAGCGATTCAGCTCCGACGACGAGGTGAAAGAAGAGGTTCATAACTTTCTGAACAGCATGGCGGCGAGCTGGTATGACATGGGCATACAAAAACTGCCACAGTGTTTACAAAAACGCATCGACAGAAATGGTGATGATGCCGAAAAATAGCTAAATGTTCAAGCTGTAAACTGATGTAAACCATTGTAGAAATAAACAGGTCTATGTACTTATAAAAAAATCAGATTAGAAGCCTTAAATTCATGTATTGATATATGTTGTAGATCCGTATAGCGTCTCTAAGGATGTCAAAATTTTGTTCTTCATTTTACTTCGTGCCGGAAGTAAGTGAAAATTTCGCATTCGGTAAAGTTGTCCATTTGATAAATTCTTAACTTACGTTAGAACCAGCGCTGAGTAACGCTACGTTCTAGGTTTAGGTATCAACGGGAAATAATTTCGAACTTATCACCTGATATCTCCAAAACTTACGAAATTTTTAATATCGATGTTTCTTTAATTTTTTCATATATCTCTACATGTAGCTCCACTCCGCAAGCCACCTTAAGGCATATAGACGATGGTACATTGAGACCACTGTCCTTATCTAGTCGTGAATGCTTCACGGGTGCAACGATTGTTGGCAAGTCTCTGTGCAAGCCCGAATCTCTCTTATTTCACTGTCATGGTTCCTCGCGAGAAGCACGTGTCGAGATGAAATATATTGATTAACTCTTCCAGGAACGTGCCTGGTGACTGTAATCAAAGTGCAGTAGTTCACGAAGGTCCACTGCGGATTGTAACTAACGTATGAACCGTGGTAGAGAAGCCGATGAATTAATGCGGAAACAAGTTACGCTGGAAAAAAATTTGTTCCAATTGTGACTGCAAGATGGAAATCTGGCACTGTGAATACAAGCAAGACGTATAGAAATGTTGAGTTCCAGTACGGCACTCGTGGCTGACGCATCGCGGTCGCGAAGTGGGGCCGAGGCAGTTTCAGATAAGTTTTTACAGTGTGACTATAATTTATGGATTTGTAGTTTTAGCTTGACGATGTCCACTATGGACTAACGGTAGTTACTTTCATTCTGATGAAGGTTGGGTTATCCCGTCTGAAACCTAGGTAGATTCTACGTAAACGGTGCAACTGAGGCTGTTGTTTATTAAAATTAAAATTAATATTTATACAAAACTTCCTGGCAGATTAAAACTGTGTGCCCGACCGAGACTCGAACTCGAGACCTTTGCCTTTCGCGGGCAAGTGCTCTACCAACTGAGCTACCGAAGCACGACTAACGCCCGGTACTCACAGCCTTACTTCTGGTAGTACCTCGTCTCCTACCTTCCAAACTTTACAGAAGCTCTCCTGCGAACCTTTTCATATTAGCGCACACTCCGCTGCAGAGTGAAAATCTCATTCTGGAAACATCCCCCAGGCTGTGGCTAAGCCATGTCTCCGCAATATCCTTTCTTTCAGGAGTGCTAGTTCTGCAGGTTCGCAGGAGAGCTTCTGTAAGGTTTGGAAGGTAGGAGACGAGGTACTGACAGAAGTAAAGCTGTGAGCACCTGCCGTGAGTCGTGCTTCGGTAGCTCAGTTGGTAGAGCACTTGCCCGCGAAAGGCAAAGATCCCGAGTTCGAGTCTCGGTCGGACACACAGTTTTAATCTGCCAGGAAGTTTCATATTAGCGCACACTCCGCTGCAGAGTGAAAATCTCATTCTGGAATATTTATACAGTTGCTGACAGGGCCGTGAAATGTTGAAAATATTTAAGAAATGTTTCCATTGACTGGGAACTGGACGTGGGCAGAAAAGTCAAACAAGTGAGACACCAGATATATTCATTTTATCATTAACCGCCACTTACACAATTTGTTTAACCAGAGACGTCGACAATATGTTGCATCTGTGATCAATATTTGGTCACAGCAGTTTCGGTAGAATCTGAGTAACGTGTTCCTATATAATGGCCTTCAGATCAGGGGAGAGACCGAACGCGTCTCTGCTAAAAGCGGTCTCTAGGATACCCCTGAGCTAAAAGTCACTTGGTTTCAGAACAAATCGATCAGACCAAACCTCTGGGATAGGACATCCGTGGTAGGTCGCATTAAGCAGGTCTTCCACTGGGTGGGTGACATGAGGTGTTGTCCCATCTTGCTTGAAGACAGTTGTTTCCCCGCTGTTGCACTCTTCCAAAACAGGTTGGTTGGTTGTTTCGGGGAAGGAGACCAGACAGCGAGGTCATCGGTCTCATCGGATTAGGGAAGGACGGGGAAGGAAATCGGCCGTGCCCTTTGAAAGGAACCATCCCGGCATTTGCCTGGAGGGATTTAGGGAAATCACGGAAAACCTAAATCAGGATGGTCGGACGCGGGATTGAACCGTCGTCCTCCCGAATGCGAGTCCAGTGTCTAACCACTGCGCCACCTCGCTCGGTCCCAAAACAGGAATCACATGGTGTACGTGGAGGTCTCGATAAGGTGCAGACGTCACGTTGCACCTGATAAGCGCTGTGGGTGTATTCTTTTCAAAGGAGAACGGATCGAGAGTAAAGATGTTTGCGAATACACACACAGGGTGAGTGCAATTGCTCTTCGTGCACAACAAGCGGTTTAAAAGTAGCCAGAAGTCGGCAGTTCTGTGTATTCACTCCACAGCGTAGAGTAACATTTGATCTGTCCACAGAATATAGCCCAATCACTTGTCATCAATTCTGATCGGTGTCATAAACTGAGGATCCTGCAATTCATGAGGTTTCAGTTGCAGTACCGTCTGGATCGTGTACGGGTACCAGTCTAAAATAGCCCGCAAAACTCTCCGTACTGTTGACCATGCAGTGGACAATTATCGTGACACTGTGCAAGCACTAGCATTACCAGGGACACGTGCTGCTTAGTCAGTTACAGCAACAACTTCCATTTGGAAGGGACTCCTTCCTCTTCCAGGTGCCTCACCAAGAACAGTTTCTTGATGGAGTAAAGGACCGCAACGACAGTGGAATCATGCAACTGTTCTCTGCGCCCCCGATTTCAGCCATATGATGCCGTGGATCTGAAATTGTCCAGTATAACGGCCGAGACCGGTTATCATTTCTAAATAAATGATTACTTGGGGCTTGATACCGAGCAGCAGCAGGATAAGTTCAACTTCGACGTATGCATCTCTGTCCCACGAGCTGCTAGGGAACGAAGGGTCTACCCAGACAGAATTCCGCATGCCTGGGGTAAGCTTCATAGAACCCCAAATGCGCTAGGTTCCCCAGAGGAGCGCGGCACACCTTGAGATTGGGAGATTTTTATGCAGGTTCTTACTCTCCTCGCGATCCGAAGTGTTAAGTCAATGTCCTTATTCCCCGTGACACACAACTTTCACCGCTGCACCGCAACGTGGCCGCTGAAGAAAGCCCAGATCTTCCTGTTAGAAAAGAATGGTGGCATTTGCTAGACCTAAGTTTGCCAATCTCTTACCCAGCAAAGAAACGCTGAGCTCACTGATTTGCTCGCCATTTAGGACTCTCTGGAGGGGGGGCACGCGTGTTCATAGCTCTGCCTGTCATCTTAGGGTCAGATCGACTTTTATTAGATATAGGTTCAGCCTTTTACGCAAAAAACACTGTTTTTTCCTGTTATCCAAATATGTTTAGGCACCGCTCTGCCCTCATCAGTGGGTTCTGTTTATTGAACAACTGTAAAAGATAGACAGATTTTAGGTAAAAACTGTAAAAATTGGACACATTTTAGATACTAACTGATCTTACAAAATGAGGCCTAAATACGTTTTTGTTCTTACCTTGATTTTACATTACATGGTTTTGCAGGACTCTCAGTATGCTGTCCTGCGCTGGTAGCTTGTCATCAGCAGACTGAAAGGACTCTACTGGGGTACACTTAAAAGTAGCACCCGAATATGATATAATATTAAAATAAACTAAAGTGAAACTATGATGAAACTATGATACTATAAACGGTGAATGTCTGTGATACGCTTTGTAAAGCGGATCGCCGACTGTGCTCGACCGCAGAGCCAAAGATACAGCTTCTGATCTGACATTGTAGTCATGGAGTAAGAGAGCGCTTGGCGGACGGCAGTCGGTAGCTGTCTGTAAGCGAAAGAAGATGAAGTAGGCAGTTTTTGTGGTGTGCTGTGTGAAACCAACAAATGTTAGATTCATGTAGTAATTACGAGAACATGTAAGCAGAAGTCTTCTCGCAAGAAATGTAAAGATGATAAATATTTACGATTCTCGTTTCACCAGCGCGTTAGTATAGATGAGTTGGCTGATAGTTTGTAATGGGTAACACCAGAATGTACGTAAACTGATTTGATGAAAAGCGTAGTTTGACATTTCCCTTTTTTAATGTTTCTAAGATTTATTAACACGGGCATGTGTAATTTGCTGATTTGTGTCAGTGAGGTCACATAATACTTGTCATATAAATCTCATTGTTTGTGAATCAATTAGTAGAAAAAGATGTAATTTTTCTGAGTAATGAAATTTCAATTGTCAGATGTTTTGAAAAGCCAAACTTACCATGAAATATAATTTTACTAAAAACTCAATGCTAGTGATTCACGGAAATCAGGTACTGTCCAGGTCATATATTTTTTAGAGACGTTGGAATACTTTTTAAATGTTTCATTTATCACCCAAAAGTATTTCATGTGCATTTCAAAGTATCGTGGTCACCATTGCACACCGCTGAGCCTGTAGCTAGCATATTTTAATTTTTTATGAGAGGCCAGAATATATCTCTTTACATCGTTGCTGCTTTACAGGTATGACAATTCATTTTATTTGTTATGTGCACAGGGACCAAAGTTATCCGTATTGAACATGGTCAGAGGATTCAGTGCCTAAGGGGCTGCTTGTATTGCTGTGACTGTATTACTTTTTTTGTATTCGGAGTTGCATTGTCCAATCAATTCGTGTAAAGTTTTGCTAACCGTAACACAGAGTAAGTACACCACTTGCAGTTACAACACGCCACATGATAACACCAGTTTTATGTCTATTATTACTCATGTTTTGTTGTGACTGATCATTCGTCTGTCTCATTCCGAGGGCACTGTATACACATATTAAATTTACTTTGTGTAATTTCGGTTTTGCAAACGCCTTTTCACTTCGCAAAAGGGCGACTACACGATGGTGTGTGTCCTAACCCCTTCGGCGTTCATTTGTTACCGCGTTAGTTTGGTGCAGAATTTGAAGTTTGTTTACCTTTATCTCTCTTCTCTCTCTCTCTCTCTCTCTCTCTCTCTCTCTCACTCACTCACTCTCTCTCTCTCTCTCTCTCTGTGTATTTGTGAATAAGCTCCTTTAGATATTTGTGTTGCCTTTTCTGTAAAGTTCCTTTGATGTTTTAAATACTGTGCCTTAAAAAAGTGTAGTGTATTTATTTAAACACTGTTTGCCCTCTGTTACTGTCTTCTGTACGTGAGAAGGTTTTTTTCTATTGTTTATTTGTGGTACAGACTGTGGCTGGATTTCAGTAATTTTAAAAATGTTGCAAGGTTATGGGTTATTATGTGGCCAGCAAATGTGCTATGGGTACTGTTGCTTTTCAGTGCTCTGAGTTGTTATGAGCAGCGTGTTTTAAAGATCCCGCATGTTTGCCGTACGTGTACTGATTGGCAAGTGTTGCGGCTGAGTTCACATATTCATTGTCTGTTGAATTTCTCTGTCAGTGTCTTCTGCGTTCTGAGTTTTTCTGTGTTGTGTTATCTGTCGTTTATCCTACTTGAAATCCATGTTTCTTCAGTATGTTGCCTACTCTGTGGACAATTTTATTATCACAGGTGAGTACGTGCCATTTTGTTTTCTGTGTGTGTTGTTGGACTGTTGTGAATTGTATGTTGTCATTGTTGGTGTATTATGCTTTCTGTGTTGTGTAAGGTTTTGTGAATGTGTGACGCGTTCGTTCTTTTCCCGTTTACAAATTTTTTGGTTTAGTTTCTCTATCATATGGGACTCGTAACCAGATGCCTCCGCTATGTGTTTCGTTGTGTTTAGCTCCTGTGTGTAATTCTGTTTGCTTATGGGTGTTCAGTCTGTGTAGCATGAATCTGAAGCTTCCTTGCTTGTGTGCCATCGAGTGGTTCGGTAGGTTGTGGATGGTGGCGCTCGTTATTGTCAGTTTCTCGAATGCTATGCAGCCCTGGGTGCTGTTTGCTCTCGTATGGTGAGATCCAGAAAATATATCGTGTTTTCTGTTTCTGTTTCTGATGAGAAGTGAATTTTTAGGTGTAAATCGTTTATTGCATTGTTTAGCTGTTCTATGTGTGCGTGTGGTTCATCAGTCAGACATATTACGTCATAGGCGTAACGGTACCAATAAATATCTTTGTATGTTTTCAGTTTTACTATGTGCTTTAAGATCTTGTTCTCTAAGTTGATCGTGTATATGTTGGCTAGGAACTCAGTAATTTGTAATCCTATTGGCAGTCCTTCATGCAGGGAATATAATTCTTTTTTGAGTGTGCCGAAACATGTTTGGGTAAAAAGAAAAGAAACAATGTTTTGTATAAAAGGTGAAACCTATATCCAATAACTTTAACTGCCAACACACATAAGAATACAAGACCAGCAAATGCAAGAGGCTAATAGTTCGAATTTCATTTGCTTGGTTGTGAAGAATAAACAGTTTATTTCCCCTCTGACAGGTTACGGAAGACGCCAATAGGTTACCGATGAAGAAGCTGACAACTGCCAGGCATCATGGCAAACTTAATATAGAAAATTTAAATGTAAGGCACCCACGGGGCACGACGCCCAGTAACGTAGCGTAAAAAAAGAAAAAAAAATAGCTAACGGAAGCTGATAAGAAGGAATGTACGAAAGGCCTCACACAAGTAAGTGGATGTAATGTTATATATGTACAGTTCTTTTCGCCTCCAACATACTCCCCTGTAGTGGAATACGCTTTGTATGGAAGCTGCTTGCTGATTTCCACTTGGAATCAAATCCTTATTATCCAAAATACAACAGTAGCATTCGTTTCTTAACGAGATGACGTGTGCAATTACCCAAAGGAACCGTATCCTTGTAAATTCCCTCATTTAGAAAAGGTATTTCCCTATTTTTCTCCATTTCCACTATGGTAATGTGTTTGATTTACTGCAAGTTGCTTCTTATTTCTGCCTCGTGAAAGATCCTACTAGCACAAACCTGAAAAATTCCACTCTCCTGAAGCCCAGTCAATGTTCTTGGAAACATTGGCTGTGGCTCCTCCACGGCTATATGTAGAGCTGATTCACACGATGATTAAAAGATAACACATAAAAATGGTTCAAATGGCTCTGAGAACTATGGGACTTAACATCTGAGGTCATCAGTCCCCTAGACTTAGAACTATTTAAACCTAACTAACCTAAGGACAGCACACACATCCATGCCCGTGGAAGGATTCGAACTTGCGACCGTAGCAAGGGCCTAGAACCGCTTTGCCACAAAGGCCAGCAGATAACACATAAATTTTCTTGAAAGTTAAAGTACTCCATTGTGTTCAGTCAGAACATCTTTCTTCTTCTTCTTCTTCTTCTTCTACTTCAGCACTTTAAGGTTGAGGCAACACGCCAGTTCGGACTTTACATAATTAACTACACCTCTTTGACTGCCGACCGGCATCTCTTCTTCCTGAGGACTTGTAGGTCTTCTTCTTTACGAATGGACTTCTTCATCCATTCGTTTGAAGTGAATTCCATTATTCCCTGTATTCTTCCGTTTGCTCATTTGAATTATAAATTCTCAAATCTGCCCCTACGTCAATATTTTTTCTGTGAACCCTGACTGAGAAACCTTTAACAGTTCTCATTTCGCAGACACTGTGTTATTTTTATGTCATTTTCTCTTTATCCGGGATTCGCTGGCGTCAAATAGCGTAGGAACTGCCATTGATTTATATAGTTGCAATGTTGTGGTTTTGCTAACTCTATTTTTTAAAGTTTTCCTTGCAGTTACACAAACAAATTGAGATTATTAAAAAAATTGTTTTATGAAAGTGGTGCAATAAATAGAGAATAGCTAACACCGTATTACAATAAGACAGCTGACGCAGATGAGGTTCAACAAATTTCTAAAAGTTTGAAAAAGCGGAAGTTGTGGACCAGCCGGAATAGATGCTGAATTTATTAGGTATGAAGGAATGCTGTGCGAACTAGGACTGAACATTTAATTAGTGAATGCTGGCGAAGTTCTAAAATCCCTGATGATTGTAAAACCGCCGAGGCAATTTATATTTTTAAAAAGGAAAATGGAAATGCAAATGACAATTACAGGGGTATAAGTCTCACGAATACAGTTTTTGAATCTTATTGAACAATAATAAAGAACTGCATTAGAACAATAACAGATGCAAGTTTCCTAGAAGAACAAAGTAGGTTTAAGAAAGGACGATCTTGCAGTGATAGTAGTTTTAGCATCAACAGAATTTTAGAAAACGATGAGAAGTCAGCTTAGAAAAACATGTTGCTTACACTGACTTCGAAAAAGCATTTGAATCGATCATTAGAAACAGACTGTGGACAACAATGGAGAATTGAGAGTATCCCAATTACCTTGCGCAGGTAATCAAGACAACGAAGACATAATAAATAAACAGTTTTTGATGTTACTGACCAGCAGTCTTACAATAATTTTTAATGAACACCTCGCCATTTGACTGTACTGTTGTTTATTTAATTACGACCTAGGTTTACGCCTTTATGGCATAAACTCTATCGTTTGAAAATGGCGTAAAACCTGGGTCGTAATGTTATAAAAACAATACGGTCAAATGGGGGTTTGTTCATAAAAAAATAATCATAAATGCACGCCGATCAAAAGAGTTAAAATTATAATAAATCATGGTGTCAGACACGGATGTAGCATGTCATCGGCACATTTGACGTCTGTGTTGGAGAAGTCATTAGAAACTGGAAGAAGGTAGTCCATACAAGTGTACAGCTGAGAACGACTACCGTGCAAATGCTATGCTGTATGCCAATACAGAGGTAGACCTAACAACACTCTGTGCATAACTTATATGAGCTCGGAAGAAAATATCACAATCTTAATATATCTGTCACTAAAACAATAATCATGGCCCAATGCGGTAAATTCCCATTTCGATCGAAGATTGTTATCGAAAGCAAGGAACATGAACAAGTCTTCAGTGTTAAATATTTAAGCAGAGACATAAACCTGGACAAAGACATAGAATAGAAACCAACAAATGTCAGCTATTAGAACATGGGCGTAAAAACTAGGCTATTTACCTGACCTTTCAGCTCATATGGTGAAGTGCAAAAGTAATGTGGTATGCAGTGTCACGGCTGAGTTTCTAGAATCGATATATTTTCAGGAGCCCTACAACTCTTAATTGTTTAAGAAATGTCGTATTACCACTTTGAGCTACTGGTACCAGCAGCTGAGAGCGGTAATATAGCATTTTTCAAATATATATGATCGACTTTAGCAGCCTCTTCCCTGCCGGCTTGTGATCCTGCACCGGCCTTACCTTCCTCTGTTTCACCGGTAGCGCCATTACATTTACGAATAGCTCGTAAATTTCTCGCAGTATCGCACCGAACGATAAAACGCTGTATTTTCCCCTCACATTCTTTCGCATTGGGGATTAAATTTCTTGATAAAACTTGCCGCTGGCTTTACATGAAACTTCCCCTGCTCATTCATTTTTCCTTTTACTACGAATACAAAGCCAATCTTATACACATCCTGATGTTACAAAAAGATGAAACCATTGCTGCATGGTAATGAGACTCAGACTGTTGCAAAGTTTCAGGCATGAAGCGGGAAATGAGATTTTTAATACGGATTTTAGCTAGCATATGTTGCATTTTTGCCGATACAAGTCTTTCTTTGTCCATCCCCATTGGAACAAATCACAGATTGACGGATTTGTGTCTCTAGCCGGTCATTCAAATATTTGCCGTTTGAAAGACCGTGAAACTAATGAGCTGCAATCTCATTTGTGAAATGTTGGCTGGCAGCCTAGTACACAAATACGAATGCAGCTTTCAATCACTGAGAAATTGCTATCCACTACGGTCTTGCACAGTTGTTGGCATCTTCATTAATTCGGTCATTAGTTTAAAAATATCAATTGACGCATGCATTGTTACTAAGCAGCTTCCTACCTCATTACGCTCGATAGTGAAAGTTACATGGTTTTGTAGCTTTCCGCGTACTGTACCGTTGTCTACCACCTACAGTAAGTGCTCTGCACGTTGTGAAGAAGGCATACAACAAACGTGAAATTTTCGTGAAGTGTTATGAATGAAAACACACACAAACATAGCGTAATAAAATGGTTCTAATGGCTCTAAGCACTATGGGACTTAACATCTGAGGTCATCAGTCCCCTACACTTAGAACTATTTAAACCTAACCTAAGGACATCACACACATTCATGCCCAAGGTAGGATTCGAACCTGCAACCGTATCAGCAGCACGGTTCCGGACTGAAGCGCTAGAAACACTCGGCAACAGCGGCCGGCTAATAACGTAATATTCGACAATATTGTAAAATATTTCACTAATGGTGTATGTGTTTTCAATCATAATATATAAAACAGTCTACCAAGAAACGACGGAACAGTCAATCAATTCTGTTTCTGAAGCGTATTACGTGCTTTATTATACATATGAGAAGCATTTCAACGATATCGCAGGAAGTAGGTATAAATAACTCCATCTACATATTTCGTATGAGGGAAGATCACACATCGGGCTTCTCATGCAAATGTCTCAATTGAATATTGGTAGTTTGTGAGATCACACGAAGCCCCGCGTATGGAGAAACATCCACGAGCAAAGTTGGTATTTAGAGAGCGACTGTGTCATGGCCTACCAGACTGTATTTTATCATTCAAGGATATTGCTGCTCGCATAGACCCTAAGCCGCGAAACGAATATGTAATCGAATATACAAACAGCGTCTGTTCTCTCAGTCTTTGTCTCTCTCTCTCTCTCTCTCTCTCTCTCTCTCTCTCTCTCTCTCTCACATACACACACACACACACACACACACATATATATATATATATATATATATATATATATATATATATATATATTTGCCGTTTCAAAGACCGTGAAACTGATCAGCTGCAATCTCGTTTGCGAAATGTTGGCTGGCAGCCTAGTACACACCTAGTACACACACACACACACACACACACACATATATATATATATATATATATATATATATATATATATATATGTGTGTGTGTGTGTGTGTGTGTGTGTGTGTGTGTGTACAAATTGAAGAACTGAAGAAATTGGTACACCTGCCTGACATCGTGTAGGGCCACCGCGAGCACACAAAAGCGCCGCAGTAGGAATGGCTGGACGGAACTGACTCCATGAATCCTGCAGGGCTGTCCATATATCCGTAAAACTACTACAGGGCAGAGAACAGTTCTGAACAGCACGTTCCAAGGCTTCCCAGATATGCTCTATAACGTTCATATGAGGGGAATTTGGTGGTCAGGGGAACCGTTTAAGCTCAGAAGAGTGATCCTGGAGCCATTCTGTAGCAATTCTGGACGTTTGAGGTGTAGCATTGTCTTGCCGGAATTGCCGAAGTGCGTCGGAATGCACAATGGACATGATGTAGGTGATCAGACAGGATGCTCACGTACGTGTCACTTGTCAGAGTCGTACCTAGACGTACCAGGGGTCCCATTTGCCTCCAACCGCACACGTCCCACACAGAGGCTCCACCAGCTTCAACAGTCCCCTGCTGACATGCGGGGTCCATGGATTCATGAGGTTGTCTCCCCACTCTTATATGTCCATCCGCTCGATACAATTTGAACCGAGACTCGTCGGACCAGGCAACATGTTTCCAGTCATCACCAGTCCAATTTCAGTGAGGTCGGGCCAAGGCGAAGCGTAAAGGTATGTGTCGTGCCGTCATGAAAAGTACACGAGTGGGTCTTCGGCTACGAAAGTCCACATCAATGATGTTTCGTTGAATGACTCCTACCCTCAAGCTTGTTGATCGCCCAGCATGGAATTCTGCAGCAGTTTGCTGAAGGGTTGCACTTCTGTCATGTTGAACGTTTCTCTTCGGTCGTCGTTGCTCCCGTTCTTGTAGGTTCTTTTCCCGGCCGCAGCGATGTCGGAGGTTTGATGTCTTACCGAATTCCTGATATTCACGGTACACTAGTGAAACGGTCGTATGGGAAAATCCCCAATTCATCGCTACCTCGGAGATGTTGTGTCCCATCGCTCGTGTACCGACTATGACACCACATTCAAACTCACTTAAATCTTAATAACCTGTCCTTTTAGCACCAGTAACCGATCTAACAATTGCTCCGTACACTTATTGTCTTATATAGGCGTTGCCGACCGCAGCGGCGTTTTCTGCCTGGTTATAGATCTCTGTCTTTGAATATGCATGCCTATACCAGTGTCTTTGACCCTTCAGTGTATATATATTGTGTGACGACCGAAGACCCATTTTTTCCAATGTGGATGAACACGAAGTCCGCATTGATTGGGAGATCGGCGTTCGACTTTCACTCCGGCACATATTTTCATGTGTTGCCAACTATTTATTTCAAGGCTCGAATGCGGAAAATGTGTTTGAAAACCTTTAAAATGAAATCTGTGGGCTCAAAATGGACATATTCCAAGTAAATTACAATAAGTTAGCCTATAATTTTGGAATACAGTTGTCTTTGCGACTCGCGATCTTCTGTCCTCCAGCATTTGCTGTATAAATGTTACTGTTCAGAAGAGTCTTTTCACTGAATCTGAATATTTTGGAATTAGATGTAGGAGCAGGGCCCCCATGCAGCCTATTATTATAAGCTGGTCATAAGTTATAATCGATAGTCATTCACGGAAAAAAATGTAATGCATGAAACTTGTTTTAACATTCAGAAAGGTTACATTGTATCAATGGAATCAGCAAGGAATCGGGAACGTTGTACTGTTGTCATAAACATATGATGATGATGAAGTCCCATCCTCCGTGACGGAGTGTAGGGGAACGATGCGGGAGACCCGCACCGCCGTACTAGGCAAGGTCCTAGTGGAGGTGGTTTGCCATTGCTTTCCTCCGACCGTAATGGGGATGAATGACGATGATGAAGACGACACAACAACACCCAGTCATCTCGAGGCAGGAAAAATCCCTGACCCCGCCGGGAATCGAACCCGGGACCCCGATCTCGGGAAGCGAGAACGCTACCGCGAGACCACGAGCAGCGGACCATAAACATATACAAACTGATAAAAAATATCAGGACATCAGTATGGGACGTGTCCGCACTTTGCCTTTATGATGACTAGAACTTTGCTGGATACATTTTCAATTAGGTGTGTGAATATCTGTGGAGGAATTGTATCCCATTCTTCCTTAAGACAACACCAGACAATACAGCACTTTGGACTCTTTCGTCCGGAGCGGAGTCGACTTTCAGACTCATGCTGAGGGTATTACATAGATTTACCTTGGAACTCTTAGCAGGCCAGTACATTTCAGGAGTGTAATTGTCCACCTATATAGATTTACGGGTGCTACTTTCCGAGTGGGTGCATTTTAATTCTAACACATTCGTCGTCCCTGAACTGTCACTCACTGTACGCAGTACTAAATGCTGCAGAATATGTTCATATGCTTCTGCAGTCAGAATTTCTTAAGCACACTATGAGGACACCTTCAAATAGTTCAAATGGCTCTAAGCACTATGGTACTTAACATCTGAGATCATCGGTCCCCTAGACTTCGAACTACTTAAACCTAACTAACCAAAGGACACCACACACATCCATGCCCGAGGCAAGATTAGAACCTGCGACCGTAGCAGCAGCGCGGTTCCGGACTGAAGCACGTAGAACCGCTCGTCCATGAGAACACGTCCTAACCATGAAAGACACTGCCATGCCGTAAAACTACTGGCACTACACATGATGGCCCACAATGTTCTCCAGACAGTAGCCACACCCAGTTCCTTACGTTGGATTTCAACAACGAACTGCATGATTCATCACTCCAAGTCAGTCCCTTCCAGCCGTCCACTGTCCAGTTGCGTCGTTCTTTACGCCACCTCAATGGACTCTTAGCACTGGTTACGGAATTGTGTGGTTTACGAGGAGCTGAGAAACCATTGCACAGTCGTTGTAGTAGCTAGACTACTCTTAGCACTTTGAAACTCAAGGGCGTTTCCTTCAGCTGATTTAGTGCGATTTTTCTACAAGCAACTTCCGCAACGCTCGACGGTCCACATTCAACTCCGTTCAGCTCTCCTGACCGACCCATTGTGATGTTACTGCTGTTCTGCCGACTAGACAATACACCACGCCTCCTTTTATACTTTCCAATCGGCCTCTCACACCATTTTGTAGTCGATTTGGCACTGCATTTCGTAGGAACGTCCAGATACTTTTGTTTAGATGCTTTCTGTGGTGGTCGATTATGGATATACACCACAAGGGAGAAATAATTACGTTAGCTGGACCAGCATTTCCTTTCCATATAGCAGGATCGTCTTCTTGGGATCAGAAACTCTTGGTTCCAGTTTTCCGAGTTTGCGAATTAAACTTGACTCTTAATAAAATTTCTTCTTCTGGAAAGCACGAAGTTGTTTTTGTACTCTTTTTTATGTTTCCGTGCCTATATAGTGGCATTGTTGTCCGTCTATCCGACTGTTAAGAACCCTTTTTATCAGGAACTGTTAGACGTATCAAGTTCATACTTATGTCACATATTCAGGTCAGTGTTCCCTTAGAGGCGTAAAAATATTTTGCTTCTAAGTCAGTTCGGTGAAAAGATACGATCATTAATGTCACATATTTAGATGCTCGAAGACACACCTATCAAAACTTATATGGTGCTTCCTGTTGACCTAGAACCCTAGAATTTGACTGGGATCGAAGTTTCGCAGTAAAATTAAAGGAAAACTTCCGAAAATTGTTAACTTTTTACTACATAACACGAGGATATATATTTCTTTTCATTTTTATCTGTCTATCTGTTCATGTGCTAACTCCCCCTTTTCTATAGGCCAGGATGGCGTATCAAGGCCAAATTTATGTCATATGTTAAAGTCCGTGGTCCCTTGGCGGAGTAAAAGGGTTGAAGCTTTCAAATCAATGCGATGACAATATTCGACCATTTATATCATATATTTTGATACTCGAAAATTGACTCATCAAAACCTATGAGGTTTTTCCCGTCACCTAGACTCATGAAATTAGGCAAGAAGTAAGGTTTTTCAGCAAAAGTGAAGCAAACAGTCTGAAACTTATTAAATCGTCATAACATGAGGTAAAAATATCGTTTTTGCAATTTGGATGTACATTGCATTAATTACCTCTTGTTTCTCTTCAAGACGAATAATAAATCTTTCACCTTACCTGTCAAAAGATTAACAGACGAACTTTACTGCATGCAAAAAAAAAAAGTAAAAGTTGTAGTCACGTTTAAGTAAATAAATAAAAATTGTTTCTTTAGTCTTCCATCTCTAAATATGTAGCTGAGGTCCCTTGTTCACTTGTTTTTGTAAGTTGGGGATAGTGTATGGAATTACTGTAGAGATTTTGATACAGTCTTGGAGTTCCCGGGACCAATATCTTGCCAGTATCGATCACGATAACAGTCAAAAATTGTTATTCTCGATCTCCAGGATGGTTGAATTATGTATACACATAATTAAGTTTGTACGGAACCTTCAATGAGCGATTCCTACTGACACGTGGCCAATTTTCTGTTCTGAACCAAATTATGGATCTACACCTTGAAAGAGGGCTGTAGATAGTTTCACGAGCATTTCTCTAGTATTTGAAAGTCATGAAAGCCTAAGCGCCTTCACACTGTTTGAAATTATAAGCACGCAGTGTCATCAGAGTTGCTGTGTCGCCTGAAGGCTTGCTTGTGCCGTCTCTGCTTTGCAAGATGGGCGGGAGATGATGCGCACTGTCAATCGTGAGAGTAGGAGACGCAGTAGTCGGCAGTGGTGTGTCATAAGTAATAGTACGGCATAGGCTGAGTGGTACAGCTGCAGTTACATTCTGAGGAAGTGAACATGTTGATTCGCTGATTAATTATTTGAGATGAGAGAGTGAAGCATTTTGAGAAGGAAATTTTATTATGATTATTTTGATGAGTAATAGAAGTGGATTTAATTTAAGGTAAGGGAATTTAGATCTTGTACTTTATTGCGGCAGCTTGTAGTTATGCATACTTGGTTCGGACATCCAGAGATTTGAGTACAGGGAAAGATAATCGGCCATGCATAATTTTCGATTTGAATTTGTTGGCAGGAATAACTTCTGAATGTATGATGTTATTTTTACGAGTTACATTTTTCAAAACATCTCTTGTGATGTTAAAGAGTACTTACGTGTGTCTACTCGAGAACTGTAATTTTCTATGTATCAATGTTTGTGAAGCAAAGAAAGAGAGAATTTTTCAATATACTACTTTTTTAATCTGAAAACTAGTTACATTTGTTTTATAATGTAGTCCAAGTCATTCTCCACATCCAAAGTCCATGCGAAAATATGAGTAACCATTTTTTACTTACTAAGATATGCTATGAACCAAGAAGGCCTTATAAAAGGAGAGAGAGAGGGCGCGCGCATTGCACCAGTGGATATCAGTCGTTGTAGCGCAGCAAATGCGACCTGCAAAACAGTGTCTAGTGTTTCAGTTGTACAACGGGTAAGCCAGAACTAGATTATAAAAAAGGGAACATTGAGTTTTTTCCAGGCCAGTTTATGAGTTTAAAAGTCAATGATTCGAAGTGTTGAATTCATACAATTTACAAACGGGCAACCTATATAGACACTTTCAAGTTGCTTTCTCGCTGTCAGATTTTGTACCACATTCTCTCAGTTATGTCTTATTTTCGAAATATATTAATTTTTGAGATGTTACAATAGTTGCGCTCAACCTATAATTTTAATTGATGAAGACAGTCGCATTCTCTGTTACTTTCACTGGACATTGTTCGATTTATATAAATTTTCTGTAGAACAATAGGTCGACTTCATTTTAGGTGTAAAACTGTAACTTGAGCACAGTTAATTTATTGTGAACTGCGTTAGCAAGGAATATAGAATAAAAAAGGTATGCCAGATTGGCTTAGTGCGCTCTCATTGGTCAGCGACTTGTTACGTCACCCGGCAGCCAGACGGCAGCAGTCTCCATTTGTAGAATACGAGAGATTGCAAAATAATTGTTTTCACGTCTCTTATCTTCTCATATAACCTAAAGTTTCGCGCTCACAGGGTTAAACACACTTCATGTTAATACTATATACAAAGTTTCCGAAAGAAATGCGTTAAATGTTAGTAGTAATGGTGATATATCGCCACGCAAAATTAGTGGCCGATGTTCGCATCCGCATACATGCTCGTGTTTTAGGCATCTGCCTACGGCAAATGTTTTACAATTGGGTACTGCCTATTTTACACATTTTTTTGAATATAAAAATATAGTAATCTTCGAACTTACGTTACTAAGCTGATGCAGAAGCTACGTCGAAGATGCTGAAGGTGACGCTGACCAGAGCCGATTCATCCTTGCCGAATTCCGTTTCATTGCATCAATTTTGACGCTTTTGTTTAAATGTCTAATCCATATAAAAGTTCTTGTTCTGACATATAATTGAACTATTCTGCTATTAAGTTCTGGAAATTTCGCACTTATATGATCTGCTAAGGTTGCCATCACTCTATTAGAACGCGAAATATTTGATCCATGAAAAGCAGCAAATACAGTTTCTACCTCACGTATTTTAGCAAACCAGTCAGTAGAGGGAGAAATGAGGCCCCGTTTTGAAATAATAGTAATACAGTCTTGCTTCAGACTTAATTCTGTATCAACAACACACTGCCCTGCTGTATTTCCCAAAGAACTGTCAACGTTATTGCACTTGAATGCTATATATCCTGCTAGATATTTTAAAGCATAATCATTCACGTCTTCACTGGTACACACTGAATCACTGAGCTCGAAATCTAAGAGCAAGTTTTCGTCATCTGTAGCGACGTCAAACGATTTATCAGTTACTCTGATACATAAGTCACTCGAGAGAAAGATTTTTCCTCAGTTTCATCAGCTGGTGTCGGGTAGTTTTCAAAAGCAGAATTCTCATTTCTATCCTCTGAAGTCGAAGCACCGTAAGACAAAGGTATTTCACTTGCACTTCCAGTCAGTATCAACAAACGAATTCCGTTTTTCACCTCGAAAAGTGTGGGATTGTTGTAGAAGACACCAAGGCCACGGATTCTGGAAAAGAAATTTTCCAGAAAATCTTGATTAAGTTTTGCTGTCAATATATAAGTAGCTCCGGAATCTTTCATGTCATTGTAAAGTCCAAAAAGTGAATTTATTGATATGATGAATCCATTCTGAAACGGGAGAAAACTGTTTCTTTTTCCTATTCGCATATTAGAACACATTTCAAGAAGTATTTTTAGAGAGTTTTCCTGACTTCTGATATTAAACTCGTAACCACTTCTAATGGTATCTTTCTCATCCTGAGGGTATCTCGACTTCAACACATCGAAAACATCGTTCACGAGCTCAATGAAGCTTCCTTCGCAATCTTTATGCAGAACATATCTGACAGCTTGGCAGTGCGACGTGAAAATATCTGTTCAGCCCTTCGGACATTCTGACGATCACGTCCACTGACGTTAAGATGAATCTCCGATATGTGGCGACTGATCGAAAGGTCACCTTTCTGATGTAGAAGATCTTCTATAACCATTTTTGTAATCAGGCAAAGTGATTCCGTCATCAAGTAAATGATTTCTTAATAATTTAAGCAAATGTGGAACACCAAAAATAACCCAGACTTTTCTGCTATGGTCAACAGGGTTTGAAAAGAATGTCTTGGATGTAGACACACCAAGTTGCTTCCACACACTCATATTTTTTGGTCCCATGTCACACGTAACAGCTACGATATGGAATCCTGTTGTTTCAACTTCTTTTATAACATTTTGCAACAAATCACTAGACATTGCAACATCAAAGTCATAATACACTGGCTGCTTCCACTTTGAAAACAAGCTGCGAACCGTGATGACTTGGACATTGTTGTGTGGTCCGAGTACTACATCGCCGGACGAATCGTAAGTCAGACGACCGTCAATGCTCATCTCGTCGAAGCTTAGGACACCAGTCGCCTCTAATGGTGTGAACACTTCTGACCTACCTTTAAATAACTCCAAAACTGGTTTCAAAATACCTGGTCGGCACTTGAACTGTTTCGTCCATGTCTGGAGTGTTGACCTGCAGGGAAAAGGATAATTCTTCCTCCTCAGATAGGCATATGCTTTAGGACACAAAGCTCTCAATGTGAGAGCATTTGCAATGTCCTCTGAGCACCACTTTGCTTGCTTCCTCTTCTTTACCGGGCAACGAATTTGTCCTGGTGTGAAACACTGAGAAAGTGTACTTCTCACCTCCGAGCATACACATTTGTGCTTGTTAGTGTGAGACACATTACGTTTTATAGTTGTAGCTTGCTTTATAACTTCTTTCATGGACTTAATTCTTTGTTCCAGTCGAACATTTTTAATCCTCAAACTATCCAATTCCATCTTCAGTGCTTGAATTTCATGGTCTTCAAGTTTGTGTTTTTTTTTTTTTTTTTTTTTTTTTTTAGTGGCACAGCGATGTTCTCTCTCTGTTAGAACACTACCGGTAACATGATTCGCGGTGCTGGGACCTGGAACTTCGAATATATTTCCGTGCCAGTTTGGTATTTTTAGAGACGGAACAGCATTATCCTGTAGCAGTTTCCGTGTAGGTGAACCTAACAATTCATTCTGCAAGTCTCGTTTGTAATCGCTTTCACAAAAACGTTTAGAACAAACTCTTGCATTATTAACATTAATTTCGTCCTCTCGTTTACAACGAGCAATCCATTTGCGATATAGTTCAACATTTTTAGGAAAACGATGATAAATTACGCCTTCAGTCTTACGTCCACTATTACTACATTCAGCAACTGCACAATACGACGTATTTGTAGATATAATTCCAAGAACGAAGCTACAAGATTCACGGAACAATTCCTTTCCAATTGAACACTCGGCAGGACAAGAATTATACACAAACTAACGTGTAACACGAACTCACATGCACGCCTTCGATTGAAATACTGAGCGACACCGTTGTAAAGAAACTGCAGTAGCTGCCAGGTGACGTCACAGCTCGAGATTCATCATGGCGAAGAAAAGAGTCGGAAGTCGCATTTGCACTCCCGTGTGCGTTAGTTTTATGTGTGAATTGTACAGGTTGGTATGTCGCTACATGTTACAGGGATTGTCAGCATGTCATCTGTAAAGTGGTTGGATGGATAACTTTCAATGTAAGTGTTACTTTCAGAGGGTAGTGTTTTATTTATGTAAATCCTTAACAAAACTATTGGTTGTCTTCTGTTTTAAGTGTAAAACTGTAACCTGAGCACAGTTAGTTTATTGTGACTATTCATCTGAAACTGCATTAGTTGTGTAGGGTTATTGTAAGGTTTGTGTGCTGCTACAGCTATAGGGATTTTCTGTATGTCTTCGGTAAATTAGCTGGAAGGTAATGTGTAAACGTTTTATGATTTTTGAGTGTTCATTTCTCTCCATCACTCTTTTCACCAGTTCGATGCAGCATCATTGCGCCAAGCTTTTCATTTCAGATAGCATCTGTACCCTACGTCCACATTTTTTTGGTGGATGCATTCAAATCTCTGTCTACCTTTGCAGTTTTTTTCCCTTACAGTTTTCTATACTACCGTAGAGCTTATTCCTTGATGTCTTTCTATGCGGTCTTCCGTGCTTCTTGTTAGTGTTTTCCATAAATTACATTTTGCCCATTCTGTGGAGAACCCTTTCATTGCGTATCAGTTCCCCTAATTTTCAGCATTCTTCCACAGCACATCTCAAACGCTCCAAGTCTCTTTACACAGCCCATTATTGACTAAAATGGAGAACTGTGTTCCAAACGTACACTTCCATAAATTCCGCAGTTTCCAGAGTAATTACTTTCGTGTATTTTCTCCCAGAGTAACTTCGCCGGATGTTCTTGTTTTGAGCCTACTCGGCCCCATCTCTGGGATCTGGAGAATGCTCTCCATTCCGGGACGAGCGCTGTCGGAGGAAATAAGCAAGCCGGCAGCACTCGGGCTGCGAAAGCCCGGCGTCCCCTGAGTGCAGTTGCGTCGCGGAGGCGGATGACTGGATACGGCCTCCGGGGGGCGGTGGAGGCGGCGGCGCCTGGGGCTGTGGCGAAGCCCGCGGCCCTCGAGCGGCGCTAAGTCATCCGCGGGACGCGACCTGGAACGCTTCCAGAAGGCAGCGAGTTTCAATCAGGCCGGCGCTTTTTACACGCACAAAGAATCCAATCAGAGAACGCGATATATCAGGGCAGCGGACGCGGCCGCACTGCCACCGGAAATCCGCCCCTTATTCTTCTGCCGCAAACTCTGGCGGCCAGCGCCCGCCATCTGTGGTCCAGGTCTCTCTCGGTCTCTCTCTCTCTCTCTCTCTCTCTCTCTCTCTCTCCATCTATCCATCCATCCAGTCAGCGAGAATCTCTGTCAAAGTATAATCCTCTTCTAAGTTATTAGTCACATTCGATATCCCAGTTTAGTCAATAAACCTGAGATAAAATGTGGGTCCCAAAGCTACCTGCTGGAAGGCGAGAAGTATCATGAAATTAGTTTCAGCTACTGCTCTGAAAATTTAGCAGACACAAACAATAAACAGCAGCTTCTTTGTCTTACTAGAAAACGCAGATGAAGAGGAGGGGAGCTAACTTCACAACTAGAGAGCGGTAAGATTCTGGGTGACGGAAACGTAAGTTCTTGACAGGGGTTCCTTCGGAAGATATTACTTAATTAATTACTTAATAATCAATTTTCCAAAATGAGTTTCAACGATTACTTCTGCCAAAATATTTATTATTTTCTTTCGTACAGGCTTTTATATTGAGTGGATACTGGACATCATTTGAAAACTAAAAACTTTGCAAGAGTTTTTATCTGAATACTCATTGAGATTACAAACTTGTCTCTTCCTTGAAGACCCTTGGATAGTGCTCCGAGATCCCGCTTGGCACATAGCGTGATGTTCGTGTTTCGGTGTAGCACCTGATGTGATGTAGGGATGTCTGCTTGTAAGCGTATTGTCATATCTCTGCCTTGGTTGCGGAGTATCTTTGCGAACGGCTGCATTGCACAGTCGAGTATGGGACACGGAGCTGCCATATTGTGTTGTGCGTTGCTCTGCAAGCATTATTATGGAAGTTCAGGTGTCGCTGTATGTGCTATTATTGTGTAGTAATGAGATATGAAAGTGGATTTAGCGAAAAGTGCGTAGTAATTAAGTATGAGCAGTGCCGCCGATAACGTATTTGAGTACCCGCCCGTTTGCGCATCGTACCGTACAGTATAAACCATCCGCGGCGTGTTCGGAGTCCCAGAGTGAAACTAATGTGGATCGAGAAAATAGTTTATCGCAAAGGAAAACAGTGAAGTGCCAGTGTCTTGTAGCGAGCGTGAGAACATGCGTTCGGTCATCGCGTTTCCGCATAATAATCAATTAGCCGCTTCGCGACGGTTTCGCGCACGCTCGTACGAGTGAGAACTTTGAACTGTAAATTAACTCTTACGAACATTGTTATATTCTTACAAGTGTCAAGAAGGACTGGTACGAGATTTCTGTGTGTACGTGACGAGCGTAAGAACTTTCTTTCCATCATTCGGCTTCCGCAACATCAACAATCACCCGCGTCGTGTCGATTACGCGTACGGTCGTCTAAGAGATAATTGTCGACAGATAATCATTATCATTGCCTGTGTATCTACCATCGAAGGTTCTGCCAGAGAAAGACTGTGAAATAAGTGTGTCGGAGCGAAGTACAATAGTGACAGATATTAACATCGTCAAAAATACTGTACAGTAATAAGGGAATGATAATTACGACCTCACCAGATTAAATAGAATGTTAATTGGCGTCAACACTCAGGACCTGGTGTGTAAACAGCGCCACCAGCGATTTTCTTATCGTCTCAGAATATAATTGTTCATACCAGACGTAGGACTGTGTTGAGTTTAGTGTTGAGTGGCTCTCCGAAACCCGCTAGGGTATTTATAAACATAATTTCAGGCAATCCATCAGCAGTGTGCAGCAGAAATAATACGACCGCCACGGGAGAACTAGGTACTTGGAGTGGACAGGGCGCAAGGTCAAAGCGAGAACGGTTTAAGGGTCCCCCACCAATTGCACCCCCGGACGTGTTATATGCTAACTAACTCCAACAGACGCACGTTGCCTAGGGAATACCTCAAACAAATAATAAAATACGCAAAAAAATATTCGAATTTATGCAGGATATGGTACTCTTATAAATGACGCATTCCAACGGTAATAACAATATCGTGTGACGAGGGTCTCCCGTCGGGTAGACCGCTCGCCTGGTGCAAGTCTTTCGATTTGACGCCACTTCGGCGACTTGCGCGTCGATGGGGATGAAATGATGATGATTAGGACAACGGAGCACCCAGTCCCTGAGCGAAGAAAATCTCCGACCCAGCCGGGAAAAAAACCCGGGCCCTTAGGATTGACAGTCCGTCGCGCTGACCATTCAGCTACCGGGGGCGGACATTCCAACGATGTTTCAATACGACGATAGTCACACTGAAATTAGTTGTAGACACACGTGTTCATTTATAGACAACGGGGATACAGGAAACTTCGTACCTCTAACGCGTAAGGGGAAAATTGTGATTTAAGTTAGCTACATTACGCTTACTCAAATGAGACTACTAGCTCATTACTGTGAAAATGGGTTAAATTGAATAGGTGAGTTAAGAAAGAGGTAAAACTTCATTTATTATGCTAGGCAGTCGGAGAGCACCAGAATATCTGTGATAGATAAGATTAAGCAACAACCTCCCCACCAGCTTAATATTCCATACGAATGCAATGGAAAACCGCATACCTTCATTCACTTTCTTCTTTCATTTAAATTTCCTTTATTTATGTTCCAGTTTTATAAGTGTGGACATGTACTGAGGAATTGTTATCTAACTTACCAGTTATTATTATCTATGTACTGATATGTAGAAGGCGTGTTCAATAACTAATACAATATATCTTTTTCTCGGAAAATTTATAGTGGGACGTCGTAGAATGTTCCCACTTTAGCCCCTATAGTTTCAGAAACTCCGACAGGTGGCGGCGATATACTTAGCCTTCAAAATAGCGTTTTTAACGGATGTGCGTTCCAGGCAGAGAGCTCTCACTGAAAATGATCACACTTCGTACGTCGCCATCGGAGGGTACGAAATGTTTTCTTGATTTACAACCATACAGACAGCCCTACAGCACAACACATGTACCTTACAAGCTGACACTGAGTTTCTTTTGGCGGAAAACCAGAGCATCGTATTTATTTATAGGCGCTTGCAGAATGTGTACGGACTCCGGCAGTGAACAAAAGCACGGTGAGTAGTTGGGCGATGAGTCTGACATCACCGCAACAAGGTCGCTCAAACCTGTCCGATCCCACGCGCCGGTTGCTTACAGCTATGACTACAGCAACGTTCGCCTCCGAAGAAAAGCTTTAAACATGTTAAAGTCATGGCGAGGATATTATGCGACTGTGAAGATGTTATTCTGTTTTAGTCCTGCCTCATGTTCAACATTGAAGTGCATTGTGCTGTCCTCAGGAAACTGAAGAAACGCCTTCAGCGTTCCCGTCACCACAAACATGCAGACATTCTCCTTCTCAAGGCCTCACGCAAGTCTGCGCCCCAAGAGGAGCTCACAAAACATCACTGCACTGTTCTTTCTCATCAGCCCTATAGCCTAGATCTCGCGCCTACCGATTTCCTTCTGTTTAAACTTTTAGACAGATGTCTTTTAATCGATCAGGCCCAATAGAGAATTTTTAATCGTCCCAACAAGGATGCGTTCTGCAGAAAGCAGCACGTGGATGATGGAGAGGTTATTGATGTAGCAACATGTTGGCTCTGAAGTCGACCTGTAGAGAGGTATCATGCGGCCATGCAGGCCCTCAGAGTACTGTGGCATAAGACAGTCACGTTTAACGGAGATAACGCTAAAAATAGTTTATTTTATTTTATCCGAAGTACTGAAAGTCTTAATTCGGACCAAGGCTCCGGAGTAGACAACATTCCGTTGAAGCTGCTGATAGCCTTGGGAGACCCCGCCTTGACAAAACCCTTCCACCTGGACAGTAAGATGTATGAGACAAGCGAAATACCCTGTAACATCGGGAAGAACTTAATAATCCGAATTTCAAAGATACAGGTGTTGACGGGTGAGAAAATTATCGAATTATCAGTTTAATAAGCCACAGATACAAAACACTAATACGAAACCTTTACAGAGGAATGGAAAAACTGATAGTAGCCGACCTCGGGGAAGATCACTTTGGATTCCGGAGAAATGTAGGAGCACGCGACGCAATATTGACCCTACAAATTCTCATAGAAGATTAAGGAAACACAAACCCATGTTTATAGCATTTGTAGACTTAGAGAAAGCTTTTGACAATGTTGACTGGAACACTCTCTTTCAAATTCTAAAGGTGGCAGGGATAAAATACCGGGAGCTATTTACAATTTGTACGGAAACCAGATGGCAGATATTACAGCTAGGGGCATAAAAGGATAGCAGAGGTTGAGAAGGGAGTGAGACACGTTGTAGCCTATCCCCGATGTTATTCCATCTGTATATTGAGAAAACAGCAAAGAAAACAAAAGAAAAAATTGGGGAATGAATTAAAGTCCAAGGAGAAGAAACAAAAGCTTGAGGTTTGCCGATGACACTGAAATTCTGGCTGAGGCAGCAAAGGTCTGGGAAGAGCAGTTGAACGGATTGGACAGTGTATTGAAATGAGGATTAAAATCAACAAAATCAAATCAAGGATAGCGGAATGTAGCCGAATTAAATCAGGTAATGAATAGGGGATTGGATTAGGAAAGGTGGCACTTGAAGTAGTAAATGAGTTTTGCTATTTTTGAGGCGAAATAATTGATGATGGTCAAAGTAGGGAGGATATAAAGTGCAGATTGCCAATTGTAAGAAAAGAACTTCTGAAGAAGAGAAATTTGTTAACATTGTGTATAGAGCTAAGTGTCAGAAAGTCCTTTCTGAAAGTATTTATATGGAGTGTGCCCATTTATGGAAGTGAAACAAGCACGATAAACAGTTTAGACAAGAGGAGAATAGGAACTTTTGAACTGTGGTGCTATAGAAGAATGCTGAAGTTTAGGTGGGTAGATTATGTAACTAATGAGAAGGTACTAAATAGAATTGGGAAGAAGAGAAACTTGTTTTACAACCTGACTACGATTAAAAGAAGGGATCGGTTGGTAGGACAGCTTCTGAGCCATCAAGGGATCATCAATTTAGTACTGGAGCGAAGCGTGAGGGGTAAAAATCGTAGAGGAAGACCAAAAGACGAATACAATAAGCAGATTCAGAGGGATGTATGTTGCGGTAGTTACTTGGAGATGAAGAAGCTGGTACAGGATAGAGTAGCATGGGCAGTTACATCAAACCAGTCTTCTGACTGAAGATCGCAATAACTACAACATCCAAAACAATTATGAACAATATGGTGCATTGTGATTCCATATAAAGTAATCGTACTTTCAGGAAAAATAATGTTTGTCATTACTTTTGAATTTCCATATATTGGTAGAAAAGGCAGTTGTAGTCAACAAGAAGAAGAGTTTCTCAACAGCAACTAGTGAAAAGTGGAATTTGAAAGACGAGGACATGAAATTTGGATAAACAGAGAGTCTACCAGTGGTAAGAATTGACGTGTCGGCAGCGAGCACGGAGTAAATTTTCGAAGATTTAATTTGTTTGTGGAAAGAAGAATAGTTTTATTTGTGGCGGAAAGAAGAGAAACTAGTAGATATCAAGGGCAGTCTCATGAGACTGAAAACCCTGTACACTTACAAAGAGAGGTAGGTAGAACTTAGAACATTCTGGAAGACGATTAGATTACTGCACGATTGTTGCCATAATTACTATTACTTCGAAGATGTACGCGGCACTGATAGTGCAAGTGGCGAAGACCTTGGAAAAGAACCCCAGAACCATGAAAGACAGTAGATATTTCGAGATCATCGCAGAAACGACTGGAAGAAGAAGATACCGAAATACATCAAAGAGTCAAAAACATGAAGCAGTAACATTAGGAGAGCGCTATTACATCGTGATTTATTCGAACATCACACCGACTCCCTGTGATAATTAATACGGAACATAAACTGTGAATTTTACTTTACTATGTGAAAACTTAGGTCAGGGATTTTTCCTGCCTCGAGATGACTGGGTGTTGTTGTGTCGTCATCTTCATCATCATTCATCCCCATTATGGTCTGAGGAAGACAATGGCAAACCACCTCCACTAGGACCTTGCCTAGTAAGGCGGCGCGGGTCTCCCGTGTCGTTCCCCTACGCTCTGTAAAGAAGTATGGGCTTCATCATCATCATCATGCGAAAACTGACTGAAATTTCTGTGTACGCCGCATTGTAAGTTGTTTTGAAAAAGCTGGAGTAAAAGATGTGAGGGCCTATGCTTCTGACTATGTGGTTAGTAGTTAAACACAGATATAAAGTCGTCATTGTTGTAAGTGCAAAATCTGTGTCTAAAAAATTTACTAATCCTTTATATCCCGTGCCACATCCTATTCATAAAACAATTAAAAGTTTTGTATACACTCTATCTTGTTACTACATGGCGTGCCGGAGCAGCCACGAAGTTTCACTTCATTTTTTGCGATATACGTTTTTCTTTGTCTTTTTTTTTTTAAAAAAAATTCTGTAGCCATCGCCCGTTGTTAACTGAACATTTTACTCCACGCCATTGTGGATTGGTGCAGCAAACAGTGCTTAACGTATCTTCAGATTATGTTGAACAGCGCCGCGCGAAGTGGACGCGTTGTCTTAGGAGCCATGTCACGGATTGCACGGCCCCTCCTGCCGGAGGTTCGAGTCCTCCCTCGGGCATGGGTGTGTGTGTTGATCTTAGCATAAGTTGGTTTATGTTATTTTAAGTCGTGTGTAAGTCTAGGGACCGATGAATTCAGCAGTTTGGTCCCTTAGGAGTTTATACACACTTGAACATTTATGTTGAACAGCAGAGTCCTCCATTAGTGATATTTATATCAATGACTTTTAACTATTTCTGGAACTCTGTCAATGGCTTTCTACAGTAATGACGCTGTGGAGAACTAGAAACAAAATCATGAAATGCATAAAAGGAGGATAAAAGCGCCGATAAATGCTACTAGTCGCATACAAAACGTTTGTTTATTTCCGTAAACTAGTTTTCGAGCATTTTAAGGCCAATATTCAGATGGGACATGTAAAAGTTACGTATTTCGTTTCTTAGCATGATGCTGGTCACGGACAGTATGACACGAAGAAACAGATCTTCTCGAGTTTCAAGTGATTTGGCCCCTTTGGTTGGCGCCAGATGCTGCAATCCTACCTAATATAAGTGGAAAGCCGAGCCGGCGCGGGCAGTCAGTAATTTTTACTCCTGACGACGATGGCGGAGACAACCGTCGAAAACCGATGATTTTCACGGATATGCAGCCGGGTTCCATCGTCCTGACGACAACACGATATTTTGGCGGACCATCTGGCCGCCATCTTCAGGTGAGATTGAGTGCACAATCACGCCGGAACTGAAGAGACTTCAGATTCGGCGGCTCCTTTATACCGCGGGTACTGGCCGTTGCGCGTGCGCGAGCAACGGAAGAGCTGCCCTCTGTGAGGCGAAGAATTGCAGCGGCGCCAGCGGTGAAAACTGTCAAAAGCGAGGAATCGCAAAATTAAAATGCAGCCGGTCGGAAACCAGACCGTTGTTGTTTTATCTGTGATAAAATAGGATTCCATGTGTTGCTTAAAGGAAAACCTTTGTCTCTATTAATAATATAATGAGACAGACGTATTTCAATTGATTCTTTCAATACACAGTCCCAGTAAGGGGAAGCCGAGGCAATAATTTGCGTCTCTTTGAAGAACATATTGTGCCCTTCATTAAGACAGTGTTCGGTAACGGCTGATTTTTTCAGCTGGAGCAGACGTGTATGCCGTTGATGTTCCACACATCGATCTTGAACTGTACGAATAGTCTGTCCAATGTAAGCCTTGCCGTAGTCACAGGGAATCTTGTACACCCCAGGCTTCCTCAGTCCCAAATCATCTTTCACCGATCCAAGAAGGGATCTAGTTTTGGCCAAAGGCATAAGGACGCTTTTAATATCATATTTCCTGAGCATTCTTGAAATTTTCGAAGAAATGCTTCCCACGAAGGGTAAGAAAGCAACCGATTTGGAAGTGTCCACCGTTGGTTCTCGTGGGGGTCCAAATTGAAAAGCACGAGTAATTTGGTGATCAGAATACCCATTCTGCCTGAAGACAACCTTGAGGTGATCCAACTCCTGTTTCAAGGTATCGGAAACAGTATCCAAAGATTTGGAACTTTCTTCACGTCTGTCTTCTGCATCCTGGAATTGGGTTGACGAAGCCTCATGGGCCAATTCGGAGTCCACGCAGAAGAATACTGTGAAGAAACAATCTTCTAAATTTCATCGGCTTCGCCAACAACCATCCTCATCTGATGACATCAGTCGCCGCCGGACTGTCATTGACTTTACCGACAAGATATTGGACGAAGCCACTTTGACGGTTTTGGAGGAAGGCTTGAATTTCGTTCCCACACCGAGGCATTTGCCTACTGTCGATATTATTAATGCTGTGAAGCAGGCCATCGCCCGTTTTCCCGAAGATCGCGCAGAAGAAATTAGACAGGAAGTGTCTCATCATCTTCTTCGAGCACCACCACCACGGAAAAACATTTCTTGTAGTGAAAGGAAGGCCATTCGGTCACTGAGGGAAGATAAGGATATTTTAGTTCTTCCTGCTGATAAAGGCAATGCCACTGTTCTTCTTACTCGTGAAGATTATCTGGCAAAAATGGCTTGTTTGTTGGAGGATTCTTCATACCGTAAGCTACGGAGCGATTCTACCGATCGGATAAAGCGGAAGACCGTCTCTCTTATTAAGAAGAGCTCATTGCCTGAGGATATCATTAAAAAATTCTTCCAGAGGCTGCAGTACCACCCAGGTTGTATGGTCTACCCAAGGTACGTAAACCTGGGGCACCTCTTCGTCCGATCGTTAGTAATCTGGGCGCCCCTACTTATAATTTGGCAAAATATCTTGCTTCTGTTCTGAGCCCACACGTTGGGAAGTGTGAAAACCACATATCCAACTCGTCCGATTTTATTCAACGCCTGACGTCTCTGCGACCTGGAACATCTGACCTTCTAGTGAGCTTTGATGTTGTTGCACTTTTCACTCAGGTACCTTTGGAGGAATCTTTATTGCTAATTGGTCAACTCTTGGATGACAAAACTAGAGAGCTGTGCCGCCATGTGTTGACATCGACGTACTTTTTATTTAATGAATAAATCTTTGAACAAACTGACGGTGTGGCTATGGGGAGTCCTCTTTCCCGTATTGTCGCCAATCTCTTTATGGAAGATTATGAGCATATGGCACTTAAGACATCTGCTCTTAAACCAACATGTTTTTTGAGATACGTGGATGATATTTTTATCGTTTGGCCACATGGAATGGAATCTCTTCATCGATTTTTAGATAATTTTAACTGCCTTCATCCACGAATCAAATTTACGATGGAAATTGAAAATGATGGCAAATTACCATTTTTAGATGTCTTAGTACATAAGAAAGAAAATGGGACTTTCGGCCACAGTGTATACCGAAAACCTACGCATACGGACCGCTACCTCAATGCCACAAGTTGTCATCCACAACATCAACGCTGGGGAGTTTTACGCACACTGGTCAAGAGGGCTTATGAATGTTTCGGATTCCGATAACTTGAAACAGGAGTTGGATCACCTCAAGGTTGTCTTCAGGCAGAATGGGTATTCTGATCACCAAATTACTAGTGCTTTTCAATTTGGACCCCCACGAGAACCAACGGTGGACACTTCCAAATCGGTTGCTTTCTTACCCTTCGTGGGAAGCATTTCTTCGAAAATTTCAAGAATGCTCAGGAAATATGATATTAAAAGCGTCCTTATGCCTTTGGCCAAAACTAGATCCCTTCTTGGATCGGTGAAAGATGATTTGGGACTGAGGAAGCCTGGGGTGTACAAGATTCCCTGTGACTACGGCAAGGCTTACATTGGACAGACTATTCGTACAGTTCAAGATCGATGTGTGGAACATCAACGGCATACACGTCTGCTCCAGCTGAAAAAATCAGCCGTTACCGAACACTGTCTTAATGAAGGGCACAATATGTTCTTCAAAGAGACGCAAATTATTGCCTCGGCTTCCCGTTACTGGGATTGTGGATTGAAAGAATCAATTGAAATACGTCTGTCTCATGATATTATTAATAGAGACAAAGGTTTTCCTTTAAGCAACACATGGAATCCTATTTTATCACAGATAAAACAACAACGGTCTGGTTTCCGACCGGCTGCATTTTAATTTTGCGATTCCTCGCTTTTGACAGTTTTCACTGCTGGCGCCGCTGCAATTCTTCACCTCACAGAGGGCAGCTCTTCCGTTGCTCGCGCACGTGCAACGGCCAGTACCAGCGGGTTAAAAGGAGCCGCCGAATCTGAAGTCTCTTCAGTTCCGGCGTGATTGTGCACTCAATCTCACCTGAAGATGGCGGCCGGATGGTCCACCGAAATATCGTGTTGTCGTCAGGACGATGGAACCCGGCTGCATACCTGTGAAAATCATCGGTATTTGATACGCCAGGAAAATCTACGCTATCAAACCGTCGAAAACCCCAATTGGCGCGGCTTGAGAATCGACAGGATTTTATTCAGAGATTCCGTCGTGAAAGACTTCGAGGACACGAAGAAACAGTTTATTGTATACAATCGCTGGTGTAGGAAAAAAAAAGCTTCTTCTTCACAACTTGTTATACAACTACCACTGTTGGCTACGCATTAAATTTTCTTTTCTTCCAGTCAGGATCAGCAGCATCGTAGGATGGAAACAGATATATATTTTCTGCACACCGAGATGAGCCTGAAAAGCGTAGAGAACTGTGGAAATGAACAGTTGTTTCGTAAGTGGCAGGCCACAGTTATTTCTATTTAAATTCAAGTGCAACACAGTGATGTGTTCAACACTATCAATAATGGACATTATTAAAAGATTTTATTTAAGCCTCACACCGAAGTAGGAACAATTATTTGCATTCTACTACTGCTTGAACTATCCCAAAATATGTGGTTAAATATAGCTGCTTTCGAGCATCTCGAGCAGGTTAACATAACTTGTTAACCTAAAAAGCCTGAGAGTTATCTCCAAACCTGTAGAATTTGGTATGCGTGTACTGGAAATTAGAGAAAGAGCTTGAGAATGATGGCTCAGTATCCCTCTTCCACTGTAGATTAAGGACAACTTTCATCATACATTAAGTGCAAGTACCTAGTCACAGCGCCGACATCCGTAAGCCGGCATCTGATTCCACGAAAGCCTGCATCTCAACGAAATTCATAATCCGGGCCAACGGAGTGTATTGCAGCGCGCTCTGGCGAAATTAGTATTCTCGTGCATCGTCTAGCTGGCTGCGTACTAGCCCGATCCTTGCGAAGAGACCGGGCCGTCCTTAATGTGCACATCGCACTAATAGGATACGCAGGGGGAGGGGGAAGAAGGTGGAGGGGATGGGTCTTAGAGGAAAGAGGGGAAGCGAGGACGGGTGGGAGGAGTGTCGGGGCGTCGGGACGCCAGGCGGCGCCGGCGTCGGCGTCGCTTCGGTTATCACCGGCGGCTTCCCTTCAGACGCGGCGGCCCGGCCGGGCGAGCGCTCTTATCACGGGGCTCAACTTGAGGGACCGCCGCAACTCGTTAAAATAATCTCCGCCGGAATTAGTTGGCGCCGGCCGGGGTGCGCCGCTCTGGCCGGCTGGCCAAACAGTTACGGCGGAAACGGAGCGCGCAGCTGAGGCGCAATTTGTTATAAATATCCGGAGATGGCCTCCGCCCGCGGTGGCGGCGGAAAAAACCGGGCGAAGACGGAAAGGGAGGGCTGCAACTAGCGACGGCCGAGTTGTGCTGCTGTGGCGCTGTAGGTGAAGTCGACTTCGGCTAAACTGAAGTTCGAGAGACGGAAATTCTCGATAGTTGGAACTTGTAACGCCGGATATGCATATCCTCCTATTTCCATCTACTGTACTATAATTTTTTTTTCTTGTTTTGTTACCTCAAGATATGTCATTTCTGTCTATTTGTATACTGTAATTGTTTTACTATTTGTATATATATGCATTTATGTCGATGTACAATTGATTTGTTGTGTAAAGATTATTTGTATTTTTACGCTGGGTCTGGCCTAGGGAAACTATGCTATCGAACCATTACATCTATAGGTCGTGTGGAGAACCAAAGTGTTCAGGATCTTTGGTAGTGTTAACTCTGCCGCGTGGAGCGCGGGCAGAGCAGAGGGAGTCTGGCTGGGGTGGTGCAGTGAAGCAGGTGTGTGTTGTGTGGCGCTCCCGCGAGTTGCCGCGCTTTCGGGGTTGGGCAGCATGTAATTGCGCTCGACTTGCTATGATAGTTTCTGACACGGTGTCGCGGACGGGAAGCATTAGCTGGCGCACATCAAGAGCCCGTTTCGCCTGGTGACCGTGTCGAGAAGAAGGCGCGCCAACATCCAGCTTCTGCAACAGCGACGGCCGACAATGAGTGACTGTCGCCACCTCCTCGATCGACGGCTTCAAACCTTGAATAAACCAATAAGGAAGACTGGAAGCACGTAAAGTTTTAGAACTGTATAGCAGACCTCAGCTTTTCAAACTGTTCGTAACTATAATTACAACAACTTAGCATGAACCTTTGTTGCTCATTGTCCCAACTGCATTACCAAGCAGGGTCCCTTCCTTTTCCGGAATGAACTCGAGTGTCGTTGAAATTCAAACGCCAGCATTAAAGTAAAAGCATTCGATTTCACTGCTTTAATTTCAAAGTTCAGTTAAGGTATTCATAGCTGGCTACAATATTTAGATTACACAAGCACAAATTAAGAGTGCGAGTTTTGTTTGCATATTTTAGCTTACCTGTGACTCCAGCTCAGCTTAGTACGTACTAAATTTTACTATTGTTAATTGTTCAGAATCATTTAATTCAAGTTCAAAGTTAAATCTATTATTTCTAAATTGCGTAGATTCAAGTAGCTTTTGAAATGATTATAGTCCAAGACTAACGGTATTTTACTGAATTTCGATGTGCTTCAGAAAGAAAGCTCACTATTAACTTCAGTCACTAAATCAACTTCCGATTTTCCGGTTTTACTAATTCTTTTGCTAAATTAAGTCAGAGTGTAGCGAAATCTATTACTTCCGACAAACTTTCAGTTTTCACACTACACGTGTCAACCTTCAGTTGCCACGCTTCTAGTGCTAATTATATGTGTAATAACCTTTCTTTTTTAGTTACTATAGTAATTGTCCATAGGACTGGCGACCGTAATTTTCCACAAATCTCAAATATCTAATTACCGCTAGTTAATTGTTAACGTACCGGCCGCACATTTACTTCCTTTATTAACTTTACCCCTTTTCAAATTTAATTTCCACCAGTTTCATTTGCATTTTTCCTTTCATTTAGATGTAACCTTTTCCTCCCTCTTTACCGACAAATTAACTTCGGTGACGATTGCTTTTCCCAAATTTCCATTAGGTACACGCGGTTTAATTTTTCACTGTCATTAAGGTCGATAAGTGAGGGGGAGGTTACAAACTACGCCATTTCGAGCAGTTAGGTAATGCGCCCACTCGAACAGTAAACGATTCTGAAAACACACTTAGCAACAGATAAACCTGAGCTAATGACATCTTGGTAGATGATTGTTGCAGTGTCTGTGTGTTTATGAGTTGCATTTTTTCATATGACTTGTCAAGCCAATGGCAGCATGGCATCTCTTGACGCAGTTGTCACAAGTGTATCTGGTTACTGAGGCAGGAGCAGTGGTAGCATTGCGAAGCTTTTTCTGCCTTAATCTGTCTAATAAGCCTTCACCATGCTTCGAGATTCCAGATGATATATCATCATGCCACTCTGGTCTCATGCTAGCCCGTGCCTCCCATCTGTTTGTGTCGATTCCAAAGCTCTCCAGATCTCGTTTACAGGAGTCTTTGAACCTCA